>NC_071587.1:3040766-3341334 GCF_024509145.1 Vidua macroura
CTTCATTCTCAATTCACCAGGGTTTATCTTGGAAGCAGTACTAAAGCTAAGCAAGGGATAAAAATCTCCCTCCTGCCCTCTCCTTTGCATCTGCTGCTCACACAGCTCAGCCACAGGCTGACCAAGCAACGTTTACCAGCACAAGCTCAAGGAGGTCACACTCTCTTTTCCAGCTGGTATCTGACACCTGCCTGAAGGCTTTAAGCTACTTGGAGTGAGGACAGGCTTCTTGCCACAGGTACTGACTGTGCCCAGGAGTCATGATCTCCAAAAGTGTGTTCATATTATAAAACAGCAGAAGAATGGATGTCCCTACATACAAAAACCCCCTTGATGGCATTTACAGTGAGATCAAGGGCTCACTTTTAGGATATGGTGGAAATCTGTTCAGAATCATATCAGGAGAAGCTCAGCAAGAGAAGGAATACTTTCATGGGAATGACAACATCCCAACACCAAGCTGGTCAGATAGCAGAACACTGCAGAAGGTCTGTATTACCTTGGTGACAGAGTCATTCACATTGATAGCTGGCACTTTCAGGGTCCCATTGGCCTTCATCTTGTACAGGTTGTGAACCCCAGTGGTTGTCTCTTCTGAAATACCTCTAATTCCTGTCAAAAGAGTAGAAGTATTCACCTTAGTTGGAGTCAATGCTGTGCAAATCAGGCCATCCAGGTGCTGGGAGCATCCCCCCGAGGCTTTAGTTAAACAATTCCTTGGCAGAGAGCAAGGAAGAGATGAAACCCTCCAACAGCTGCAGAAACACCAGAGGACGTGCTTCAGAGCGGGTGTTACCTCCACACCCGCCGGTGCTGTGCCCGCCAGGCTCCCCAGCAGGCTGCAGCAGCCCGGCTCCCGGGGAAGGCAGGCGGGTGCTTTGCCGCAGCCCCTCGGGGTTGATTTGCCCGGGGGACAGGATCGGGGCCCGACGCGGGGGGACAGGATCGGCCTCAGCACCGGCCCCGGCCCCGGCCCCGGCCCGGCCGCGCTCCGCGGCGCCGCAGCGCCCTCTGCTGGCAGCCCGCGGCGCCCCTCAGCCCGGGCCGCACAGACCGTCCTGAGCTGGGAGGGACTCAGAGGATCACCCAGCCCAGCCCCATCCCTGCACAGACACCCCAACAGCCCCACCCTGGGCACCCCTGGCAGCGCTGTGCCAACGCTCCTGGAGCTCTGGCAGCCTCGGGGCCGTGCCCATCCCCTGGGGAGCCTGGGCACTGCCAGCCATTCCCGTGAATCCTGTCACTGGTCACAGAGATCAGTGTCTTCCCCTTCTCCTCCCCTCACAAGGAAGTTGTAATGAGCTCTCCCCTCAGTCTCCTTCAGCTGAACACCTCAGCCACTCCTCATATGGCTTCCCCTCAAAGTCCTTCACCATCCTTGTGTCCCTCCTTTGGACACTCTCTAATAGTTTAACATTTTTCTTATACTGTGGTGACCAAAACCATACAATATTCAAGGTGAGGCTGGCCCAAGCCCAGAGCAGGGCAGACCAATCCCTCCCTTGACCAGCTGGTGATGCCACCCATGACACAACTGGTCCTTCTGGCTCCAGGGCACTGCTCACTCACAGATGCCAAGTCTGGTCCAAATCCATCCTTACTCCTCAAAAAATCCAGCTGTGAGCTGGTCCAAGCCCAGGCAGGAAACTCTGAGAGCAATTCAACATGGTTTTCACAACAGAAAAGACAGATTCCCCAGTGGAGCCTGAGACTAAGCCATGAGACCTTCCTGTTGCTCCCCAGACCACTCTGTAGCACATGAAGGAAATGAGACCACAGCATTAGAAGGGAAAAGGCTGATTAACTGGAGAAGGCTCCAGAGAGGTCACTGCAGCTTTTTAATACTTGAAGTGGGCTTACAAGATGTTTAGCATGGCCTGTTGCAACAGGACAAGGGGGAATGCTTTTAAATTGAAAGAGGGTGATTCAGACTAGGTATAAGATACCTTTTTTTATTTTACAATTAGGGTGGCATAAGCTGCCCTGAGAAGTGCTCTAGGTCCCATCCCTGGGAATGTTCAAAGGGCTCTGAGCAGCCTGAGTTGAAGATGTCCTGCCCATTGCAGGCAGGCTGGACTAGATAGCCTTTAAAAGGTCCCTCCCAACCCAAACCATTCTGTGATTCTGTGATTTGGCTGACTGATCCTCACCACTTCTACCTCAGCACAGAGCCCTCAACAGCCCCACTCCCCTGATGGTCACCTGCTGAGGGAATGCATTCAGGCTTTGGCATATTTAGGGCTTGCTTAGAGGAGAAAGGAGAGTTTAAACTTCACAGTTCAGCCTCGTGCACTGAAATGGAGGATCTGTAGACAGTCTCCCAAAAGCATCAGTTTTCAGAACAACTGGCTGGATCATGGACAGTCATCTCCTTGAAGAAAAGCTTTTGGAGGTCACAGCAGGAACCTCCAGTTCAAACCTGCCCTCTCTCTTCTTGTGTATCTGGTAAATAAGAGACACACTCATCCTTCAAAGGCTCTCCAGATGAGAGTCCTGAGCTTAGCAGATTGTCTTTCCACAGCACTAAGAAGACCTTACATCCCATATGCCAACAGCTTCCCCTCCCTGGAGGCACCCCATCCGTGCCCCAGGTGCCATTCACAGCAGGTCTAAACCACTCTGCAGCTGCCCCAAGTGCTGCCTACACCACTCATGGTCAATGCCCGAGTGACTGAAGAGTAGAGAAGGGCTTGCACCAAGGACAAGTTTGAATTAAATTGACACAACCTTGCTAAATGCTCAGACCTGTGTTTGCCACCTGAGCAATGAGCAAGTCTGATCATTGAATCACAAATGAGCCAGTCTTCCCCACACAGGTCTTTTGCAGAGATGCCAGAGACCTCCTTTGCACAGATCACTCTCCCCATTGGTCAGTTCTTGTTTTCCCCTTTTCTTCCTTTATTTATCTTGGTATTAAGGGCATTGGGCTTAATGGAATAAGCCAATAGTACAAAGGCCATTCTGCCCTCTAACTGCAGGCACAGTTCAGGAGTGAGTTCTGGAACTGAGCAGTTCCACACACACATCTAACACATCTCCTAGTTGAAGGAATACTGTCAACCTAGCTGCACACTAGGACCAAACTATTTAAATTAGAAGCAGCTTAAGCATGGAAGACAATTCCCTCTGAAATTAGCCCAGAAAATTTATCCAGCCTTTAAATGGCAAATGGCATTTCTATCTGCCTCATGCCAAAACGTCTCCCATGCTCACAATCCACACACTGCATGCTCTGCCAAGGTCACTCTTGTTCCACTTCCACAGGTCAGATTTCCCCACAAGCTCTTAGGATATATTAGCCTCTGTTAGCTATAAGATATCAAAATTGGATGCTACACTGCTTCATTTAAACAGACTTTGCAGCAAAGGGCTAAGCACAGATCTCAGATTAAGGAGATCAAGACTCTACTCTGTGAGTCCCATTCTGGAAGTTTTTCTGTTTCCAAGGGGAAACAGCAATTTCACCCTGTTTCCAGCAATTGACTGGAAGGTAAAACAGATCAAGTTTGTCATCCTCTACAGAGATCAGTCTTAATTTAGTGAACTGTTACAAGAAGTTTTTCAACTGCAGCCAATGCAGACAGGCACACATTTTGGGAAGGGAAACACTCACAGGTATTGCATCCTCCCTAGACTCTTTAAAACCCCTGAGTAATTTCTATGAATTTAGGAAGCAAACCCAGACAGGGATGTTTTTTATCAGAGGCAGGCTACACATGTATGCCAAGACATGAGACAGTTCAAGAGCCATTGTCCTACTGCACTGTAATATACTGGTCCCTTCTCCACCAGGAGCACAAGACCAGCAAGAGGGTGAAAGGGGCTGGAGAGGAGAAAGAATGACAACAGAAGGGCTGAAAGTGTGAAAGGAGCTCAGCTCAAGTACCTCTGGGAACAGACATCAACCAAGGTGTACATGGTAGGGAAACAACCCTGCAAAACAGAGAATGAACACGGGAATATGTTCTTTGGCCTCTAACAACACCAGGAAGACAGAGAAGGATGACCAATTGCACTCCTGGGCATAAAACATGGGAAAAGTGAGAGGTCATGCATATCACAAAGAGGCAACCCAGGAAGCACAAGACCATTGATGGAAGAGAGGCTGAGCAAAGACCAATGAAAACCTTTCATCGCAGTTTAAATAATAACACAAAGATGTTGAGTGTTGGATTAGGGGTGACATCAGGCTGAGCATGAAGGACAAAGTGAGGCTTGTCACAGAGAAAGTTTCCCTCTTTCTGGTGCCCCTACCTGCAGCAGCACATGGATGAGGAGCAGAGCCTCAGACTCCCTACAAACAGCCCTATTTGCAGCCTGCCACCTTCAGATATTTTCCCCCTATCTTCCTACTAAAGCAGAGCACGAGTCAGATGAGGTGATCCAGCAGGTTTCTACACCAACCTCCCCTCTACAAAAGCACCAACACACCCCACTGTATCACCACCCAAACTCCTTCACATCCCTCACCAAACATGCTCTTTAACAACCCCGGGCACATGTCTTGCTGCAGCACAGCGGATGGACACTGGCAGGGCTAAGGAGAGTCTGTCAAACTCACCAGGCACAGATCAGCCTGGTCATGTCCTTCACATAATTTTTTTACATAAACACATGCTAGCAACACTACACTGATCAGTTTTACTAACTTGCACTGAAGGCAAATCAAACCAAGAGTTCCTGACTCCATCAGCATCTTCACTGACAAACTGAATGAGTATTTAAGGTAGAAAACTGTTCCTTTTCCACAGAAGGTCATGACTTCATGCAGAACTGCACTAAGATGATGGGTAAGAAATGCATTAATGTAAAATTGTTAATTGCAAACAGACATTGAGCAGTTCTAGAACACAGCCCTCTTCCAGGAAACTTTTGGCATGACAGCAGAACTAAGTGGTCATTCTCAGGTAATGGGCACAGTGAAGTTTGGCCAGGACAGGTCATTGCAGCTACAGAGCAGAGGTGGAAACAGCTCCTGCAGGTAAGAGATTCTGGTCTTGAACTGTAAGGAATTTTCCCAGGCTGTTTGCACATGCCTGTCCCTCTTCCCCCAACTCTCTTTACACCAGCAGCGAAATCCTGCAGAAACACCCCCACCCAAACAGCCTCCCAGGCAGAACTGTGCCTGCCAAAACAAAACACAAGTCACCTTTCAGCAGCTGTGGGTATTTGGTATGAACTAGGTTGGTAAGATCTCCACCATCATCCAGAATCATGTTGAGGGGCTGCCCATCCTTGAAGTACAGGGTCTGCTCAATGCACCACAAGTATTCCTCATCTGTCTCCCCTTTCCAGGCAAACACTGCATGGGAACAAACACAAACCATTAGCCAGTTTCTTACTCAGCATGTAGTGAAGCAGCCAAAGGAAGATTTCATCAGCAACTCCCAGTAGCAGCTGACAGACAGATGATTATCTGTGCCTGCAGGCCAGCAAAGACATTTGCACTGAAAAACAGGCCTCAGTATAATCACTCTTCCAGGCCACAAACATGGTCACAATTTTGAGACTTAGTTGTTCTCCTTATTCTTCTTCCATGTTAAAAAGGAGAAGACAAAGCAAACTAAAGCAGACTCACGTCCACAGCACCCCACTCAGACATAATGATACAGATAAATGAACACACAACCACAGCATTTTCCAGCACAGCAGAAAAGAGGGACCAGACTTCAGCATGAGCTAAGCAGCAGAATATAAACTCTTCAGCAACTCTGAATTTAAGTTCTAGTCTCTAGCCCAGCACTAAAATCCAAGCTGAGGTGCCTCATCTGCTCTAATCAGGGTGTATTTCTATATCAGTACAGCAACAGGCTGCCACCACTGGTATTTGCATCCACTAGGATTTGTTTCTTTCCAGGCATCTGTACTGTCTTCACGCTATACTCAATCCTCAGAAGTACTCAGCCACTCAAATATGTATTGGGCACATTATTTACACACCCCAACATTTGGCTAAATTGTCATGTTTTCAGTGTTTACACAGAAAATTGACCTTGAGCCATGAGGAGCCAATCATGCAATTGCCTATTCTGTAGTAATGTGTGTTAGGATCTCATATTGAAGCCAAAGGACCAGCATTCCTTCAGGGTCTCATAAATTCACTATGTGAAGTGCAATATTAACAAAAAGAGCAAGTTCCATAAATAAGGATACAAAGGGCAATGGTCACACACTTTGACAAACACTCAACCTGTAAATGACTCTTCAGTTGAGTTTTGGGTGTTGAAAGCAGTGAGGAAGACAACCCAAAGTCTAAAGAATCCCACGTGGCCCTCTGACATCTCACACCAGAGGCAATGCCTGGCAGTGCCAAAGGAACTGATGAAGGGATCACTTTGTTGCCATAGAATGTGCCACAGTTAGGGAAAGACCTGTGGCAATAATTAATTATAACAGAAATGAGAGACACCCCTCCCAAAACAGACTGCCAGAAACCAAATTTAGCCTCTGCCAACAGCTGGGCTCAGTTCCCAGCGCTGAGGATTACATTTCATTCAGCTGAGTTACACAGCAGACAGCTTCAGGTATTTATACTGATCCATGAGGAACTGCTCCTTATTGGAACATGACAGTAGCATCCTGATCAGCATTTACAGGATATTAGGCAGGAACACAGCTGGGCTAAAACTAGCCTAAAAATATCTTGGGTATTGACCCCGCCACTGTGACAGGGTACATGGCAGTTCCCTTACCTTTCCCAATCCCTATTTAGCACAGAACTTGCTGGAAAGCACCAAACACCTCCAGCTACACACACCTACACACCACTCCATTTCATCACCCAGCCCATTCCATCATCTTAATGAGATCTAACATGAGCCCAACAGCAGCCTTTGCTGGGAGACCTGTGCACAGGCTGATGCAACACAGCCTGAATCAAATGTCCTGGTTTGTAAAAACCACTGCTTCAATCCTCAAGTTTGCTCAGAAGATCTTCATGTGTACAGTTTGATTTAGCAGGAACGGGCAGTACAGCCCAACTCAGCCAAGCCAGAACATGGAAAACTTACCAGGGATACCAGCTTTTGCAATAGCAGCTGCAGCATGGTCCTGAGTGGAGAAAATGTTGCAGCTTGACCATTGTACCTGGAAAACAACCAAGTTTTGTTTGCTGAACAAAGTTCTGAGATATCAGGGACTCTCTATCAAACACAGGACTTAAAAAGGGAGCAAGAGCAGAAAGAAATTAGTGCAGATTCCTGCCTTTTTCAGTAGCTCTGCAAAGATAAGGTGAGAACTGAGTCTGACTAAGTCAAGGAAAATAATGCCACATGGAGAGAATGTGAATGAGCTTTAGCTGTGCCATACATTCAGCCATCTCCTCGCTCACAAGCACCTCTCCCAGACAGCCAGAGCATACTCCAGATCTTCAGGGGTGCCCAACAGGCACAGGGTGTCCACAGGGTGGGTTTGGGAAGTTTTGGTGAATAAAGGTCAGATTTTCAGAACAGCCCCATAGCAAGTGTCCACTGAGGGTATGGACATGCAGCAAGACACCTGCTGGCATTCACAAGAGTCAGAAATGCAGCTGAAACATTACACTCAATCCAGGCATTCTCTAAGATTATGCTCACCCACCTCCCACTCTGTGTTCCAGTCAAGGAAGCTTTTCCAGCTGAGCTAAGTGTTTTCCTCAGATTTCATAACTAGGCTCAGGCACCTAGAAAAGCAACAGCATGTTGCTGAGTTGCACTGAAAAGGATCCGAACCCCTACAGCAGCTCACAGCACCACATCCCAGAGCCACACACCCTCTGCTCCCCACAGGGCTGACTGGCAGCTATTTGTATGTTCACTGGTTACAGAGCTTGAGTAGAGAGAGCAATAATGCACAATCACCCAGCCTGTTTTCAGATACTCATACCACCTGATCAAAAAGTGACATTTTGAAGGGTGCAGTAGGAAGCAGCCTACACTACCAGCACTTGTCATGAAAACACACCTGGAAGGAGCACAGGAAAACAGAATCCATAACCTAAAGCTGCACCTCTCCTCGCCTGGGTTTTTGCAAGTTCCTCCCATACCAGCAGAGGTGACATCAGGAGGTGTCATGACATTCAAAGTATACAGAATACCTATATACTGTTTACACTTCAGACTTGATACAGACTTGTGGTAGTGACATAGAGCCTAGAATAACTGGAACAGACCCTAGTATTTACATCACTGGTTATGGAAAGGATTATTTTTTGTTACAAATTATGAAGCACAGAGTATTTATTCTATCCTTACTAACCCAGCCAAAAAATGGACACAAAGATTACTACGCTGCAGTGAGCTACATCCTCATTACATGGGGTATGATTTTATCAGCTTCATTCCTCCCTCCCTGGCACCAAAGTTCTGACAGAACAGGTGAACCAGGGCTGAATTCAAACTCAAATCAAAGCCTAAACTAATCCACAGGCATCAGGACAAGGAGTTAACACAGCAGCACACACCTTTAAAGGTACAACCACATCTTACAGAAACCAAGTTTCTGCAGGTACCTCCCTGAATGACTTGGATGAATCCCACATAACACTGATCTGGGGTTATGCTCAGCTTAAAGCAGCTTGGCAATGTTTAGCTAAGCACACAGCTGCCTCCTAGGCCAGCCATACTGGGATGCAGCAACCAACAGAAGCAGCAAGGAGCTTTCCCAAATTTCAATGGCTACTGCTTCCTTTTAAATCCTGTGGAGGGACAAGAGTTCCACACGGAGTGGCTGGAACAAAGCCAGGACTGTACCTCCACATCAAAGTTCTCCTTCAGCACTGCACCATTTGCAACCACAGGACAGCTCTGAACAGGCTGGGGAACACCTGCACAGCAGCACCTACCTTGCCCAGGCTGACCTGGCACAGCATCCACACCTACCTCCTCCTCTTTTTGAGGAAACACCTTCACTCCTATGGAGAAAACTCCTCCCAGCACCTTTCAATCAGCATGACACTGCTCAATTGTTAACTGCTCCCAGAGAGGGATCCCACATAGGGCACCTCTGGGCAGCCAAACTGCAGAAGAAGGAACTTCAGATCATATACATATTTAACAATCCATCAAAATTCCAGTCAGCTCCCTGCTCAGAACACAAGCAATGCAGATTGGGCTCTCCTCATGCCCTGTACAGCAAACACTCAGCTGTGATGTCTGGATTTCATTCAGCGAGTCAGGCACGGGACACAAGGCAGTAAATGGCTTCTAAGTATCTCAGACTTTAATACTGATGAGAGTAACTGGTCCATAGTCACACAAAAAATTCAGTGGAGATCCCAGCCCTCGGTCCCTGAGCCACAGTGCATCCCTGCTCTTTTCCTGCACAGCTGAAGGGCCAGCATGAGCTCTCAGTAAACTTCATTAGATTTTGCTGACTTTACCAGGGCAGAGCAGGATTCTTAATACAGGCTAATCTGTGCTGGAGGCAGTCCCTAGAGCTGCAGCATGAACAGCCACAGCACTGCAAGCCCGAGCACAGCATGGCTGCGTGGGAGCAGCTGTGGGCACTGCCCAGGGCACAACAGGCACTCAAAGCTGCAGCTTGTCCACAGGGAACACACACACCCCACACCCCAGAGGTGCTGAGGGCAAGCAACAAACTTCTTGCTTGAGCACAGAAGACAATCCATCCACGTGGAGATTGCAGCCTCACCCAAAAAGCACAGACATTTGCCAGGATTCCATAAGGTGTTACATAAGCAGGAGCAGTGACCTGGCAGAGCATTACCCAAGAGCTGAGGGAGAAACTCAGAGCCACGTTACCTCAGCCCCCAGCACGATGAGGGTCTCTATGAGCACTGCTGTCTGCACAGTCATGTGGAGGCAGCCGGCAATGCGGGCACCTTTCAGGGGCTTGGATGCAGAGTACATCTCCCTCATCTTCATCAGCCCTGGCATCTCATTCTCCGCAATCTCAATGGCCTTGCGACCCCAGTCTGCAAGGCTGATGTCAGCTGCAAGAGAAGCAGGACAGGTGTCAGAGTTGGAATAGCTGAGACCTTGGTATCCGTTCACACACTTGTGGGTAGGCACTGGCTGCAACAGCTGAACTGAACACCCAGCAATAGCTGGGAGACAGAGCTGCAGAAAAACCAGACCCTATTCCAGTTACTTCCTGGTTCTTTGCTATGGTACACAAATTTAGACCAAACCTAACAGCCCCTCTAAAAAACAAGTATGCTACTGCAAGAGGTTATAAATCAACTGTGATCTAGTGCACAGACATCCCGAGGTCCATGAATTCAGTAAGCTACAGTCTTAAGCACTTTTTACAGACACTCCCCAAGAGTCCAAAATTCCTATAGGGACTGACTTCCACAGTATTGACCTGCATGTAGGGATGGGTTGGCTGTAGGGCAGTGGCTTCCCACACTGAGAATGCTCCCTAAGAGTGCACCAGGAGCTGAACCCAGCTTAGCTCCCTCTCCTCACAGCAAAGGTACATGTCCTTCCCCATTGGCCCTTCCTCCTTGGATCCAAAAAACTATTTTAAGTGACTGTAATTATCTTAGTTACCAGTCTACTTCTACTTTTGTAAAAAGTATCTACAGCAGAAAAGTCCAGCAAAAAATGAACAAGAGAGATTTCTGGCAGGCTTACTGCGTTCATCATGGATGTCTAACCCCAGCCTTAAAAACACAAGGGTCAAGCAGGTAATGCCCAGCTGCATCAACTCTGCAGCACCAACCAACACAGTGTCCTTCTTACTCGGTTTGAGATTCTTTGAGAGATTTCAGAAGTTCACCATTCCATTTAGACCACAGTCAGATGCTTTTTTGCTACCTCGTGAACACAGACTGTTTAGAGCACTGGGGAACACCAGAATTTCGAGTCAGACTGCTGGGTTTAATACAGACAGGCTTAATTGCATTTTGCTGCAGAACGAAGCCCGGGGCCACTGAAGCTATTGCACGTGCTAAATCTGACTGGAGCACAGCCTATACACCACTGGGACTGAAAACTGGCAAGGAAAGGACCACAGAAACAAATATATCAAGAGGAGGAGTTTTAATCTTACCCCTGTTAAGGGCTTGGTAGCTTTAACAAGGCTGCTTTAAAAATATCCTGCAGTATTTTGGTTCAGAGCCTCCAGGGTAAATTATTTATGAAACTGAGCCTTACACACTAATGCTCTTTGAATGAAGCCCCCAAGAAATACCCAACTATTTAAAAAACCGGAGTTCTTTGTGAAGTTTCAGGTCTACAGAAATACGCGCCAAAACCTTCAGGGCACATGAGTCAAAGGTCCCAGGATGGGAAATACTTTCACCTTCGGAGCTAAGCCAGTTCCCGCCAAGGGCTCTGAGCAGCGGGGGAGGCACGGGGCAGCCGGGCCAGGAGAGCGGCACAACCGCGAGCGGGAAGGCAGCGGTGCCGCGCCCCCTTCCCCACACGGCGGCTCCCCCAGCGCACAGGGGGTTCAGGCCCGGCTCCGCCGCGGCCAGGACCTCATTCAGCGCGGCGCTGCGGCCGCCGAGGCCGCGCTTCCCGCACCGCGCTCATCCCGGCCCGGGGAAGGTACCGAGCACGGCGGAGCCCGATCGGAGCTCGCACTCACCCACTTTGTAGGGCAGCCGGTCCGACATGGTGGAGCTGCCTGGCCGGCGGGCTGGAGGAGGCGGCAGCAGCTCCGGGCGCGCTTTAAGTAGAGGCGGTGCCGCTTGCGTGAGGCGGGGCCGGGCTGCGCTTCGGCGCTGGGCCCGGCCGGCGCTTCCTCCGGGCCGGGCCGTCCGCGGGCCCGCCTCGTCTGCGAGCAGCGAGGGCACGGAGTCCGCGGGGCTGGGCTATCTCCAGAACGTGCCCCGTCCCCAAAACGTGCCCCGTCCCCAGAACCTGCCCGTCCGCAGAACCTGCCCGTCCGCAGAACCTGCGCCCCGGTACGGCCTCTGCCGCAGCTTCAGCCCCGTGCCCGAGCAGGCTCTGGCGGCCGCTGCACCCACCGCTACCGGTGCCAGCACAGGAGCCCGTGTATAAATATCTGCAGGGACGGCTCAGAGCATGGACCAGCTTCTGCTCCGTGGGACCCAGCGATGAGATAAGAGGCAATGAGCAGAACCTCAAGGAAGTTCCACCTGAACATGAGGAAGAACAACTTTATTTTGCAAGTGACCACTCACTGGAACAGATTGCTAAGAGGCTATGGAGTCTCCTTCACTGGAGATACTCACTTCCAGATCCATGCTGTGGGATGGCTCTGTTTGACCCAGGATGTGGGACCAGAAGCCCCACTGTGGTCCCTTCCAGCCTCACCCATTCTGGAATTCTGTAACCCAGAGCCACATGAAGCCACAGCAGGTCCCAGGGCAGTGCCAGGAACAGCCCTGATTCCCAATGGCAGGCCTCGCCACATGGACACTGAGCAGACAGCACTCCCTGTCTCACTTCCCAAAGAGGATCCCACGAGATGATCAGTGTGAAGTGTTACCCGGGGGCACACAGACCCCTCACTGCAGCAGGACCCAAGGCAATGGGTAGGATACAACTGGTGAGGTGCCAGGCAGAGCTGGGGCCAAGATGTGAGCAGCTCTATCACCCTGGACCTTGGACTTGGCTGCAGGCAGTTCCCCTCCCCAGCCTGCAGCCCTCTGCCAGGTGCTGGGCAGGGCTGCCGGCCCCCAGGCACAGCCAATGCCTGCTGCACACGCAAGAGACACAGCCCCGCTTCGGCCTTGCCTGCAGGTCACACACACATCTGCTTCTGTTCTAACATCTGAAATACGTTTTTTATAAGCCTCAGTGGTGAACTGGGACGAACTTTCCAGCCACACTGTTATACATGTCTCCTTTAACCTGTGAAATACATAAGAGTGAGGATTTCCTTATAATTACACAGAAATTCTCATTGAATTATTTTGAAAAGTTTGAAATAAGTCTCAGTGCAGAGTTTATCCTGAGACCCCAGTTCCCAGTCCACCCTGGGAAGGTAATTATGATGGTAATTATTTTTTCAGGTGAGCAACAACTGATCTTCAGTGACTGTCCTACAGTGAACAGACCACAGAAAGACAGAAATCCCAGTAGAATGCCTGGACAGACTATCAACACACGTGGAAATGGCACCATTTCTGTATAATACTCAGAGTGCTGCAGGTGCACTGGCACACCTGATACCATACAAGGAGTTCTGTAAATCCAAAGGTTGATTTACAGAAATGTAAGGCTGAAGCGCAGGCTTCATTCCTTTCATTTTATCCCTCAGCATCCAAGCGCACTTAGTTCCCCTCCAGGGATAACACAAAATTCCCCTCTGGTGCCCATGAAGCTGCAGCCCCTCCTGGGCTCATCCCTGCCCCAGCTCTGGGGTCCTGAGCATGGGGAGCACCTGGAGCTGTTGGAGGGAGTGCAGAGAAGGAGATTCCCCCAGAGATGCTGCAGGGGATGGAGCCCCACTGCTCTGAGGAAAGGCTGGGAGAGTTGGAATTGCTCAGCCAGGAGGAGAGAAGGCCCCAGGGAGGCCTCACTGCAGCCAAGCAGGATTTGGGGGGCCCTGGGGACACAGTGTTCAGCAGGGCCTGTGGCCAGAGGAGAAGGGGGCATGGATGGAAACTGGAGGAGCTCAATTTAGCTTTGATCTGAGGAAGATGTTTTTCTCCCATGAGGGTGGTGAGGCCCTGGAACAGGCTACGCAGAAAGGCTGTGAAGCCCCATCCATGGGAACATTCAAGGCCATGTTGGAAGTGGACCTAAGCAACCTGGACTGGTGGGAGGTTGATGAGGTTGGAGCGAGATGATCTTTAGAGACCCATCCAAGCCAAACCATTCAGGGATTCAATCATTTTACAACAAAAAGCACCCAATCTGGAGGGGCCCTGGAACTCTGTCGCTTCACAGCTCCCAGATTCAATGTATCACTGCCAGTGTTCCAGGAGGAACTTCCAGAATCTCTTGATGAGCACAAGGCAACCATTGCCCTTGTACCCAGCAGAGCCTTCAGTCTGCTTGGAGACCACCCTTCACTCTGGTTGCATCAGACTGTTCTCAGCTGCTCCTCGCTATTGGCATCAGTCCTGAACTTTTCATGCTGCCTGAATCTCAGCACTAATCCCAGCAAGATGTGCACTCCTCTCCTGGTGAAAGTACAGTGCCATTCCAGGGAGGGGGGCAGCCCCTGACTGCCCAGGCAGGCTGGAGCCCTGAATAGACATACAGGAATAACAGAGATGATGAACACAGTCCCTTCTGTATTTCAATATCTAAATTGTTAGGTTCTTTTGTAAATATGTTTATTAGATTCCAGGTGTTCTATAGGTCCCCTATACTGTAAATACATTTCTAAGGTTGTTGTTTTTATAGATGTCCTTTAGTCTGTAAATACATTTGTTATGTTACTGTTTTAGATAGATCTTCTATATTATAAATATTTTTTATAGATTGCCATTGTTATAAGAATTCTTATATAGTACATGTTCCATAGTTTGTTGTTTTTTCTGCTCTTCTGTAAATACACTATCTGTCGGGAAGGATGAAAATTTGACAAGAAAGTCTCACAGATATGTATACTTGGCAGAAAGATCTTTTGAATGTAGAATATGAAGAAGGAATAGAAATGAAAGCAAGTTTTGATATAGAAGAAAAGAATTGCTCAGCCAGTCTTACTGGATAACTAAAGAGGCAAAAGGTATGTTAGTTAGAAGGGGTTTTTTTTTTGGCTTAGAGCAAAGATAAACCCACCTCAAAGAAGATGTTTTTACCAAGCAGAAAGATTCCACAGGCAAACAAGTCTTCCGATGTTGCAAGTAGAAAAATGGTCTCAGAATTTTCCACTGCAAGAAAACTGAAAAACAAATTCTAGCTTAAACTGTGACATACTAACTTTTAGTGATTGGAGAATAGTAACATGAATATGGTAATTATAGTAGTTATGATAGGCTGTAGGTAAAAGTTAAGGTATATATTTGTTCTTCTGTATTAAGATGTTCAGCAAAAAAAACAAATTCTAGCTTAAACTGTGACATACTAACTTTTAGTGATTGGAGAATAGTAACATGAATATGGTAATTATAGTAGTTATGATAGGCTGTAGGTAAAAGTTAAGGTATATATTTGTTCTTCTGTATTAAGATGTTCAGCAAAGAAAAGTATATAATGCATTGTAACCAAAATTATAGGGTCTTCAGGCTTGTTTGCAGCTGGAGCTGACAGCTGTAGGCGCAGGCTCTGTCACCTATGACCCTGGACTGCTGTAATGTCTCGGATACAATAAACTGCATTTTGAAGAGCCACCTGGAGTCACGCATGTCCCTCATTACGGCTCTTAAAATTGTCCTTGTTTGTCACAGCCCAGCTCTCTTTGCATTTGCTTTGGGCACAAGCAGCATTTGCAGAGTTGTGGTTTCCACTTGCTCTGGGTTCCTGGGGCTGGAGGTCCCTGGGGGTGCTGGCACAGCCCCCCCGGGGCTGGGGGTCCCTGTGCACAGGGGGTCCCACTGATGCCGCTCCCGGAACTGGGCACTGCTCGTGTTCCTGGACTGCTGCAGAGCGTGTCCCCAAGAGCAAAGCTGTCACCAGCAGAGAGGGGGCTCTGACAGCAGCGGCCCCTGCAGCGATGCCACCAAATCAGTTAGGGACCCTTCGGCCACCCTTCCTGCTGGAGCCACAGAGACTCCTGGGCCGAGCCGGCATCAGGCCACAGGGATACAAAATCCACATTCATGCTCTGAAGGCCATGACAGCCTTGAGAATTGCTGGAGCCAGGATGTGGGGAGCAGCTTTTACAGCTGCAGGGGCAAAGGCTTGGAGGAGCCCCTGCACTGCACTCATTCCTTGCTGACTCGGAGCTTTCCCAAGGCATTACTCCTACAGGACAGACCGTGGCATTTGCTGACCATGGTCCTTGATGAGGAGTCTCCTGTCCTTGTGGCTTGAGCCCTCGAGACCAGAGTGCAGGACTTGCTGTCCTGTAGCCTTGCCAAGACTTCACTCTTGCAGGTGCCTTCAAGGCACAACTGCAGCACTCACTGACTCGGACATTTTCCAAGCCATCTTCTCCTGCAAGTAGCCATGAATCTACACATTGACATAGAGCAGAGATCCACAAGCGTGCCCAAGCTGGCCTGGGGGAAGGAGGAGAAAGAAGGCCCTGGAACTACCCCAGCACAGCAGCCTAAAGAGGTGGAGCAGTTCCAGCCTCCACAGAAGGACAAGTGACAGAGCTGGGCTGCAGGCCTGGTGCTTGCAGCTTGGCCCCATCCCATCCCATCCCATCCCATCCCATCCCATCCCATCCCATCCCATCCCCTGGGGACATGCCCACAGACAGGACAGAAGAGGGTCCGGGCAGACACCCTGCAGTGGCTGTGCTCCATCCCCTGGGGCATCCCGGGGCTGTCCCTGCCTGGGGAGCTCAGGGCTGGGCTGTGTTCTCCGGCCTCTCCCGCAGCCCCTCAGCTCTGGCTGCGCTCGCTCTTTGCCAGATGCAGCCCTGGACCGGACACAAGAGCAGGAACCTGCCAGTGGCCTCTTCCACAGAACAGCGCAGGTACCTGCAGCCATCCCCACCTGGGCTGGGCCTGCTGTCACCGCTCAGCCCAGCACTGTGCTCGGAGCACTCCATGGAACATCCCTTCTGCTACACCTGGTTTGCAAATTCTTGAAGAAGATTCAGGAGGAAGAGACCAGCATCATAGGCACTGTGGTCAGAGCATACTCTCCCATCTTCAAAACCAAGACCAGTGCTGCCCTGCTGGATATGCTCATGGAGGAGGGTCCTTCCAGTCTAAAACAAGTAAGCAGCCTGTGGCCTGGCTTCGATCCTCCTAGCAATTGCTTGGCCTCCCAAGCTACGCCTGCTGCTCACTGGAAGCCTTTGAGGCCATGGCAGTGTAGTGGCAAGGGAAGCACTTCCCTGGGGCAGCTGGGTACATTACTTCCTCTGGCAGCTTTCCGAGTCTCCCCGTGCCTTCTCCAGGTGCCTGCCATGGTGAGGTACATCTACCAGTGGCTCATGGACAATGAGTTTCCTGAGTACAATTTGTACAGGCCCCTTCTGGATCTGACAGAGGCACAGCCCACTGACGTGGTGATGGCCCGGCCCATCACCCTGTACAGCCTGTCCCAGGTGGCTGACAGACAGAGAATTCCAGGGCTCTCTGGCTCCTCCCTTTGCTAGCCCTGGCACATCAGCCCCCCAGCATGCTGCCATGCTCCCTCTCTGCTCCTCAGGGGCCTGTCCCCACAGGGCTGGGCTGCCTGCGTGCTGCCAGTGAGGGGCAGTGGGCAGAGGTAGGGCTGGCAACCAGCTCAGGTCCCCACTGCAGCCCAGGCCACAGTGCTATGTCCCAGATCCCCCTGAGACAGAGCTCTGACCCCACAGAGCTGTAACCACCATGTGGAAGAGCATTGTTGCATCCCAAGACATAAAAAGGGATGCTGAAGTAAAGATGCCCTGGAAAGAGACACCCCTTTAAGTTAGAGTGACCCAAGATGTTCTCCCACAGTTCCTTGTTAATGATCAAAGTTATGTCATCCCTTTTCCCCACCCCAGTTCTAGAAGGTTCCTCGCTCCTGCTTTCCCCATTGGTCCCCCTTCCCTACAGCTCCTCCCTTGGATCCCAGCTGTTTGTTGCCCTTTAGTCCTGCCTTTGTACTGCCCCTATCCCCTTTACCCATTGGCCCTCCGACCTGATGCTCTGCCTTCCTTGTCTCATACATAACCCTGGACTTTCCTTTGTTCTTGGTTCTTTGACCCTGGTTTCCTTCAGTGGGTGTTAACACCACTGGAATACCATATGTAGAACCCCTCCTGCTCGTCTTTCTCCGTTGACCATTGAGTAGCATCATGTGACGTGAGTGTCTGCTGCGTGCTGAGCTATCCCTTCCTTAGAGAGATGCTCTTGGGAAGGCAGTGGTCTTGGCAGCTCCTGCCGTGCCACTGCAGCTGGCACCTGAACAGGGACCTTTTTAAAGTCACCCTGAGAGCGTCTCCAGTGGACTTTTGTCCCTGGACACAAATCGCCTTGGAGATCCAGCTCCCAGAAGAGATCACCTCGATTTACTGAGGTGTTCTCCAAAGGGCCAGCCAGCAACCCTCCATGGTGCACTTTGTGGATTCACTGCAGAGGACTGGCTGGTGTCAGCAGACCCCCATGAGACCTTTTCTTTTGACTTGTTGGTTTGGTGAGTGTTAAGGGCACTAGGGGAGGGTGCCTCCACAAGTCATTTTCACTTTTTCATTTTCCTTTGTTTCATGGGTGGAAAATTTTAGTTTAACCACAAGGAGAACTAAATTATCCATTGGGTAGCGGGAGGTTTATGCCCAAGTTAAGGGGACCCTTGTAGCGGGAGATGTTAAGTTTTCTAAGGAGGATTTAAAGTCTTTCATTCACTTTTTATTTAAACACTTTCTGGGGATTACCTGGGCAGATATTGTTTCGATTAAGTTTTGGGACAAGGTGGAGAAATGTGAGGAAAAGGGGGAGACAAAAGAGGTCCATGAACCAGACTTGATAAAAGAAAAGGAAGTGAAAGGGATAATCAAGAAGGAAGTGGGGCTCAAGATTTTAGGTGGGAAAAATCTGTTTTTAGACCTAGTTGAAAAGATAGGTCATGAATTTAATATAACTAACTGTAGGATTTGTGGAGACACTAGAACAGCCAAAATCTGGCCGTGGGAAGGAATTGCACTGAGTCCAAAAGAGATCCTAAAACTAATGAAGAATGAGAAACTAAAGGTCATCACCTGAGCAAGATAGACGGAATGATGAAGTGTGGAGTTTAAAGTCTGAAGTAGTAGGTGAAGAATGTCTATGGAGGAAGGGATCTTCTGAATTCATTTCATATGTGGGTGAGTTATCCTGTAAATGATACCTAGTTACCAACGACACCCACCAATGGTGGATTCCCGGGGCTCCTCACCTATATTGGTCCAAGAGACAAAAACAGGGGTGTTCTTGTATTCAAAGGGAGAAGTTACATGAATCTATTACCAAAGATCCCAACCCTTTCCATGATGAGCCTGAAATGTATAAATTTTGGAAAAAAAATGGAGTCACTTCTGTGGAGCATCATAAATTTTGGAGAGCCCCAAAAGAGTTATTTTGGCTTTGTGGTAAAGCGGCATACGTAATGTTACCTAAAGTTTGGACAGGAAGTTGTACACTAGGAATTATAAAACCTTCTTTCTTTCTACTCTTGAGAGATGAAAGTCAGCACCTAGGAGTCCCCTTGTATGATGAATTAAAGCGTAAAAAAGATACTTAATTGGTGGATCTCAAAAGTGGGGGGAAGAAGAGGAAGGATTATTCTTTCTCCCAGAAAGAATAATTGAGACATATGGCCCTGCCACTTGGGCCCAAGATGGATTGTGGGGGTACTGAACCCCTCTTTATATGTTAAATAGAATTATTAGATTACAAGCAGCGTTAGAAATTATAACCAATGAAACAGCCGTAATCTTAGATCTGATTTCCGCCCCAAACCACCAAATGAGAACAGCTATTTACCAAAATCGATTAGCTTTAGATTACTTATTGGCAGAGGAAGGAGGAGACTGTGGGAAATTTAACTCATCAGAGTGCTGTATTGAAATTGATGACCATGGGGATCTTATTAAGAACATTACAACCAGAATTAGAAAATTAGCACATGTCCCTGTCCAAAGGTGGGCCCCTCTGATATAAAACTGAATTGGTGGGACAACCTTTTAGGGGGAGAGTGGTGGAAGAACGTTTTACTGATTGCAGGAGGTGCCTTAATAAGTATTATTCTACTCCTTTGTGTAATACACAATTTAATTTGGTTAATAACTAACATTGTGCAGAATTCCCTAGAGAGCTTAAGTAAAGAGAAGGTTGAGAAAATCATGATAGTGCAAGAAAGTAAACCAGAGGAGAACTCCGAAACTGCCAAGAAGAACCTATGAAAAGTACCAGAAATTAAGAAAACTTTACCAGATCTATGAAACTCCTGTTTAAATAAAAGGTTTGATGCAGGTTAAAGCCTGATCAAAGATTTAGAGGGGGGAATTGTTATAAATAAATTTGTTTTAGCAGGTGGGGTTAATAATAGTTAATCGTTTCAATGAGTTGTAATGAATTGCTAATTAATATAATGAATTGTTGTAATTAATGCAGTAAGTTACAAAGCTAAATGTATTGTCAGTCAAGTGTGCGTGCATAGCTGTCAATCAAGGAAAAGGGGGGTCAGAAAAGGTGTAAAGGCAAGAATCTTCTAGACGGGTTACATCATGGAGTGATGTCAGCAACTCAACCTGTGACTGGGGGACTAACCAGCCAATAGTGCCTCAGAATTCCAAGATGATTGGCCAAGAATGCACTGTCTAATGGACCAACCAGCTATCAGGAGGTGGATCAATCAACAAGTGGATCAAAAGTGCACCAATCTTGCACCCATAAGAGACTTTAAAAACCCCTGGTCTTTCTGCAGAACTGTTATCCAAAGAAACACCCTGTGTAGCTCACAGTTGCTTGTATCTCTGACTTGCCGCTGAGGCCCTGGGCTTATCCTGTGGCCTCGTCTTCAGTTGTCTTTGTTTTTAATAAACAGGCCCAAGCCTTTTAAAATGTCTTGGTTCCAAATCACCTGTTTTAAACACCAGGACCAGCAAGAAGCTGGGATGGGGGGAGAGCTAGGGAGGGCCTCTCCAAGAGACCCTGGAATGCTGGGCTATGGACCCTGGTAACCGTCACAAAGGCCATGGAATGTTGGGGGCTGGACCCTGGCAACAATCAACAGCTCCTGGCTATTGGGGTTTGCACCCTGGAACTGTCAACAGCTCATGAACTTTGGGGCTTGGACCTTGCAAAGGCCAAGGGCACTTTGATCGTGTGCTATTGACCCTGCAAAGGCCAAGGGCTTTGGATATTGGTGTTTACACCCTGCAAAGGCCAAGAACCTTTGGATATTGGTGTTTACACCCTGCAAAGGCCAAGGGCCTTTGGATATTGGTGTTTACACCCTGCAAAGGCCAAGGGCCTTTGGATATTGGTGTTTACACCCTGCAAAGGCCAAGAACCTTTGGATATTGGTGTTTACACCCTGCAAAGGCCAAGGGCCTTTGGATATTGGGGTTTACACCCTGCAAAGGCCAAGGGCCTTTGGATATTGGTGTTTACACCCTGCAAAGGCCAAGGGCCTTTGGATATTGGTGTTTACACCCTGCAAAGGCCAAGGGCCTTTGGATATTGGGGTTTACACCCTGCAAAGGCCAAGGGCCTTTGGATATTGGTGTTTACACCCTGCAAAGGCCAAGGGCATTTGGGAACTGAGGTTTAGACCCTGCAAAGGCCAAGGGCCTTTAGACTCTGGGGTTTAGACCCTGCAAAGGCCAAGGGCCTTTAGACTCTGGGGTTTAGACCCTGCAAAGGCCAAGGGCTTTGGTCACTGGGGTTTAGACCCTGCTAAGGCCAAGGGCCTTTGGTCATTGCTGTTTACTCTCTGCTTGTGCCGAGGGACGGATGGAGACCTGGCGGGTGAGTGAGAAAGCCGCTGCTCTCCTTGTGCCAAGCCCAGCAGGGACCTGGGAGGGCCTGAGCTGGGCCTTGGGGAACATTTCCCTTTGGGAATAGCAAGGGATTAACAGTGGCTGTTCCAGAGCTGGCAGCAGCTTTGGTGCTCGCCGTGGGGACAGGTGTGGGAGGGAATGTGCGGCTCCTGGCCATCCCAGAGCACTGCCACATCTCCTCCTCCGTCCTTGTCCCACTGGAGGCTGTGGGCACAAACAAGGGAGCAGCTTTTCATTGCCTTCCCCTCACCCAAATTACAGCACAGCTCAGTGCTTCCCACAGTCCAGAATGGGTTTCTCCCAGATGTCTCTGAAATGGTCCCCAGGGGCCCAGAGGAGGTCACAATGATAATAGGAAGATGCTCCAAGGGCTGGAGCACCTGTGCCAAGGGAAAAGGATGCAAGAGTTGGGGTTGTCCAGCCTGGAGAAGGTTCTGGGGTGACCTTAGAGTCCCTTCCAATGCATGAAAGGGCTGCAAGAGAGCTGGAGATGGACTTAAGCCAGAGGCCTGCAGGGAGAGGACGAAGGACAATGGCTTCCTACCAAGACAGGGCAGGGATGGATGGGATATTGGGAGGGAATTCTGCCCTCTGAGGGTGCTGAGGCCCTGGCACAGGTTGCCTAGAGAAGCTGTGGCTGCCCCTGGGAGTGTTCAAGGGCAGACTGGATGGGGCTCTGGCAACTCCCCTTCTGGTGTTCTTAGAAGTGATGAGACACCTTCCAGCATGTTCATTTGTGCTGCTGTTTCTGGCAGAAGACAGGCACACTGCTGTGCACACCTGGCTCAAGACGGCACATGCATTTATTAGCCAGGGATATGTCTGTTCATCAGCAAAGTGTTGCATGCTTCTGCAAAATTGTTGCTTTGGGCAGCCACAGAGCCTCTAAAACAGGGAACGGAGCTGGGGAAGGGTCTGGAGCACAGGTGTGACCAGAAGCAGCTGAGGGAGCTGTGGGAGCTCAGCCTGGAGAAAAGGAAGCTCAGGGGGCACCTTCTTGCTCCCTATAGCTCTCTGTGACAGGAAGCTGCAGCCAGGTGAGGGTCAGGCTCTGCTCCCAGGGAACAAGGGCCAGGACCAGAGGAAACAGCCCCAAGCTGTGCCAGAGGAGGTTTGGATTGGGTGTTACAGGATAGCTGCAAGAGAAGGCTTTGTTTCTCATGGTCCCTGTCAGACAATCTCAGTTCTGGGGAATGTGATAAGTTTGGCAAATGCACAGCAGACGTTTTGCTTTGGCCACATCAGCCAGACGTCCATCAGTCACGAAATGTCTGCTCAGCACAAGAGCCATTTCCCTGTGAGGCGTCCTCTCCTTGCAGAGGGTTGCTATGAATATGTGAGGAAAAGACACTTTGATGTGAGTTTTGTTCTTGAAGGGGGAAATCCTGTATATTTTCCCTTGATTCAGCAAGCAAATTTGTTTTCCCAAACCTTCCTGAAAATGTCCAGCAAAGAAATAGATCCAGAGAGAAATTTTGTTTGCCAAGTGGCAGCTGTGGAAGATGCAGTGTTTTTGGGTGACAACACAGAGTTTGGAGTAGGGATGTTTGTTGGGAAGGAGCTGTCTGGTCCCAGGCAAGCCAGCAGGGCCTGACACAGTAACAGTGTCAGACGCTTCCAAGGTAACAGTGCCAGAGGCTTTTGGCAGCCCAGGCTATCAGAGCTGCATAGGGCAGATGCTGTGAAACTTTGAGCCAGAGCACAGGTGCTCCTTGTCCTCTGTCTGTGACTCTTCATCAGGAGGGGGCATCTCTGCAGAGGAAGTTGGAGAACCTGGAGAAGGAAAGGATGGATGTGCTGGTGAGATTGGCAGATGCCACAAAGGGCCATTTCCTAGCTGTGTTTGCACATTCTGTTAATAGTTCTAAGGAGCACCTTTTTCCAGTTAAACTTTTCCAATTGCATTCTTCTGAATAAGGAGGAGATGATGTTGTAGTCATGCCAAAGCCCATTAATGCTGAGGCTGCTGATTTTCCTCCATGCTGGGCTTCTGTGCCCTAGATGCTTTTTTCTCAATATCCACACTGTCTCTATTGACATTGCATGGTTTGGGGAATTCCTTGTGTCCAAACCCATGTTCATATTTCTAAATATCTGGAAGGGGAGGCGAGAGGAGTAAGTTTGCTGTTAATAGAAAGGTGTTTGGCCTTGGCCATCTGAGAGCAGCCAGTGGGGAGAGAGGAGAGGAAAGCCAAGTGCTGATCCACACCAGGACGTGTTGCCTGCAAGGGGAGAACTCCTCCTGAGTGGCAGCAGAGAATGACAGACTGATCTGGCCATTGCTGCTCCAGGAGAGGGCAGTGGGGCTCTCGGGGATGGAGCCGTGGAAGCTCTACACAGGAGAGCTGGAAAACCACTGCTGTCAGCCCAACCCCAGGGAAGGAAATGCTGGGGGTGTTTGCTCTTCCTTTCCTCCCTGGTGGAGAGCACATCCTCGTGGCATTGCCTAAATCCTGCTTAGCATGGACTTGAAATCCTGGCTGCAGTTCTGGCAGCTCCTCCCCAAAGGAGCACTGGAGTGGAGCTGCAAGAGGTCGGGGAAGGGCAGAAAGGAAGCTGGGACAGGCTGAGTGAGCTGGGAAAGAGCAGCATCAAGGGGAGAGCCAGCAAAGGTCTGCAGCATCCCGAGGGGCAGAGAGAGAGGGGCAGCCTGTGCCTGCCTCTGCAGCAAGAGTCCAGGTCTGGTCTGAAAAGTAAACCAAGAGAGGGAATGAGTGACCCTTTTTCTCTCTTTTTTGGCAGCATGAACGGGAATTGAACCAGCAGCACATGAGAGATCTGGAAAAGAAGAATGAAATGCATGCACCTGAGATGCGAAATCATAAGGAAAATACTCAAGAATTGGAAGTGGAAAGGGAAGGCGTGCAGGAAGAGTTGGAGCATGGGGCTGCTTCTTTGAAGAAATGGAGAGAGAACACTCAAGTACTGAGAGCTGCACTGATCAAGAGTGAAATTGCCAAAGGGTCTCTGCAGAAACACTTGTACATCCTGAAGGGCAAGTCTGGTATCCAGGCAGGCACTGGCATTGACCTTCAGTCCATTCCAGTGTCCCTGAATCATTCCAGTGCTGTTTCCCATGAAGAGGTGGGTCTCTATCCCTGTCAGTCCAGGCCTGCTTGGGTAAAGCAGCCCGGGCTGCAGCAGGCAGCCTTGTCTGTCTGCCTGGCTCCAGCCAGACACCATTGACTGCCAGATTGTTTCCTGGCTCGCCCAGAATGACTGATCCAGCTCTGGAGCTTGCTGTTCAAATCAGCTCCAGGCCAGAAGCTGGGCATGGGGAGCTGCTTTTCCTGTGCCCATGCAAGACGTGGGGGTTTGGATTTGGTGTGGGAAGTAATGGAGCAGGTGAGCAGAGTGATGGACTAAACTGGACCAATGGCTGAAAATCAGCTGCACTCCTGGTGCTTAGAGTAAATGGTATTGGCAGTTGTGGAAGATGCAGTGCTTTTGGGTGACAACACAGAGTTTGGAGTAGGGATGTTTGTTGGGAAGGAGCTGTCTGGTCCCAGGCAAGCCAGCAGGGCCTGACACAGCACTTCCAAGGTAACAGTGCCAGAGGCTTTTGGCAGCCCAGGCTATCAGAGCTGCATAGGGCAGATGCTGTGAAACTTTGAGCCAGAGCACAGGTGCTCCTTGTCCTCTGGCTGCCTGCGAGGTGCCACTGGCTGGCTCTGCACAGGGCTCCTGAGGAAGGGCTCGAGCTGTACCTTGTCCCATTTCCAGGTTTCCCAGGAGCAAGATTCATCGAGCTACTTTCTGGAGCAGCTGAGCCAGGAACCCTCTGGCCAAGGGCACGCACTGGCCCAGGTGTGCCGAGAGGAGGAGCTGCTGGGCCAGAAGGCTGACCTTGAGGGCCGACTGGCAGCCACTGAGTGGCTCCGACAAGACCTTTCCAGGCAGCTGGCAGAGACCAGGTAAAGGCAGGGAGCAGAGCCTTTTCAGATATTTTTACATTCCATGGACAGAATATGGAAGAGTCTCAAGAACAAAAATATGCCACAATGTGAAGGTTATTTTTCTGACACCTAAAGCCAGCAAAGCTCTCGTGAGCCTTGAGCTCCTGTTTGTACCGCCAGGCACATTCCTGTGGGAAGTCCAAAGCAATCCACCCAGCCCTGAACTGAGTAGTAGTTAAACCATGCAGATGCTGAGTGAAACCTCAAGTTTCTCTTGGCTTTGGTTCCTTGTTCTGAGCATTGAACATCCCTCATTCCTTACCAAGTAGCTTGACATGATCCTGATCTTCAGAACTGAAGCGTCATCTTCAGCATTCCAAGCTCTTACCTTGTCACGTTGGGAGCAGCACACAGCCATTCAGGGGGAAGCCAGAGGCTCCTGCTGAAAATCTTGAGGGCTTTCTGCTTCCAAGCACACTCTTGAGAAGTGTGGGATGGGCCCTATAGCTGGTTAGAGAGCAGCAGGGAAAGCTCTTTGGAGTTCTTAACAGCCTCTGGGGATTCTTGCTGATTGTTGATGGGCACCCAGCTGCCAAACCTGCCAAGCTCCTATTGGATGGTCCCTCTCACTCTGTAAAGAAGGACAAGTCCCTTGGGCTACTGCCTGCTTGGCCAGCAACACTAAAATAAAGGTGGCAAGTCTACTCCATGACCTTGCAAGAGTTTAAACTGCAGTCTCTGCATTCAGGTAATTGTTGTTCAGTCAAGAGGGTGTTCTGAATTTTTACAAGTGCTGCCATGACCATGAGATTTTACTGTGTCATGCAAAGTAGTTCTGAAGTCTCATAAATACAGGGTGTCTGGAAGATGATGTACCTTTATGTCCATTTTCAAGAGCATTAAAAAGTTAGCGGTCAGCCAGGACAAGTGTCCCCCTGCAGAGCAGCTTGGAAGTGCTGATGAGAGAAGGGCTGTGAGCAGGGCCTGGGCTTTTGCTCGTCGCTCCAGCCTGTTTGGACACAGCTACCCAGTGTCATAGGTCAGGATCAACAACTGAAGGTTTGGCTGTTGAGGCCAAGTTGGGCTGGGCTGTCTGTGCTATGCCAGGCCATACAGAAGGCCTGGGCAGTCCCTCAGAGGGCCCTGCTCTGCTATTGAAATGGCACAAATGTGCCTTCTCTGGGTGAGTTTCCCCATTTCCCGTACTCAGGTGTGGGGATCTTGAGCCACGTCGTCCTGGAATAACCAACTGGCTGTGGGTGTCTGGAGCAAGCAACTCATGTCTCTCCATATGTGCAACTTGTAGGTCAGTAAAGGAGAGCCTGGAATCCAGGCTGTTTGCTGCTCAGCAACAGATATCTCAGCTGCAGATCTCCAGGAACCATCTGGAGGTAGAGCTGCAAGCTGAGCTGCAGGAAGCTCGCAGTGAAGTCCAGGCAGCGCAGAGGAGGCACAAGGAGGAGCTACAAGGCCTCAAAGAGGAAATGAATCTGCTCCTTGAGCAGAGGGAGGCTCTACAAAAGCAGGTGAGTGAAACAGCAGTGGCACTGCAGCCATGCAGCGAGGGGTCTGTGGCCTTCTTGCTTTTCCATGGCAGAGCAGCAGCTGATGGGGTGATCCCTGGGGCTGTCTCGGGCTCTGGGGGCTCCATGGCAGCTCTGCTCTGAAGGACACCCAGTGCTCTGCTGAATCTCAGCTGCTGCTCTGGACAGCTGGGCTAGTCCTCTGGGCTGTTGGCCAGCAACCATCAGCATGGATTCCTGCTGGCCTCTCCTTGCTAGCCTTGGTTTGGGAGGTGCTTTTTCAGGTGCCCTTGGTGGTGGGCCACTTAGAGACTGAAACAAGTGGTCCATATCCAGTGTGAATCTGGAGCTCTCAGTACACGGAGAAATGGAAAGTTGTCCTTTGCCTTTCCTCAAAAGTTGTCCTTTGCCTCACAGCCTGTGCTGTGGCTGACAGTGACAAGCTGTGGCTGTAGCCTCTGACTGCTTTGTTCTCTTTGACTGGAGGTGGGAGAGTTGACATCTCAGCTGGCAGCCTGCCGAGAGTCCCAGGAAATTACTGTCCAGAGAGCCCAGCAATATGTGAGGGAGGCCCAGGAAGAGTCCAGGCAGAAGCTGCTGGAGGTTGAGCATGTCCAGAAGATGCTGAAGGAGGCAGAACATCAGAAAAAGCAGCTGCAAGTACATCTGGAGTACTTGGAGAGGGAATGGAGTCAATGGGAAGAAGTGGCACAGCAAAATTCAGAATTGCAGGCTACCGTGAATGCCCTAGAGAAGGAAAAAGCCAGGTAAATGAAGGCCTGTGGGACTCTGCATTGTGGTGAATGGATTCCCTCTTTGCCATCTCTGCACCTGCCAGGGGCTCTGGCAGCATTTCCTAAGTGGCAGATTCTGAACTCTCTGTGCAGACACTTCTCCTTGTCTGGATGTTGTCTTTCATTCTCTTTTCTTTTAAGCCATCAGATAGAGTTTTTCTGAAGGTAAAGGCTTTTGGAGTAGCCCTTTCCCTCTAGGGGGTATTGTGTTGTTAGGTGGGTGTGTTGACACTGCCCAAGCTGCATTGTAAGGAGTGGATACATCCATCAGCTCCACCTTGGCTCCTGTAACTTGAAGCCTTTGGGATGTGGATCAGCCTGGCTTCTGATGCTGTCTCTGGGCAGAACCATCTTAAGGCCCTGATTGCTGATCTAGGCCAGATTGCCCTCGGAGGCAGCCCAGAAACAAGAATGGCTCTGTTGCATCGTTCCTCATAAAATGTGCCCCGGTGACTGGAGGGGGTCAAGCAGGCTCCCTGCCACCCTGCACAGTCACAGGCATTACTGACTGTGCAAAGAATGCAAGAAACAGGACCAAGGTATGGGGGGCTCCTCCAGCTGATCAAGTCCTGCCAGTCTTCAGTGCCACAGGGTTCTTCTTCCAAGAAGAAGGCAAAGGAAAGGCAGGGCACTCCTGCTTGCCTGGAGCCTTCTGCGTCTTCCATCAGGTTTTGCTCCAAGCCTCTGTTGCCACTTGGGCCTGTGTTTCTCCAGCTGAAAGGAGGATGGGTGCTGGTAAACCTTAGGGAACTCACCTGAGATCCCCTGGCTGTAGGGTGCTGCTCCTCCTACCTGGACATACAAGATGGGGGAAGGAAATGTCTCTTCCATGTTGACCAAACCTCCCTCCCTTGGAGCTTGGTTAGTCAGAAGGAAATTGTTCCTCTCCTCTAATGTCTTCATTGCAAGACTGTTAGGTTTGTATTCACATTCCCATCTCAAAAAGAAGGTAGGGCGTGTAGGCAGGAACTCCCTGTTTTTTCAGGACCAAAAGCAGAGTAGGCACATGCTGGGCTGTGACTGCAGGGGGAACAAACAGGCAAGTTGTTTAGACAAACCTCATCAGACAGAGGAGTTTTTCCCTGAGGTGCTGCAAGTCCTAAGAGTTTATAAAATCTGATACCATATAGCAATGAGTTGCATACTTCCCTTCTAGGCTGATTGTGTCTCTGGAGGAGAAGAACCAGTGCCTCAGAATGCTGGAAGAGAAGAACCTGGCACTGAACAATCAGGTGTCTCAGTGTCAATCTGCTCTTCAGCAGGCCGAACAGCTCTCTTCAAACCGTGCTGGACAACTGTGGGAGCTCAACACCCAGGTAAGCTGTGCAGTGGCATCCTCTTCTCCAGGGACACACAACAGCACCTTTGGCTTGGAGGCCCCAACCTCTTTCCCCTCCCAGCAGCATGCACAGCTGCCGTGTTCTGCCTGAGGCTGCTGCTGCACGCTGAGGCCAAGGCTGGATCTGCTGTCTGCTGCCGAAGTTTCCCCCCATTCTCTCCCGGGTCCCAGCAGGAAATCTGGGAGGGGAGCAGCAGCAGACTCCTCTGGAGCTTCTCTGTCCCTCAGTTAGCAGTGTTGTCCCAGACAGAGTTGGTGCCTGTGCTGGGCACTGAGCAATGTGGGGACACAGAGGTGGCTATGGCAGGCTGGGCAGGGCACTTCCAGCGCAGCCATCTCAGCTGCTGTTCAGAGCTGCAGCCTCAAGGGTGCCCATTGCCTCCCTTTCCCTCTTTTCTCTACATTTGTCTCCATTGGAATCCCTGCTTCTGTTCCTTTTGGTTTTGGCATGGTTTTTGCCTGAAGTAATTTCTTCTTTGTTGCTCTCCCTACGGCCCACTCTGTGGCCTCAGGAGCAGCCCTGTCCCTGAGGCTCTGTGCATCCATCTTCCAGATCTGGGCCCTGCAGGACACAGTGCTGCAGATGGAGGCTTCCCAGGCAACTCGAGAGAAGCAGCTGCTGCAGGAACTGCAGGAGTCTCGAGCAGGAGAATGTGCTTTGAGGGATGCTGTGGACATGCTGGCAGCTGAGGTGTCTGAGCTGCGTGTGAGGCTCCAGAGCTCTGACTGTCGACGTTGAGGCAGGACGGGAACAAAAGGACTCCAATTCAGAAGACAAGAAGAGAACTAAACTCAACTGATTTATTTCATACTCTTTTCTCTTCATACTGTTCTCTTTTTATAGAGAACATCGTGCAGACCAATTTCATTGTCTTAAAGTAAAAACATCTGACACCATTGGTGCTCTGTGAAACTCTTTCCCAGGCCCAGCCTGGTAGAAACCTCTCATTTTCTCTCTGACTGAACTGAGACTATCAATAGATGACAAAGCTCTTGCCTTGGCCATACAGTGTAAGGCCGTGTATGGATATTCTCAGTTCAGTCAGAGAGAAAAAGAGAGAGATTCTACCAGGCTAAGCCTGGGAGAGAACTGGAAAGGAATGTAAATAATTCACTATTTCTCTTGTTGTTCACATTGTTTATAGATATGTTCTGCTACCGTGTGTCATTCTCTGCGCACCAATAGTGTGAGATGTTTTTACTTTAAGACCAATAAAATTAGTCTGCACGATGCCCTCTATAAAAGAGCAATGTATTTGAAATAAATGAGTAGGAATTCTCTTCTCGCCTTCTGACTTGGAGTCTTTTCTTCCCGTCCTGCCTCAACGACATCTGGTGACACCTGTCATGAACTGCACCCTACCCTGAAGGAACAGGGTGTGTTGGACTCTTACTGCAGCCTCGGCTGAAGATCCGAGCCCCGGCGTCTTGCGGGGGAGCGCCACGCCAGCAGCTTGGAGGCTCTGGCTGGACACCGTTGCCTTCTTGAGAGAGGTAACGCTGAAACCGCATGCCTTCTGGAGAAGGCTTCCTCCTGTCTGGACCGTGGGTCGGCTCTTAGAAGCCGAGAACTGAGCGGGACGGGTTTTCCCTGAAGTAGTGGACTGTCTGTCTCTTGAAGTGGATGTTTGCTAAGCGAGGGTTTACTTAGAACATGGGGAACCAGCTTTCTGCAGCTGAACGGCTGGTTTTGACCGCCTGGCAGGGGTATATCCCTCAGCTGGGGGTTCCGGTCTCTGAGGCCGAGCTCGTTCTCCTCTTGGGTTGGGCTCGGGACCATGGATTTTCTGCGGACCTTGGACGCGCCTTTCATGGTAGAATCTGGCGCGATTTGGGATGCTGCCTCATGAAGCAGTTGAACAAGGGGGACACAATACCGCCCGAACTGCTCACAATCTGAGCGGGCATCTACATAGCCCTGCGAGGCGAGTCCCCGAGAGGCAGCGGTTCCGACCGGGACATTTCGGGATTCCGGACGCTGACCGCGCCGCAGCCCGCGCCGCGACCGGCTGCGCAGGAGCACCCTGCCCTGAGCGTGGTGCCGGTGACACCATCCGCCTTCCAGGCGGCAGCCGGGGTGCCTTTGCCGCAACTATCAGCTTCGGCACACCCGGCATTGCAGGGACTGCACGGGGCGGCCCCGGACCGGCGGCTGCCGCCGCAGCCCGCGGCTCCGCAGTCCCCCCTTTCCGGACTGCATTCGCGGGGGGAGCGGCGCAGCCCGCAGTCCATGGCGCAGTGGGGACTGGAGCCCCCCCGACTCCTTCGCTGATGGAGCCTGAGCAGATGTACCGATCCTACCCTCTTGTACTGCTGGGACCCGCAATGGAGCCTCTGATCCATCCCCTGGCACGCTCCCCACCGCCCGCGGGGGCTCCGGCTCTGCCGACGGCGGGGTTCGCCGCTCCGCCCACCGTTCCAGCGGCAGCGGCAGCAGCAGCCTTGCCTCTCGCTCCACCCTCCGCTCCGCTCGGAGCGAGCCACCGGGGCCAAGAGAAGCCGCCGCGCCACCGCGGTCGCCAGCGCTATTTCCGAGAGAAGTGCCGCCGCCGCGGCCCCCCACCCGGGGACCAACAGCACCGCCGCCGCCGCCCCCGGGACCGGCAGAGTTGCCGCGGCCGCCGCCGCAGCCGCGCCGCCCGCTCCGCTTGGGCTGGCGCCGTGCCACGCGGCGGGGGAGGCTGCACCGCCCGCGCCGCTCGCCGAGGGGGGACAGCGCCCGCCGGGCACAGCGGCTCCCGCCGCCGCGCCGCCTGAAGCCGACTCAGCAGCGACTTCGCTCTGCGATTCGCGGCTGGCAGCAACCGGGAGCCCAGGGCTGGACAATGAATCCAGCCCGCTTGTTTCAGAGCCTGCATTCAGCCCACCACTCCCTCCGCTTTCCCCAGACTGCCCCGAGCTCTGTCCTGCTGAGGCAGAGGCAGAGGCAGCGGGAGCGAACACCGGCTTGGTCCGCAGCAGCGCCACTGCTGCTGCTGCCGGGGCTGGGGATGAGGGTGGGGCCGCGATTCAGTCCATTGGATCCCGCGGCAGGACGGACACGCTGAGAGCGAGGAGCAACCCCTTGAACTGGGCAGGCATGGGCGGTGTCTAGAGCCCCAAATCCAGGGTGGAATTTTATATTCCCGGGAAAGCCTCCCCTGCCCGCGCCCCGCGCGTCCTGCTCCTGTTGGCAGAGCGGGATGCCGAGAAGCTGTGGCATGGTCCATGGCCAGGTGGGGTGGGGGGAGGGCGAAAAGCCGGAGGAATTGCCGGGATTCTTGCAGCCTGGTGGAGGCGTGCACCGAAATATAAAGTTGGAATGGGTCGCCCATCTGAGGGTGGCCGTGAAGTGTCCCAGGGACCCCAGATTCAGGGGCCCCGAGTGATACCTATGAGAAGCTGGGGGGAGGGACCGAGCCGTATGAATCTTGGCTCGGCAGAGAGCCTGGGCTCTCCGTGCCCCCGGCCAGGTTTGGGACGCTTGGCCCGGCCCCCTGGACCGGGTCCTCCGGCTCGCCGGGCACCGCAGGGTCCTAGAGCCCGCAGGTGCTGGTGGCTCTTTTGGGGAAAAAAAAAAAAGAAAAGAAAAAAAAAAAAAGGGAAAAAAAAAGCAGAAAGACCTGTGTTTTACTGACAGTTCAAAGTACTGGAAAGCCACGAATCAGCCTCAACCCAAGTGATTGAATTAAGGGCTGTGACCATGGCATTTCAGAGATTTCTCAAGTTTCTGAATTTGGTCAATTTTACTCAGTTGTTTTGAAACTGAGGGTGCAATTTGGACCTGAGTTCAAATTTATCACTCAAGTTGTTTGTTCATTGAGGACGTGGTGCATGGGCCAAAAGCCTTGCATGATTCTTCTATCAAGTGCACACACCTTGCAAAAGCAATTTTGATGAATGCCAACCAAGGCTTGACCTGCTGCACCTTACTGGCTGGGATAAATCCCAGAGGCCTGAAGGCTTTGCAGCTACGGCAAACAGATATTACTCATCTTGCCAAATTCCGAATTTGGCTGATTTGGGTACGTGCACGTGTTTGTTAATACCTTCTTTTCTGTCATGTGGGCATCTGCTCACACTGGGAAATGGGTTTTGACAAGTTGGACTGCCAGTCCTTTGGCAGACTGACAATGAGTTGTTACTATCCTAGAGTTGGTAACTGATTTCTTGAAATTTATAATATGAGTTTGGAAACTCTCTGACCGTTCTGAGTCAATATCCAAATTGAGGTTTTGATTGATTGGAGTTGATAAAACTCTTGTGCTGTATTTGTTCTCTTTCCTGCAAGGGCCCTGCAGAAGGGCACAAACACTGCCTTTTTCTTTTCTTTTTTTTTTTCTTTTTTTTGAAAATGAAATGGAGGAAAGATGGATATTCTCAGTTCAGTCAGAAAGAAAAAGAGAGAGATTCTACCAGGCTAAGCCTGGGAGAGAACTGGAAAAGAATGTAAATACTTCATTATCTCTCTTGTTGTTCACATTGTTTATAGATATGTTCTGCCACCGTGTGTCATTCTCTGCCCACCAATGGTGTGAGATGTTTTTACTTTAAGACCAATGAAATTAGTCTGCACAATGCTCTCTATAAAAGAGCGATATATATGAAATAAATGAGTAGGAATTCTCTTCTCGCCTTCTGACTTGGAGTCTTTTGTTCCCATCCTGCCTCAACAATAACAGCCGTGGAGCTGGAGCTGAGGAAGACACAGGCTCAGAGAGACAACCTCAGAGCCTGCACCCTGGAGCTGCAGAAGGACTTGGAGGAAAGTGAGAAAAGTACAGCTTCTCCTCTCCCACTCACTGCCCCTTGCTGTCTCTGTGCTAAGGAGCTGTAGCTGGATGCCTCAGCTCAATTCCCCCAAACTCCAGGCCCTGCCAGAGCCTCCAGGCTATTGGCCTCTCTGGAGCAGGGCTGCACAGGCATCCCCTCGCCTTTGTCTCTCTTGGGTTGCTCACTCTGCACAAGGCCAAGAGCAAACACACTTTCCTATCCTTCTGAACCTTGCCCCTTTCATTCCTGCTTTTTTCTCTGCCTGGAAGTTTCCTTCATTTCTGTCAGCTTTGGAGCCCTTGTGGGCTCAGGGCCTGGCAAACTCAGACAGGCAGAGAAGACAGTGCTGTTGTCTCTGCAGGATGCACATCAGTTTGACTTTGCTTTGCTTTTCCCCTTCTCCTTCCTTTTCCCTGCTGAAGATTGGTGGGAGGCAGCAGTCAAGCACATTTCTCGAGAAACTGCCCTGGAGAAAGAGGCCTCTGAAAGACAGGAAGAAACTGTGACTCTTCACCAGGAGGTGACATCTCTGAAGAGGAAATTGGAGAGCCTGGAGAAGGAAAGGATGGATGTGCTGGTGAGATTGGCAGATGCCACAAAGGGCCGATTCCTAGATATGTTTGGACCTTGTGTTAATAGTTGTAAGGAGCAGCATTTTCCAGTTACATTCCAATTGCATTCTTCTGAATAAGGAGGAGATGATGTTGTAGTCATGCCAAAGCCCGTTAATGCTGAGGCTGCTGATTTTCCTCCATGCTGGGCTTCCGTGCCCTAGAAGCTTTAGTTCTCAATGTCCACACTGTCTGTATGGGCATTGCATGGTTTGGGGAATTCCTTGTGTCCAAACCCACGTTCATATTTCTAAATATCTGGATCTGGAAGGAGGGGTGAGAAGACCAAGTTTGCTGTTAATAGAAAGGTCCACCACAGTTGCGCTGTACACCTGACCTTGTCAGGGTCATTATGCTATAGTAATGTAGCCCTTGCAAATAGTATCTCCAATACTGCCATTTGTCTCAGTTTTGGAGGTCAGGAGCTTTCATTTTTTTTTTTTTTTTTCTTCTTTCTTGTAGGGAATTTTCTCCCTGTTATTGCTATGAGACTGATACTTAAGAGAACAAAAGACGTGGCTGGGAAGATGAGAAGGTGAAAGGGTACAGCTAGCTACTGTCTTACCTTAGGGGTTTTTCTCTTGGGAAGGGCAGAGATACCACAAGATTTTGGCCAGGGGGTGAGGCGCTAAGCTCTTCTCCTCTCGTTCTCTTGGGATCAGAGGAGGGTCAGCCGGTCTGCGGCTGGAGCTTCCTTTGCCACTGTAGAGCTTTTGTCCTGCCACTGCTTCTCCTACCATGGCTTGCCGCTTCCGAGGTTCCTGCTGCAGTGCATTTCACCAGCCGGAGGTGCAGCGGGACCGGCTGTCCCTGAGGGTTCCAAAGGAAGCCCCTTCTCCATCCCTTCCGCCAGCCCGCCCGCCCTTGCCGTGTGCAGAGAGGCGGCCGAGCTCGCGCCACAGCGCCCCCTGCAGCCGCGGGGGAATCATCGCCCTGCCCTGCCCTGCCCGGCCGGGAGCCAGCGGCGCCCCCGCTGGCAGTGCCCGGAACTGCGCCGCAGGGGAAGGTGCCTGCGGCCGGGAGAAGGCTGCCGCTGGGTCTGTGCCTCTGGTCGCTGCTGCTGCCGGGCTTGGTGTTTGTTTGCCTTGCTGGACACACACACGCTAGGAAGGAACTGCTATTCCTCTTCTCATATCTTTGCCTGAAAGCCCCGTAATTTCAAAGTTATAATAATTCGGAGGGAAGGGGGTCATATTTTCCATTCTGAGGGAGCTTCCTGCCTTCCTTGGCAGACACCTGTCTTTCAAACCAAGGCACTCAGGCATTGGATCATTTCCTTCCTGGTCTTCCAGGCCTTTCTATGATAGTGATTCTGCCAGCTGTCCCTGGAAGCAAACCTGTCTCTTACACTTGTTATATGCTGCTCCCAGAGAGAAAGGGGCCCTGGCTCCCTCACAAACACCTGTTCAATCCCCACATCCTGGGCCAAGGAGCCCAAAACCCTTGCTTCGGTATTATCAAGTTGCACACCTGTACCCATAAGGTCCCAAACTTGAATCAACCAGGTTGGAAAAGCCTCATGTCCCTGTTGTGCAATGTCTTTCCATGGATTGCGGAGACTGTCAAGCAATAGGGACTCAGTGATGATCTTGGGTTTTGGCTCCTCTGCTGGTTGTGAGGGCCTTGGTTCCACATTCACATTAACTGGGTACATTGATTTGGTTTAGACTTGCTTCTCTGCAGAGGGGCGACTGCTGCTGGCTGCAGCTGGCTTTGTGGTTGAGCTGAAACCTGGACGGTTGTAACATCTGTGGGTTCTACTGCTGCACCATCGGCCTTTCCCTCTGATTGCAGCTGGTGCTGCTGGACCATGTCCCTGCCCTCTGTGTCAGGTTTTGGGGTAGCTACCCAAGGTAACCTCAACCTGTCTCTGAATGGTGAATGGACCTTGCTGAATAAACACAGCAAAAACATAAGTAGATGATCTCTTTAGCTTTTAGGTGAAATTTAAACTCTTCAAAAGCTGTTGGCTTAGGCCCAAAGAAGTGAGTGAAGGGTTGGGAGAAGACTTCCCCCTGTGTTGCTTCATCACAATCAGTACCATTAGTAAGAAAACCCCAAGGAATTGAACTTAGCCCATGATAGTTACATAGCCATGTGCCCACATTCCAGAAGTTTACAAGCAGTGAATTTCTCACCTTGCTGGCGTGTTCTACAAACTCGATAACAACCACAATGCTCTTAGTCACAAGACACATGTTTCGATTAGGAGCTGTAAATTGGAAAAATGTAGCCACAATCATGTGCCAACCAAACCAGGATAAGCTAGACCACATGATGCCACTTAGCAAGGTTCTTTATCCTGTGCCCCAGAACTGTTATTCTCTTTTCACCCTTTCCTCTCAATGCTTTCGTGCCATACACTGGGCACCAATAATTGTCTTGGTTTTAAAAGACAGATGTCTGCCAAGCAAAGAGGGAATGGAAAAAAATACCCCTTCCCTCCAAATTATTCCAACTTCAAAATTACACAGCTTCCAGGCAAAAAATAAAGGAAAATCATTAACAGTTCTCTGTTACATATAAAACAGAATAAACAACAAACAACAAAAGAAAACAATAACAGGAGTTTCCATCCGTCAAGCACCACTTTCCCCTTTGGTGCAGTTGCAACCACAGCCAGCAGAGGGCGGTGGCGGCCCCAGTGAGGCAGGCAGGTGCCATGATTCCCTCCCGCCAGCAGGGAGCGCTCCAATGCGAGCTCGGCACCATTCCCAGGTGTGCTGGGGTCTCGGGGGAGGAGGGAAAATCGATCCTTTTGTAAATTCACAGGCAGCAACCAGTCTCAGCAACATCACTGGCAGAGGGCAGAAAACAGAGAGGGCAGGCAGATCAGATCAAGCAGCAATGGATTTCAGGATCAGCCACCAGCAGCCAGCAGAAATGTTGAAGGCAGATTCTAATACCAAGTTAAAATGTAGCCATACCCCCAGCTAGAAAAACATGCACGCCCCAACATCCCCAGGGCCGCTCCTCCCATTCCCCCCACTGGAAGGGAAGAGGCAGCCCCAGCCCCACCCTCTGTGGGATCCCAGGTGGAGCTTATGCCTCTCCTGATATTCCCCAAGCCGTGGAAGGCCCAGGGCAGGAAACAGGGACATTTCCTGGCACAAATGACCACGGGATATGCCCATCACCATGACCACCCGCCAAGACAGTGTGAAAGTAACCCTCTGAAAGCCCAGAACAAAGGATCTGTCACATTGAAATGTACTCCAACAATGATCCTGAATCCATCCTGGTATGGATAAGGCAAGGATGTCTGGGTTTCAGAACCCCTGTGACAGCTTAACAGTAGATAACACATCCAGCTTGCCAAGCACTCAGTAGTTGGTATTTGTAACTTTACTAACAGAGCAGGATGTGATTTCAACCATTACCTACCAGAAGCTGTTTTACAGAGCCTACACGTCAGCTTTTCTCCAACACCAATTGAAATGAACATTACCATGGTCAAAAAACTGTTGGAACATCCTGGCCTGCACAAACTACCACAACAGCAGAAGAAGAAAAGTCAAAAGACACCAATCAGTGTCCATCACAATATAGAAAAGGCACATCACGTCCTACAACAAATGAAGAGGGATGGAGAGAATCACTGGTGGGAAAACTTGCTTGGATGGTCCCCAACTGCCACAGGCTTTTCCAACCTAAGCTACATCCTCCAGTTGTGATACTGGCACTAACTGGGATTGGGTTTGTGTTAATAATTGCAGTGTATGTAAGAGTGTGGTATGTAATCCAGCAATCATGAAAACAAACTTGTCCAGAAATACAAAGGTTGAAGGAAGGAAAAGCAATGTGTCTGTTTTGCCAGAACCAGATGCTGTGTTTTTGTTCCTAGATACCACTTAGTTTTAACATTTTGAGAACAGAACTGTTTCGCTCCAATACTGAACCAAGAGCCACCACAGAGACTGACTCAGTGAGGTGGGTATTTGTTTTATTCGGCTCCTCTGTGAGAAATGGATTTGTAAAGGATTCTGAAAACCTGACTGAAAGCTCACACAGTCTTGTACATCTGTATGCAAATTCTGAGATAAGGTGTGCTGACTTAGGAAGGCCATGGAATAGAGATGACATTGTTGAGAGAGAGATTGAAGTAGAAACAAGTTTCAAAAGATGGCTTATAAAAAGACCAGATATTTTGGAGAATTCGAACTGTGAAAGACGCATTGCAGCAAGACCATGTGGAGTAAAATAATAGGTAATTAGTGTTAGAAGTATTAGCAGCATTGTGTGGCAAAAGTTAATAGGCTGGAAAATATTTATAAGGTATTGTAACCAGGAAATAGGGTGGCTTCTGATAGAATGGCGTTAAGTTTTACATCTCTTACGTCTCACCCTTCTACGAGACTGGTAATGGAATAAAATCTTTTATATGCCTCTCAGTTGCCTCATCTCTGTAGAGTTGGGCTTTTGCAACAAATGGTGCTTCCATTGTGAGGAAGCGATTTGGCTAATTTGTCCAGTGGTTGGAATGCCCTGAAGTACTTTTTGTTAAGTGCTGCTGCAAGGAAGCGCAACCCTAGGCAATTGTAGTTCTTCTGCAAGGAAGGAGCTATCAGGACCTCTGCCACTGGTTTGACTCGAACTGAGACTGATACTATCACCTGTTGCATGACAGCAGGTAGGCTTCGGGGAACATGACCAGGCACAAGATATCCAAACAGCCCAGAGATGTTTATAAGAGCCTTAAGGCTCTGATCAGATCTAATTCTTGTAATGTTTCAAAACAAGAGTTCAAAGATTTGCTATCTTGGGTTCAAAAGCAGTTTCCAACTATAGATGATACCTCTGTGTTCACCTTTCCTCGGTGGGACTTGGTTGGACTCAAACTATACAAGCTTTTACCATAAATCGTGATCATACAGCTGCAAAGCTACTGCCTGCATGTCGCACTTTGACTGACATATTTAAGCAGCCTGCCAAGCTCTCTGCTTCCTTGATATGTCTGCAAATCCTGTCACGTCCTGGGCCACGTCCTCAAAGCCTCCTTCTCCTTCGGTCTTCACTGGAGACACTGAAATCCCAAACAGGAGCCGCTGTTTGGGCACCTCCACTGCTCCCCCCGAGGCTTCTGCTGTTTTCCCATCCTGCAGCCACCGCTGCCATCCCCACCTCGCCTGCCATCCCTCCACCCCTGCCTTTATCTACAGATTTAAAGGGGACAGAAGCTGAAATTTCTCCTTCTTGTGAAGAGGGAGGGGAGAGCTCTGTCAACAGAAAGGAGAGAGGCTGCTCTATTAACTACAAAAGGGACAGGCTCTGGCTGCCAGAAAAGGGAGGAATGTGAGAAAAGCCCTGTGATTTGCAAACTTGTTGATGAGGAAATTAAGCAGGACACAGATTCCACTTCGGAGGAAGAGTTTAACCCATTATATCCTGGCCCTGTGAATACACAATAGGAACCAGGTTTGATTCCTTTAGTCTTGGAAAATAATTCAAGATGTCTGACTGATTGGGCTGACATAGGATGTAAAGTCATGCAAAATACTTTAACTCACCATATGGAGAGCTCCTTGCCATGCCAGCAAGGTATGGAAGAAATAATGCTAATCCCTGGTGGGAACCTGTATTACATTATAATATTAAGAAGTTAAGAAAAGCTATTAAAGACAGCGGCTTGAGCTCCCCATATTTTAATAACGTGAGAAGTATATACGATTCTTATGGCCTAACACCTTCAGACTGTCATAATGTTTCATCTATGATTTTAACGAACTCGCAATATATTCTATAGGACTTAGAATGGCAAAGGGAGCTAGGCTGGAGATCCTAATGCCCAACTTACAATCGGTCAATTAGCTGAAGATCCTCCAAATGACAAAGCAAAGGACCAAGCAGAATCCATGTCTAGAGCAGTGCTGGGAGATACTAAAAACACAGCATGGAAGGCTCTTTTGACTGTGCAGCCTGCGGGAACCCATGAAAATGCCTATTCTCTAATTTGACAAGCCAAAACTGAACCTTATGGTGCCTTTTTAGACAGTTTAACACAGGTGGTTCTAAGGCAGTGTCCCGATGAAGCAGCACATCCTCATTTAATTAAAAGCCTTCCCTTTGCTAATGTAGATGATGAATGGAAAAGGGTCATTCTAACTATACTGAATCAGCCACCAACAGTGCCACAAACGCTCACTGCTTGCAGCAAGCTGGGCACTCCACAGCACATTGTGACCATACAAGCTAGTGCACTGAGGGAAGAACTTGCAAAATCCCAAGATTCACTGGGAGATAAACTTGAAAGAGCCATTGAGGCTCAGACAAAAACTATTGAGAAAACCCTCACTGCTTTACAGGTGGAACCTATTAAAAGGCCATGTTTTAACTGTGGAAAACCTGGTCATTTGAAAAAGGACTCTTATGAGGCAGTGAAAAATGCAAAATTGCCTAATATTTACCCTTGGTGCAGAAAAGGGAGGTATTATGCGAACCACTGTCACTCCAAACTTAACACAGACGGGAAGCCTCTGTCGGGAAACTTCAAAAAGAGCACGCTGCACCACCACGTGACAAAACAAACAATGGCAGCTCAATCCCAAGAAAACTTAGGCAACTCAAACCAGATGCAATTTGTGTAATCGCCAGTCATCACCCAAGCACCCCCATTTATTGCCCCCAGGGGCACAATGTGAACTGGCAACTTCTAAATTAACATACTTTTTAAAAGACTTTAACCATGAATTCATACCCACAGGAGTTACTGGTACTTCACAACAGAGACAAGACTTTTTAATTATAGGCAAAGACAGGAACATATTTCTTGGATTTTCCATTTTTCCAGCTGTTGTTTCAGTAAATTGTAACAAAGAGCTGATGCCTTTAGCTCCTGCTTATAGTGCTCCAGTGGAAATTCAACCAAAACACTAATAGCTATTGCTACTGCATTGCCAATGACTATAGCTAAGCAAGACATACATCGAGAGACTCTGCTTTTAACTAAGTGAGCTGTATACCAAAAAATGCCACTTGAGAGTTTCAGCTGGCACCTGATGTCCTTTGGCTAGAACGTGTCAACAATGAATGGCCACAGCTGACTTGCAGTCTAACACATTGTGGTAAAACAGTTCACATTACAGGCATGCTGGACACTGGCGCAGATGTCGCTGTAATTTCTCATGTGTTTTGACCGAGCAACTGGAATTTAGTGGTGCCCATGGGGGCTCTCACAGGAATTGGAGGAATCACACTGTGTCTGCAAAGTGAATTCATGATTACTGTTACAGGTCCTGAAGGGAAGACAGCGATCATCTGTCCCTTCATGGTGCAGAGACCCATCACAGTATGGGGGAGAGACGTGCTGTCCCAGCAGAGAACCAAAATAGAAGTGAGTTTTAATGGGCGCCACAGCGGCACCTGCCACTCTAAAGTTATCATGGAAAACTGACAGCCCTGTATGGGTGAGTCAGTGGCCTCTAGCAGAGAAAAAACTAAATGCCCTCAACAAATTAGTAAATGAACAATTACAAAAAGGTCACATCAAGCCCAAAAATAGCCCTTGGAATTCCCCAGTGTTTGTCAGTCATAAGAAGACTTCTGATTCCTGGAGAGTTCTCCACAACAAAAGATCAACGAAGTGATAGAAGACATGGGACCCCTGAAACCTGGACTTTCTTCTTTCAGTGATTCCAAGAGACTGGCCTCTTGTTGTCATCGACGAAAAGACTGGTTTTTCAACATTCTACTGCATCCAGAAGATGCTCGTCGATTTGCCTTTTTGGTTGCAGCCATCAATAGAGCAGAACCACTGCAGAAATATCGTTGCACAGTTTTACCAAAAAGGATGAAAAATTCTCCTACAATTTGTCAATATTTTGTGGCATGAGCTTTGTCTCCAGCCCAACAAAAAAACCCATGGTCAAGGATTTAACATTACATGGACAATTTACTCATTGCAGCACCTCCGGGTTTGTCCTCTGGGCTGTGGAGAGAGCTCCGGGATCCATCTTGCAGAAGCTGCAAGATCAGTTTTGCAGGGCACGCAAGAAATGTCCTTGTCTGTGGGGCCGTGGCCGGCTGTGCTGCTGGAGCTCTGAGGAGAGCTGATTTGAGAGGCTCTCTGTCTGCTGGGGCCACCTGAGCCAGGGGGGATTTCTCTTTTCTTTAAGATTGTTTTTTTTCCTTCTTTTTCATTCTTCTTTAGGGTATAAAGACAGAATGTGTTCTAATACCCAGACTCCCAGGAGCTTTCTTTTGTGCCCAGTGTCCGCAGGCCACAGGGGAAGAGGGGAAAACGGGTCCTTGTGCTCAGCAAGCTGCCCAGACATGCAGTGAAGAAGGGAAAATGGCCAGAAGCCCCTTAGCCTTAGGTGCTTCTGCAGAAGCCTTTGTGCTGGCGACAGGGCGGCTGGGCAGGAGCCGGAGCTGCGGAGATCCCTGCCAGACCGGTGCCTGGCGATGGCCACAGGCCCTCCTGTCCAGCCAGGCAACGCCATCTGTGTCCTCCTGCCCGTGTGTTGCTGGCTGCATTGCTGAGGGCTCTGAGGTGCCTCTCGATGGGGCTCCTCTGGAGCTCTGTCGGGGCTGCGCCGCTGCCGGGCAGGTTGGCTGGGCTGGGGGAGACCCTGAGGGGACGACGGGGCGGTGGGAGGCCGTGAAGGGATGAGCTGCTGCAGCGGCCCTGATGGGACAAGGCGGTGGGAAGGCACGAGGGCCATGTGGGAGGGAGTGGATGACAGGAGGCTCCAAGGGGACAGGAGGCCCCTGAGGAGCCAGGCTGGTGGGAAGCCTTGAGGAATTGGGTGTCAGGGCATTAGGGATGAGGGGAGAAAGGGTGCTTGTGCTGAGGATCACACAGGACAGAGTGGTGCCGTGAGGAGCCCCTGCACAGCACACTCGTTTCTTGCTGAGAAGAAATTAGTTTAACTCACATCCCCCGGAAGGTTTAACCAGACTCTGTAATTCTATCATTTTGAAAACAAAGATCAGTTCAGCCTTGTAGTGCATTGGGGTCACAGTAAGGATTTGCGGAAGGGTCTGACAGCTCCATGTCAGCTGGCATAGACTGAGTTGTTGAGAGCATAGGGTTGTTCCTGCAGAGAAATGCAGTGAAATTTACAGAGCAGAACTGCAGGAGCTCAGTGAGACTGGGAGGAAGGAGTTCTCTGCCCAAAGTCCTGGCAGGGGCTGATGGTCAGAGAGGACAGAGGAATGGAGCGCTGCCTGCCTCCATCCTCACAGCCCCTCTGGTTACACAGCATGCCCCAAATGGAACGTGGCTTTGTCATTCCTATTCCACGACAGGGCATGAAAAAAGAAAACTCAGAACAGAACCGAGAGTGCTCTTGCTGAGCTGAAGCAGCAGAGGGAAGATCTTCTGGCTGCTGGTGCTTTCCAGTGCTCACCTGGCTGAGAAGAGGCTCCAAGGTGCCAAGCTGCCCAGGGGTAGAACTGGCTGCCTGCAGCGAGCAATATTCTCCCTGCAAGCAGACCAAATTGCTGGGTGTGAAAAATGCCAATAACTTGGTTTTTAAAATTTTAGAAGTTTAATAATAATAAAAGAGTTATAAAAATTGTAATACAATTAGAGTAAAAAAAAAAATTAGACTAAGGACAATTACAATAAAAAGCAAAGACTTACAGACGTCCGGATGCTCTCAGGCACTGAACCACGACAAGCATGTTTTGTGAACAAAGGAATAACCCTTAAAAGCCATACACTGTTGCATATTCATACATACTTCATGGTTATGCATACATTCTATTTAAAATAAGAAACTCTGTCTGGAATATGTCAACTCCTTCTTCTAATCCCCACGGTGTCTTCGAGTCTGAGCAAGGCCTGAAGAAATTAGCTTCTTCTGATAAGAGAACCATAAATTCCTCTTCTCTGGAAGATTTAGGTGTTCTGTGACCGTTCTCTCGAAGCAAGTATCTCATTCTTCCAAAAAAACCCACATACATAGTTTCTATTTTAACATTATGTTATAACCTAAAACTATATTTAACACACTACTAAAGAGACTTAATACAGCATAACTTTCTAAAATAACACATCTAATATTCATTTTAATATTTGCGAAAAGCCAATCATAAAATATGTGTTTTTCACACTGGGGAACAGGAGGGAGCTATGATTTGGCCTGGCAGGAGAGAAGGGCTCCTGTAGCCCGTGGGAGACGGGGCTGGTTGTGCAGGTGTCGGGGGGAGTCCTGCTGATCCTGAAGTGCTGGAAGTCTCCTGGGAAATGGGGTGCAATTGGAAGGAGAGAGACTGGTGAAGTTCGGGACTGAGCTTGAACTGCTGCCCACTACATCTGGTACACAGCAGTTCATCTGGTGTGAAAAATGCATATTTTATTATTGGCTTTTCGCAAATGTTACAATGAATATTATATGTGTAATGTTGGAAAATTATGCTGTATTAATTCTCTTAAGTAGTGTGTTAAATGTATTTTTAACTTATAACACAATGTTAAAATAGAAACTATGCTATGTAAGATACTTTTTAACTAGCTCAAGAAAGAGATGAAATAATCAAGAAACTCTTCGCACAGAGATGGCACTGACGGGACCCATAAAGAGTTACTGCCTCCTTACCGAAAAAGACAAACATTCTTCCACCTTCTCTCCGTCTTTATGGAACCACCAGGATTAAGGAGAAGAAGTTGACAAAAACCAGAAAAGCTCTTAATTTGCAATGAATTTATGCATCATGTATGGATGTATGAATATGCAACAGGCTATTGCTATTAAGGTTATTCCTTTGTTCACAAGGCATGCTTATCGGGCTTAAGGGCCCTAGAGTATCCGGACGTCCGTAATTCTTTGCTTTTTATTGTCTTGTAATTGTCCGAAATCTAAATTTTTATTACTCTAATTGTATTACTATTCTTATAACCATTTTATTATTATTAAACTTCAAAAATTTTAAAAAACAAGTGATTGGCGTTTTTCACATCTGGGAAGGCCTTCCACAAGCTAGAGCTAGTAAATACCTGCACGACACAACCCTCATTCCTTGAGGAATGTCCCTGCTGACTGCCCCTCCAGCTGTCCTGCTGTCGGCTGCCCGCAGCTGGTATCACATTCTCCTCGGAGATGGTCACAACGAAGAACAGCCTATCTTAAGAAAATTTTGCGTATTCCACGCTTTGCAACACGCCGGCCGGTCACGGCGATCCGCGGCCGCACTCCCCGCGGGGCAGCCCCGGGCCGACCGGCAGAGGAAGCAGCGGATTCCGCTGCCCGCCTTCCCTTTCCCTTTCCTCTTTCCCCGTCCCCCTTCCCCCTTCTCCTTCCGGGCAGCCGCGCAGCCGCAGCCGCGGCGCCGGGGCCGGAGCGCTCCGAGCCCCGCTGGTGCGGACCCGGGCCCGGGCCCCGCCGGGGCCATGGCGCGCTGCCCGCGCCGGGCGCTGGGCGCGGCGGGGCCGCTGCTGCCGCTGCTCTGCGCGCTGCTCCGCGCCGCCGCCGACACCAGCACCGGCCGGGTAGGTCGGCGAGCGGGGCCGGGCGGGGCCGCGGCTGCCACCGGCGTCCCGGGGCCGCGATGTGCGCTAGGTGTCTCGGGGTGGGGAAAGCCGGGCGGTCAGCGGTTCCTTTGCCTCCTCCGCCAGAAGGCTTCCATCGTCTCCCGCAGGGCCGGGCTGAGCTCGGGTGTGCGGGCGCAGCTCCCTCGGCCGCGCCTCGGCAGGTTGGGACCGGCCGGAGAAGCGGCCGTGCTTCTCCTGTGTGATCATACGCTTCGCTCTCCGGGAGCAGCTTCTCGGAGTGTCCGGGTGGCCGTCGTGTGGTGCCCCGTTCCCGCTGCCGCCTCCGAGTGCGGCCGGGAGGGAAGGGGTTACGCGAGGGCAGCCCTGCTCCGAGCTGTTTTGGTTACTGTGCTCTGCTCTCGCTGCTCGAGGGCAGCTGATGTTGGGTACAATGGAGTGTCCCAGCATTGTTGTGCTTGTCAGAGGCCAAGGCATGGGTAGCAAACGGTCTTGGAACAGTTTTGCAGCGTGGCTTTGTCTGAAGCCACTGGTGATGTCCGTGTTTAATAGCGCTGTGTGTGTCCTTGGTGAACTTTGGCATGCCTAGTCCATGCACTCGTGTTGCTTCCCTACCCCACCTGGAGCACTGGCTCTGGCTCTGGCTCTCCTAACTCGAGACCATTAAGGAGCTGCTGGTGCAAGGCCAGAGGAGGCCATGGAAATGTTCTGAGACCTGGAACTCTGAGCCAGGCTGGGAGAGCTGAGCGTGTTCACCTGGAGAAGAGAAGGCTCCAAGGAAACAGTACAGCCCCTTCCAGTGCCCAGAGGGGCTCCAAGAGAGCTGGAGAGGGACTTTGGACAAGAGTCTGGAGGGATGGGACACAGGGACTGGTTTCCTACTACCAGCAGGATATTGGGAAGGAAGGTGAGGGTGAGAGGTCCCGGCACAGGTGCTTAGAGCAGCTGTGGCTGCCCCTGGATCCCAGGAAGTGTCCAAGGCCAGGTTGGACAGGGCTTGGAGCAACCACTGAGGCCATAGTGGAAGACGCCCCTGCCTGTAGCAGGGGAGTTGAATGAGATGGGCTTCTAGCCCTTCTGTGATTCTTTCTCCTGCTTTGGAAGCAGGGCTCTTCCCTCTCCCTAATGGCTTCTGGCGTCTTCTTGTTGCCACAAAGAAACGGGGATTGTTCTCCCACTTTTTCTTCTCCTGACTTGAGCCCCTTTCCTGCTGCTGTGTTATGTTAAGGAAGAGCAAGCATCTTCCCTCCCCCTTCCCTGAGTGGTCATGCTGTCAGTGGGAGAACAGGTCATGCAGATGATTTATCAGTGCTTATGTGGTGAAGACTGTCCTGTGGGTCAGATCGATTGGGGAAAAGCTTATAGGATATATGCTAGTCTCATAATAATCCTGATCTAAGAATTGAATCAACCAGAAGAATGAAGCACTAAGGAGTGTGCATGAAAAGTTATGGGGAAAAGTTTATGAAAACAAGTTTTTATTCTACTACTACTATTAATATTGTTGTTATTGTTACTTAATATTCTGTTTTCTCCTCGTGTCAAAGTGAGGGAGGGGAAGAGAAGAGAGGAAAAAAAATCCTGGATAATTGTATGTTTTTGAAAATGCTGTCCTTAGCATTTTGACAAGTTTGATATGCAGTTTTATGTAAGGCTGCATTTTAGGGTGGAGGCAGGGAAAAGGGACAGAAGTCCTTGAGGAGAGTTGGCTGTTTTCCTGTTCTGACAGTTTGCTGGTATTAGGTATTAGTTGAAGAAACACCCACCTAATCAGGGTCTTCAAACTTTCGGAATGTGGTTTTTTTGGTTGTTCGATTTTTTGTGTGTGTTTTAGGTTTTTTGGGGGTTTTGTTGTTTGTTTGTTTGTTTGTTTTGGTACACTTGGGTTTTTTTAAGAATTACTCCTGTGCTCATTGCAAGTGCACAGGTGAACTTGTGTTTTCAGGGATTTCTCAGGACTGTTAAGCTGTTTTCTTGGAATGATGGTCCAGAGACAGCAGTGGGTAGCGGGCTCTTGGGAGCTTGCTGCTGTGGGGACTGAGGAGTCTCATGATGGCAAGAGGACAGGGTGCACAGGAAGTCCCTGGAACAAGAACGAAGCTTCTTGGGCATTTCTGGTGCTCCAAAGACCTAAGTCTGCCCCAGTTGCTCAGTACAGATGATGTTCATTTTTAAGTGGCAGGTCTGCCTTGTCCTGTCACAACAGGTGATATTAAGCTGAGTCTTCAGCCCTTCCTAGGAATCATCTGATATTACCAAACCTAACCAAAAAAAGAGAGATGGCTGAATTTTTTTTGGGCTAGTTTGTCACTTTTTCTTTTGAGGAAATATTCTGAACTGTTATGTTGAAAACTTACTGTGGCATCTTACCATCTGTTTCTTTCTTTTTCAGGGTTGGTTAAAAACTTATGGCTACTTACTTCCATCTGACAGCCAAATGTCTCCCTTGCAGTCAGGAAAAGCTGTGCAGTCTGCAGTTGCCACTATGCAACAGTTTTATGGAATCCCAGTAACAGGAGTTTTGGACCAGACAACTATTGAGTAAGATTAATATAGGCTACTTTTGTCTTTCTATTTCTTAATGCATTGTCATATTTCAGTATGAAATATGTATTTCATACTGACAGTATTTTTTGTGAGTGTGAGGAGAAGCTCTTGTTACTGTTGTTCTTTGAGCACAGATCCCCATTTCTGGTGCACAAAGCGTGAATCCTGTGAGCTTCTGAAAGTGGAGGACATCAAGGGTTTAATTTACTTCCATCTCTGTCTGAATTTAGGTTAAAATTCTGGCCCCAGAAATGACTTCTAATCTTTTTCCTAATTAATTGGATTTGTGTATCTCCACAGATGTTATTTGTGGAGATCCATAGTTAGAACTGAAGTGAGTTACTGTAGTGTGATAACAGTAGTCAAAGCTACTTATCTGTCCAGAGTTGCCATTTGTTGGACATTAGATGTTCTCTGCTGTATGTTGGCCATGTGTTGTTGTTTGTGATCAGGGTTTTGATAGCTCAGAAGCATCGGTGTAAATCACCAGGGTGGGAGGGATTTTGTTTTTTCATCTTCTCTTCAATGTGGGCTCCAAAGGGTGATGTGGAAGTGGCTCTTTGTCTGGTTGCCGGGGTGTCATGTAGTGGCTGGATTCATCTGCTGTTGGTCTGGGGTGCATCTGCTAACTAAAGCAGAATGCAGAGGAGGTCTTCCTAAGGCTTTCTGGGAAAAAAAAAAAAAAAAAAAACAAAAAACAAAAAAACATTAGCAGACCCTTTCAGAGCATGCTCTGCCTTCATCTCTCCTCATAGGGCACACTGCTGGCAAAAGGGATGTGGTAGCCTAAAAGAAAGGCCCATAAAGTAACCAAATAATGTAAAGAACAAAGTGGCTTGGTTTTATTTCTCCCGGACTGCAAGAAGAGGGAGAAACAGAAGAAATTAGTGAATTGGACAGGAGGGGATCGTCCTGGGTTGGGACTACCTCTCCAGTGAATGTAACATTCCCTCCTTCAGCTCACAGGAAGAGCCCCTTGTTCTCCATTGAGGGACAGAGAAAATCCTGTGTGCTTTTCAAATGAGTTGAAAGCAAAGTGCTTTTTAAAGGTGAGGATTTTCCATCTGAGATCTCTTTGCCATTAATAACATGGTTTGTAGGTGAATGCTGAAGCAGAGCCATTGAGCAATGCTCTGTGTATGCAGTTGGTGTATAGAAGCTTGGATTTGGGCTGCTGATGATTTGGAAAGGGATGGGGAAAGAAGGGGCTGTGATACTGGGGTGCTAATTTGGAAAGTTAAGGAGCTGCTTCTGCTGCCTTGTGGGTGACAGAGGAAGGGCACAAACTGCAAGTGGGAGTCCCTGCTTTAGTAAGTAAAAGTTTTTCTGAAAGAAAGGAAGGTGTTGCCCACATTTTACTGAGTTTGTATTTATGGGCAGGGCTTGATCAGTGCATGAACGTGCAAAGGCTGAGGAGTGAAAAACCCAGATGGTTCCCTCTTCTGAAACTCAAGTCTCGAAAGCTTGAGACCTCAGCTCCAACCAAACACTGGTGTGCTTTGGAGGCATGTTGAGTTGCTCTGCCTCCATCTGTCCTGAGTCAGTGGGTCCATATGTTGTATGGCAAGGTGGAATTTGCCTAGAATTTACACGAATGGAAAAAGAGGTCCAGATTGCTGTTAGCAGTGAGCCTGTCGTTTGAGCTGGAGGGGCATCTGCCTGGGCTGTGTTGGGCTGTCACTTCCTCAGACCTGGTTTTGGAAGCTGAGCAGAAGGAAGAGAGCTGGCAAGGCAGGCTGCCTCCAAGGGCCCTGAATTACTCAAGCATTTACTAAGCCATTGTTTCAGTCTGTGTTAGGAGTTTTGAGATTGCAATTACGAATTTTTCTGTCACTTCCATCAGTGTCATATGTTCTGTCTCTTTAAAGTGATTTTAAGAATCAGAGTTATTTACACTTACTATGGAAGCCTAAAGTTTCTCATCTCATTTCCCACATGCCCTCAAATCTGGAGCTTTTTTTCTTCCTCCAAGATTGGTACCCAAGCATGTGGAAGCCACCATGCAGGTGCTGCTAGTGGGAGATGGAAAGAAGCACCATCCCTGGTGATGCTTTTTGGTACCTAAAAGGAAGTTTGGGTGGGGGTCCATGGAGAACACATAAAACAGCCTCCTCAGACCCTGCAACTGATGATGCCTCAGCAAATCTTGTGTCTGCCTGCAGCTGGTGGGCTGAACAGCTGGGCAAGGATATAATCCTGGAGCATGCTGGAGAGAAGGCACACTAGTGCTGAACAAAAATGGTGATTTGTCTTTGTCATGGCCAATCACATGGCCTTGGAAGGAACCAAGAAATTATCTTATTTGTGTTGGAAACATCTTGTGCTTTGTCTTGAGCCTGTTGTGCAGGTCTCTCACCTTGGGGTGCACCACAGCTGTTTAAACATACCATTCCCACCAGCTGAAGGGTAGGGGATTGAGAGTGACAGCTCCCTTTCTTTAGGAGAGTCTTGTGAAAGGCTTGGAGCCTGAGCTGGGGAGAGCAGCTGTATCTGGACAAGAACTGGATGTCACTGCTTTTGGAAATTGCTCGTTTCCTGATGCCAAGCAGCTGGAGGAATGCAATAATCTGTGCCTCAAGAGTGCCAAGTATAAATTTTGATGATCCAGTGTTACTGGTGTTCCCATTTAAAAAAATAAGGAGGGGGGAATCAACCATAAGTATCTGAATCTTGCTTCGAGTAATTGTCTTTTGTTGTTTCTGATGTGATGATTTCCCCTGGAACATAGAGTGCAGTATCCAAACTGCTCAGTAGAGAATGACTGTCATAAAGCTCCGCTACAGATGATTAACAGCAGCAAGCTACAGCTTTGTGGATATTTTGCCACAGATCTGCCCTGCTGGGTGGAGGAGAGATGGCTGGATTTGTACCATGTGATTAGACCAGGGCCCATATGTCTGGGAATTAAGCTGAATCAGGGAACTGATCCAGATAAACATTCTCAGCTTGACATTAGCTCAGGGTGACGACAGCTTGGGTACTGCTGAACTCCAACCAGGTAGCTGAGCTCTGTTCCTTTGCTTCAGACAGGCAGTATCTGAGCTGTGGAACAAACTGTGGTGGAATATGGGGGTTCAGACAGGCCTAAGTGAAATGGGGGTTTTATATAGTTTAAATACTATATAATGAGGAGTTAGGGGCCATGGGCAGCATGAGTCTCAGCAGCTCTATCTTGGAAGCTTTGGCTCAAGAAGTCCTTGAAGCCCCAGGGGTCGGTATTGCAGCTTCCTCTGGAACAGCCCCATATCCCTGTGCCTGTACCTGGAGCTGGCAAAGGGGCAGGGAATTTGGCTGTTGGAGGGAATTCACTTTCTGTGGTGTCTCTGTGCAGTTCTGGCTTTGATAATAGAGGGCTGAGCTGTGTGGGGGTGAATTCATGTGGCCAGCTGGGCATAGGGCAAGTGTTGGGAACTTGGCAAGGTGTTCTTACAGGAAACAGATGCTGAGGTGTGAGGTCCTGCTGGTGTGTCAGCACTGCCCTGGGCAGCCCCAGTGACTTCTCTACACATGCAGGCTGGTTTGGTAGTACTGCTCTGTTAATTCTTTGTCTTCTAGATGATACTAGTAAGGATTAAACAGAAGGTCATTTTCTGACTATAGTCAGGGCCTGATGATGGTAATGTTCAGACGACTGGAGTTTCCATGAAGCTCAAGAGGTGAAAACCTGATTCAGACTATGCTTGTGTAAGGTTATGATGAAAACATTGTATCATAATATATGAGTGGAACTAAAAAAAACCCTGAAAACTCAGGATATATTTGGGGTGTACAGGTGACAGTAAGCTTGAGGTCTCTGTAGGAAAGTGCTAGAAGCAATGCAAAAGAGCACAAATAAAGGACACTTGGAAAAACACAGTGTGTTCAGGTTGAATTTATATTTCTAAAAGTAAATCTTAGATGTACTGCTTTTCTTTGAAGGTGGCAGCAGTTGTGTGGGCAAGAAAGATCCAATTTCCACAGGTTGCCTGGATTTCTGAAAGATGTACAGTGCTGATAAATGTGAGGTGATGTAAGTGGGGAAGATCTGTGCTGGCTTTATATACACAGCTTGGGTTCTTGTCAGGTACAGTGCAATGTGTATAACAGCTCTCATTTGCTCTGTTCTTGGTGGGGAGACGATGACAGATGATTGCATTGAAATTTATAAGCAACCAAAATTACATAGAAGTGGAATCAGGGAAGAGCTGCATGGCTGCCTGAATAGGGAGCAGGTGTGTGTGTTCTGAAAGAATTTTCTGATGAGGTACAGTGTCTGTGTGTCTGGTTGATTTTTATTTAAAAGGTGTCCTGACAAAAAGTCTTATAAACCATCTACTGGTGGTGGGAGACTCTCCCTTCCTGAAGGTCTGGGTTTAATATTTTTTGGTGAATAAGATGTACATTGTTTAGGCACAAGTGTGGACTACTTGCCATTGGCTGGCTGCAGTTGATGGAGGAATGTTTGCATTTGGAGGCCAAAAGTTGTCCCCTGGGTAGCCAAGGATGTGGGAGAAATCTTACTGAGGAGGAGAGAGAGAATTTGGTGTCCTGTGAGAAATAGGCAAGCACTGGCTAGAATGCTTTTCAGTGGCATGTCCTGCAAAGTGTTCCTAAGGGCTTTGTGTCACTTGCTTTTGCCATCAGAGTGAGTGGATCAAATGCACAAAATGCCTGAAGAAGTCCAGTGGCTGAGGCAATGCCAATCTGCTTAGGGGGAGGCTGTGGCCAGAGATTGCTTTGCATTATTCCTGGGCTCTGCTCTCCTGTCCTGGGATGCACTGCAGAGTCTTAAAGGATGTGACTGGGGACCTGTGGAGAGTAGTACCTGTAGTTCAGTTCCTCAGTCTCTGCCCTTGTCTCCTTCTTCTCCAGCTGCCACATACAGTGAGGGGCAGATTTGTTCCTTCATAAACCACTTCTGGCTTATGTGCCCACACAAGCAAGTGTAATTTGAGGAACAGTCTATTTATCCTTGATTCTTTCTGAGAATCATTGAAGGAGCATCTTCAGTTCCTCTACTCCAACCCTCTACTAAAACAGGGACGTCTAGAGCAGGCTGCCCAGGACCATTTCCAGCTGGGTTTTGAATATCTTCAAGGATGGAGATTCTGCCACTTCTCTGGGCAACCTCTGCAAGTGTTTGTCCACCCCCAAGCTGCTGTAAGAAAGAAGCAAAAGATCTGTCAAGGCTGGAGGTAAAGGAGGTAGGGAAGGAGAGTGGACTTCTGTGATAATACTGCCTGGATCCCTGTGCAGGGGACAGCATCCTTTGCTCTTCCAGTTCACTTGGCAATAGAGACTAGAGTTTCCTACATCATGAGTGACATCAAGAGTCAGGGGTCATGGGGAGAACCTAATGGAATTTGGTGTGTGTGACCCAGAGACTGGAGGGATCTGTTCTGGTCATTCCAGGTGAAAACCTTAGTTATTATCTGTGTTTGCACTTGTTCAGTTCTACCTAGTGAGATATGAACTGGATTTTTTTTCAGTGGCACAGGACCACTTTACCAAATGGAGAGTGGATCCAGTAGGTGATAGGTGAGTTTGATCCCAGAGCACAGCCACCTGTGATTTTGATTTGGGTCTCTCATGGCATTATCATCATTAAGCTCTTGTCAAGCATACGGACTGCATGATCTGGACTCTGTGTTTCCACAAGGAAAAATGAAGTGGTTTTGGTGTGTGGATTGCCAGCAGAGGTGGGTAGGACAGCCCTGTGCAGAGGATAAACCTGACAAAGGGAGGACGGAACCCTTCTTGGTGTCAGCACTGGCCATCTCTCAGAGGTCTTCCAGTCACCCCCTGAGTTCTTTGGAATCTCTTTTCCAAACACTTAGTGTAGCTTGTTGTTTTTTTCCCTTTACTTGCAGGTGGATGAAGAAGCCTCGATGTGGAGTTCCTGATCATCCCCACCTACGTCGCAGCCGGAGGAAAAAGCGGTATGCACTCACTGGCCAGAAGTGGAGACAGAAACACATAACCTACAGGTACAGCCTCCTCCCTCCCCCTTTTTGATGGGGAAAAAATGGTCTGTACTTGTTTGGCATGCAGAATTTGTAAGTACTTTTAAATTGAAACTGGATCCTCCCTGTAATGTCTAGTCTGGGCTTTTGTTCTCAGAATGTGGTGGAGGAGGATACTGTCAGAGCGCTGGAGTACTGAAGAGTCTGTTATCAATTAGAAATTAAATTATCAGTAAAGGCACCTGAATTGCAGCCATCAGTTGTATAATTTTGGCAGAAAAATCTTAGTAAAAGGCCCTTTATCTTCTGTTAGAAATCTAAGGTTCTAGCCTTTAGATCATGTGTCACCTTTAACAAACCATTAAAGCAGAAGGAACATCACTGTTTGGGTCTGAGATGCTTTCTCCTTCTACTGATTTGCAACATTTATTTTTGCAGAGGTTTTAGTTTTGATCCTGTAGTAGAGCTCTTGCTTTTTTGCAGACTTAGGCCAACTGGGGTGAGCTACAGGTGTCAAGGGAGTGTTGCAGAGGGGCAATTGTTTCCCAGAGGTATTCGGAGTCAGGCTGTGAGCTTTTGGAAGGCAGTTGCTGAAAGATGGAGGTTTCTGGCAATAAGAATGTCACTTCAAATTAAAATTAACCCACCCTCTAGTTGAAATTGCAGCCTTTTGAATTTTTTGGAGGGGGGAAGGAGATTGCAAAGGAGTGAAAATTAGAGATGTAGTCATTAAGGAGAAGATCCAGGTAAGACTAGGACAAAAAGAATGTCTGCGGTGAAGAGATAGAAATGTGAGTGACCAGCATGGGAAAAGTACCAGAATGTGTAGGAAAAAACATGATGGTGTGAAGGGAAAGAGGATGAGGGACTGGGGCCCTCTGTCTCTTCTGCCAAGAATTCTGAGAAAGGAGGAGGATGCTTCAGGTTACAGTGCGGGGCTGCAAAGACTGGGTGGAGGGACTGGTTCTGGGGACTAGTTCAAAGCTTCCACCAATAATTATTGTTTTAACTCAAATTGTAAAGGGACACCTCCTGTATGCAAAGATCTGAGAATCAGATCCTTCTTCTAACCTTTTTCTGGACCCTAGGGGAAAGTGGTATGGAATCATATAAATAAAATAAGTCTTAAGCATATGCATAAGCAAGAGAAGCAGCTTGGCAGATGGCTGCACTGCTGCCCTTGTCAAACCAGTAGTTGATTAGCTTTCCAATTTCAGTATTTGCAGTGTGCATTCAAGTGATGGGTGTCTTGATTCACCACTGAATGTGTTACAGTGTGTTTATATTAAATTGAGCCAGCTTCATTAAAGACTGAAAATTGTTCCCATGACATAGATACTTTATATTCCTCAAGTCAAGTTTAATAGATCACGAGGCTATTATATGCACACGGACAAAACATCTCATAAACACCATTTTTAACGTAAGGTTTAGAATTATGAGACATTTATGTGCAGTTAAATGCCTCTTACTCTCCCCAGACTCTGCACCTTTAGCTGTCATGGACTGGGCTGCACAAAACTGGCAGATCCATCACTCTAACGGGCTCTAGAATATTTTAAGTAGTTCGGAGAATGAAGCAGGTCATATAAGTAAAGTTGTGTAGTTTACTGCAAGTTTGCTTCTCAAAATGAATTTTAGTGGTCCATTTTTTTTATGTAGTAGATTCCATTTTAGCATAACTTCAGACAAAATCTGAAGTAATTTACATTTTTAAAAAAAGTTACTCAGTTGTCTACACCCAGATTTGAAAGGTTTTTAGGAAGTGATCCAAAATCAACCAAAGCATTATGAAGGTTCTTGTTGATAAATGTAGAATTCAGATCAGGGTGGTAGGTCTGTTGGTAACTTTCTTTGTAACAGCAAAACTTTGCATGCACAGAGTAGTGTCTGCAAAAAACTTCCCTTTGGAAGTTGAAACTGTGTGGTTATGTATTGATAAGTCTCAAATGTATTCTGCAAATTGAAACATCTTCTTTCTCATTCTGACAGTGTACACAACTACACCCCCAAGGTTGGCGAGATTGATACAAGGAGAGCCATTCGTCAGGCCTTTGATGTTTGGCAGAGAGTGACACCACTTACCTTTGAAGAGGTCCCGTACCATGAAATAAAAAATGACAGAAAGGAGGCAGATATTATGATCTTTTTTGCTTCTGGTTTCCATGGAGACAGTTCTCCGTTTGATGGAGAAGGTGGATTCCTGGCTCATGCTTACTTTCCTGGACCGGGAATTGGAGGAGACACTCACTTTGACTCAGATGAGCCATGGACCCTGGGAAATTCTAATCATGATGGTAAGAGTGCAGGTCATCTTTCCCAGCAAGGATAAGTTGGATGCAGACACACTGAGAGGCTTTCAACTAGAAAGTATTTGATTGGTGGAGCTTTCACCTCCCATACAGTGGTTCAGATGCTTTCTACATATGTATTCTATCTTAAATGGGAAAACAATTGTATTAATTTGTTTGTGGCTGTGCATGGTGTGAATTTTAGGAGTGAACAGAAGAGTGTATCTGCTGGCTTCTTACATCTCTCATGATTTGGGCCTTAATTGCTACAAAAACCACAAGTCTGGGAGGGAAAAGATGAATAAAAGAGTGTTGAAATGGTATCAAATGGAATACTTTCCAAAGGCAATTAAAGTTAGTTGTAAAGGTGAATAGAAAGTTGAGAGTGAAGACATTTGAATTGCCAATTTGTTTTGATCCATATTTGTTTTCTCACACTCTGGAGCTCCTTATCCTATCAGAGTTTGGGGCTGGATGATTAGTTAAGGGAGACTGATGATTGGGACAACTCTTTTCATCTTATTAAGCATGAAGAGTTTCTGCATCTTTCTAGCTTTATCTTACTCTCTAAAGGCAATGAGCTCTTTCTGTTCTATTTTCAAACCTTTGATTGACAATAGTGATGCCTTGTAAAAAGTTTAGGCTGATAATCAGAATTTCACAGTGGCCTCACAAAATATCTCTCCAATTTCCACAGTCCTAATGGTTTAGGAAGAACGAGGTGTCTTTAAGCCTTTAGGGATTGAAAATCATGTTTTGATATTTTGATAAGGACTAAAAGTTTACTTGGACTGTAAATATGTCTTGATTTTTAAATTGTATAAAAGCAGCAGAGTCCTGCCCATGATGCCTAAGGACATATGCAGAGGTGATGTCTTTCATTAGACCAAATAGTGTTGTTTTAGAAGAAGAAAAGCTTGCAGGCACACAAGCCACCTTCAGGCCTGGCTTAAAGGTGACAGCTTGCTTTCAGAATGGATTGCAAATGGGGAAAATCCCTCAGAGTTGTGAGTCGGTATCAGATCATCTTTGACAGGAAATGGAGCTGTCAGGTTCAGCGAGGGAGTGCTAATTTGTAGGAAAGCAGTAATGATATGATACTTGTCTTTGTAGGTGTGAAAAATGCCAATCACTTGGTTTTTAAAATTTTAAAAGTTTAATAAAAATAAAATAGTTACAAAAATAGTAATACAATTAGAGTAATAAAAATTTAGAGTTAGGACAATTACAAGACAATAAAAAGCAAAGACTTACGGACTTCCGGATGCTCTCAGGCACTGAACCACGACAAGCATGTTTTGTGAACAACAGAATCACTCTTAAAGCAATACACTGTTGCATATTCATACAGACTTCATGGTTATGCATACATTCTATTTAAAATAAGAAACTCTGTCTGTTGTATGTCAACGGTTTCCTTTAATCCCCACGGTGTCTTCGAGTCTGAGCAAGGCCTGAAGAAATTAGCTTCTTCTGATAAGAGAACCATAAATTCCTCTTCTCTGGAAGATTTAGGTGTTCTGTGACTGTTATCTCAGAGTGAGTATCTCATTCCTTAAAAAAACCCCACATACATAGTTTCTATTTCAACTACTAAAGCTTCATTTTAACTACAAAACTACATTTACCATACTATTAAAATGTTAATACAGCACAACTAACCAATATAACATTATACATATAGTAACTATCTGCATAGAGCCATAAAATATGCATTTTTCACATAGGGAAAGAGAAGTAATGCTTTCTGGCATGTGCAAATGACTAGAGGAGGTGTAGGCTGAGAAGGGGAGGTGAGGTGTGGAGAGGGGAAGAGTGTGGAGACTGTGGGAAATTATAATGTGACTGAGAAGGAGTGTTTTGCTGTCTTGAAATGTTAGGAATTTTTATACCTAGGTTTGTGGCTGGAGGGCTCCCTCCAGATGGGGGGTGACAGACAGACAGACTGAGTGGTTACCTTGTGAGAGCTGAAGCAGCAAGGTGTGTTTGTGTGTGTCAGTGCTCTGTGCCACTTCAGTCTGGTCTCAGTAGTTACTTGAGCTCAGCTATGGGAGTGTGATAGGCCCAGGAACTGGATATGACTTCCCAGGAAAGTTCAGGTATGAGACCTGGGAGTGCGGGTGTCTGGGGTAAAAGGTCCTTCCAGGAAGGTGGAAGGGAAGGTTTTGACAAGTTGTACTTGCTTTTATCTATTCTCATTCTCTGCACAAAACGCTTCCTTCTGAGATAAGCTTAGCAAGGTTGGGAGCCAGCTTAAAGACTGGCAGCATGGATGGCTCTGCAGAAAATATTCCATCCTTTGGTAGGATGTTCCACCACAGGTGGTCACTTCTTCGAGGATTTTTTTTAATGCAGTTTTTAGGATGGTGTTTGAGTGCAATGCATACAATGAGTAGAGTGTCTCTCTTTTTATAAAAGCTATATTTATGCTATTCTTATCCATGTGGCTCTTTCAAAGACATTATGTAATTCTCTGCTGTTCTGAGTGACTGTCATGAGTGGTGTCCTCAAAGTTCAGGAATTGGTATTTGAGGGGCTGGTGTGTTCTTTGTGTAAGAATTGATAGAAGAATTGAGATTTCCTTTTCAGAGGATGTCACCTGTGCATTTGCTTTCAGATTACTCCGCTGAAGACTGGGCTGCACAGTCTCTTTTAAAAAGTCACCAGTGAGGATGTTGAGAATGGTGGGGTTGTATCTGACCCTTCCATCTAGGGGAAGTGTTGGTGGTAGGAGGGGAATTTGATGTTTTGAGGGTGACAGGGGTAAGGCTGTAGTCAGAGCATTAGAGATGTGTTGTATGAGGAATTTGGTTTTGCCTGCATCCTTCTCTTTGGTGTGCAATTGTGAAGGTGTCCTGCTTCCTCACTGGATGATCCAGGCCTCTTTAGGGAGGGGTTTCCTTCTGTTTCACTGTTCCTTGTCACTGGAGCACTCACTAGCTTCAGGTTCTCACCTCTGATGTGTTCCATTTCAAATGCTTTTAGCAGGGCTTTGAAGAGTTTCTTCTTGGTCAGAGGTTTCCTTGCTCAGTTCACTGCCACTTTTCATTGAAAATAAAGTATTAGAGGGAACAATATAATCTGTTTAACAAGAAGTGTTTCTTCAAACGTGGTCTTGCTTGTCCTTAAGATATGTATTTTGTGGCAACAGGGTTAATCAGTCTGGAGTTGAAGAAGCCTCAGTGAAAGTATAAAAGAGCCCTGCCAGTAAATCATTCACAAAGCTCTCATTTATTCAAAGGAGGAACTGGTTTGGCCATTCAGTATCTGTTCAATGATTATAAGAGTCTTGAAATAAGATTGAAGTAACAATGGTATCTTTTCACCAACTCATAAAATACCACAGTGTAAAATGTTCCACTCCTGACAAGAATGTGTATTAGTTGAAGGGAAAAGTTGAGCCATCTATCTTGGAGCTCTCTTAGCCTTGCAATTGTGAAGGTAAATCTCCTGTCAGGAGAGCAGAATGCTGAAACTGGTGCCATAGATCCTTAGAACATTTTGCTGACCTCTCACCCATATAGTTTTATTACAGTTATTCCAGTCTGAATCCTTGCTTTTGTGTGTCTGCATTTGTTACACCGTTTTGTGGCACCTGCAGAGGTCCAGTCCGGCTGTGTTTGGAAGCAGCTGTCACCCCACAGAAGAGCTGCTTTGCAGTCTTCACTAGCAGTGAAATGTTTCATATGAAATTTCATCCACTCAGGAAAAATATGAGTGATTTGAGCAGATCTTTCTATGCAAACAGCCATCTCCAATTTGTATATGGAGAATGTGGTGTATCCTGTTGATGAAAGCTTCTGTCTTGTAAAGAGGCCTTGTGGTAATCCACTGGGGTTATTGAGAACTTTATCATCCCAGCTAGGATATAGTTAGTTGGGATTTATATACTCAGTATCATTTAGCATTGTTATTATTATACTGATTTTGCCCTTGTGGACAGCATGACCACTACCATGTCCCTTAAAATTATTGGTATAATCATAATAGCTGTGAGCTGTTGGTTGTCCTCTTGAGTCCTTGGTAATAAGGGCACATGCACCACCCCTTCTATTCTGCTGTGAAGAGTGATCCCTGCATAGGCTTTCAAAGTGAATGCAAAGTTTCCTTCCCCCTGGATATTAGTTACAGTTTCACTCAGGCATTCAGTTTCTTTAGCTGAGTAAGACTGTACTTTCAATTTATGGTTGCTGATTTATCTTCATAATTGTACTGCCTTCTCTGGCGTTCTCATAAGCAAGCTCTGGAAGATTAATTTAGATAATCTTATTATGAAAATGGGCAAAACCAGGTTTAGGAGATTAAACTCCTAAACCTCCTCAGGAGGAGCAGCTCCTGAGATCATGGGATACAGAATTAATTTGTTTTCCGGTGATAATGTTGATGAGAGTGGCTGGAAGCATGAAGCAGAACGTTGGAATTTGGAGGAACCAAGGGAAATCAGAGAAGTGATGCAGCAAACAAGATGCAACTGAGGAAGAGGGGGCGCATTTAGAGATAAATCATCTACACAACCACACATGAGGAGCAGCTGGCATGGTCACAGTGGTGGGGACTGACCTCGTGTTTTTCCTGGAAGGTGCTCTTCAATAGGAATGAAAGCAGCTGTTGGCTGCTTAGCTGGCCCCAGACTTGTTAGGCTGGCACCTGGAGACAGGTGAAGCTGTGTTTGAAGTCCCTGTCTTTCAGAAGACCTGGGGTGTAGCTGCTCCCTGGCCACAGGGCCCCTCTTCGCTGCTCAGACGCAGCATTTGGTCACCTGCATGTGTCAGCACAGGCTCAGTGTCCCAACTGCTGGTTTTATCAGAAGGAACACCAGACTTTCCTCTCCTTTCTTGAAGTTTTGGGCATTTTTTTACTTGAAATGTGCTGTAGAAACAGCCAAGCAGGCTTTGAACTGCCCACCTCAAGACTCACAACACTGCCACATTGCTCAGGCAGCAAAAGCCTGAAAGGAGGTGAACAAACTGGGCAGTGCTGGGATCTCTCTCCCTTGGCTCCTAACTTGGCTCAAGCATAGAGGCGATGCATGAAATAATTATTAACTGGCCAAATAAAGTACTAACTAGCCTTTATATGGAAATAATAATTATGGATGTATGTAACTCCAAAGACAAGTTGAAAAGGAATCCTGAGTGACTGAAAGTTAGTTCTGTCAGTTTAAATATCCACATGACACATAACAGCTTTTACATGCCTCTGACATCTCAAACATTATTTTAATCCAGGTTAATTACAGAAAGTAAATTTTTATCTCCAGTTTAACATTACAAGTAGTATTCATAATAATCCCAGGCAAATCTCCCTCCTGGTATTTTAAAAGCAAAAATACATTGCTGTCATGCATGTCACTAACACCATACCACTAAGTCTGTGGTGTCTGTCAACCCCCTGCAGGTAGATTAGAGAATCTTTTTAATACTAAAGTGAGGTAAGACTTGAGATATCCATACTCTGCTCAGGGATCACCAGATTTTATTTCTTTCACCATGCCCAGAGTTGGCCTCTAAGACCCTCCCTATCATCTGTTGTCATGTAGCATTGTAGGTGGGAGTGTGCCCAGGGCAGCCACTTCAGCTCCTTCAGGAAACACCTGCAGCTGATGAATTATTTCTGTACCAACTCCAGTGTGGCTCAGCTTCACATTGTGTGGTCATTGTACAGAGCAGAGGGTTCATCTTTCAGTGCCTCTCTTCCACACCTGTACCAAGTTTTCTCTGTAAATGTTGGATGACCACTCTGGCAGCTTTTTAGATGTTGGCAAGAAATGCTGAGCTTTGCTAACAGCAAGTAAACAAATCTTATAATTGTTCCAACTGATTGTGTCCCCCACAGATCCCAGTGGGTTCCTGCAGAGGCTTCTTTGGAAAGCTTCCTGCTCATGGCTTCTGAGAGAAAGCCAACCAAAAATACTGCCAGAGTTTGCAAGACACTGGCAGAAGCAGTAGAGGAGGTGAAATTTCACAGGTCACATTCAGTGCAGGAGCTTCTGCAGAAGGAGGAAAGGGCCTGAACACCTTTGGGAAGGTTCTGTCAGCCACAGAGGAGAGGAATTAGACAGCTTTTTCCCTGTGATTCTACCACAAAGAGTAGCATTTTGTCAGTGGGCATCTTACCTTAACAGCAGAGAAGCACTCCTGGAGTCACCATCTGGACATGGCATATGTTCAGGAATCTGACCAGGTTTTTCAGGACAGCCAAATATTGCCTAGGCTGACAAATGTGAATATTCAACAAGGATCTGAAGGAGAAAATTTTGATTGGGGTAGCTAATTTTGGAGCTTACTGGCAGCCAGTGATCATGACAGGCCTGCTTGGGAGAATGCAGAGCTTTAAGCCAACATTTAATTTGCTGATCAGTGTGTTCAAAGCACTGTCTTCACTGGAGGTTTACTGTTTTCTGTCGTGGCAGTATTAACATCACAAACCTTCTTGATTCTTTGGACATTTGTAAACAAGATGAAACCAGGGGAATTGGGCTTGGTCAGCCTAGTGAGAAGGAGGATGGGGAGGAAGCATCTAATAGCAGTCTTCCACCTGAGGAGATATTAGAGAGAGGAGAGAGGCACACTCTCTTGGAGGTGGAGGAACAGAAAAAGGAACAAAAGGCAAGGGGCACAAGCTGCAACAAGAAAAACTCCACCTGGGATGTAAGATAAAAACTTCTTCACCTACAGAGTGGTAGAACTCAGAGGCTGCACCTGGAGAGGTTGTGGGGACTCCATCCTTTGAGACTTTTGGAACGTGGCTGGATGATGTCCTGAGCAACCTGATGTAGTTTTGAGATTAGTGCTGCTTGAAGCAGAAAGTTAAACTTGGTGGCTTCCAGCCATGCCTTTCAATCTACATTATTCCATAATTCTTTAGCACTGCCATAGACAGAATTTGAGTTGCTAGAACTTAAAAGCAAATTGTAGTTACTTCTCATGGCAGCTCTGAGCCATAAAAAGATATTCTGCTCATAAAAATCTCTGTTTCTATCAGCTAGTTCCCTTCTAAAAACAGGACTGTTTAACATTGAAATCTTTCATGAGGGAGGACCGGTGATGCTCACAGGTGCATGAAAAGGTAGCTGGCAATATTTTTTGGCAGCTTTTTGATCCTTTTGAAGAGCCACCTCTGACTGTTTCTTTTTTTTTTTTTTTTTTTTTTTTTTTTTTCCATGCCTGAATGTACAAGGTTTCTGGAGCATTGACTAGACTAATCCTATAAACATAGAATGTATGTTAGAATATCCAATAGATTCCCTGGTCCTAATGGGGATGTATCAGTAGGTTTGGCTTTTTCTAGGTAAAAACTAGTCATACAATTCTTCCTTATCAAAGACTTCCAGATGTTTCCAGATGCTTTGGAAACATTGCTGGCTAAACATTATTTATCCTATTTGTTTTGTTTGATTACAGATGTGATATTTTATGTGGGGGGAGGGAACTAAGAGGAATGCAGAGTATCCAGCTGTAGCTTCCTTTTTGTGTTTGAGATTTGTATTGGCATCCATTTTCCTAGGGTGACTCTCTACTCTCTGCCTGCTCACCACTTAACTGACTTGTGCAAGTGCAGTGCCTGCTTGGAAAAGAAAATGCACCTTAACCCCTGTACCTTCACCCAGCAAATTGCCAGAACTTGGTAGTCTTTCCTCCTCAGTTAATTCCTATTTCCTCCGCGTCTGCCTTGCTTTGTCTCATTTCTTTCTTATTTTATCACTTTTTCTCATGTTCATTTTCTATGAAGTACTGAGGCTGGCAATCTACAGAGTGTGAATACAATGAGTAACTCACAACAGAGAACATGTGTAATTTTTTGTGTTGTTTGGCTGCTAAGTAGATTTTAAATTTTCTTTCTTTGGTTTCTCAGATACAGAACATCTCCAGATTTAAAGAGTTTTGGTCTAACAAATGGCATTTTTAATCCATCATTATTTTTCAGGCTTTTGACACTGTTGTTGAAAATGAGCATCAGCATTTTCCAGAGCGAGAACCAGAGCTGCTTTGAAGTTACTCACGTGTCCCTTAACACAGAAGACCTGGAGGACTTTCATGTACATGTTGGAAGTCAAGTGGGGCATAAATAGTATTAAAATTTCAATTTATTCTTTCAGGCCTTTTGATGATACATCACCAGGTCATGCTGTTGCTTGGTATTTTGTTCATTGAAGACCAGTTCAGTGTTTAATCTCCAGGACATACCTACTTAACACTGGTTTCATCCTGTAGCTGCTTGGAGAGAGACTCCTTCCCATAAGCCAGAGCTCTCTCATATCCTATGCTAATGTTGAACAGATTTGAGCAAGGATACAAACAAATGATTTCAAGACAGCCAGCCACAGTAAAAGGAAATCAAATCAGGCAGCTTAAATCAGCAGCAGTTGGAGATTGCACCCCTGTCCTGTCAACCTGAAGGAGAAGAGAGGAAGCCCATCAGCACACAGGGAAGATTTCTGTCTTCAGATTCTCCTCTCCACCCCTGGACAGCCTCTCCGTAAGTAATGCTTTCTTTTGGTGTGTTTGCTGTCATTCTACAAACATGGCAGTGGCTTCACAATGCAGGCTGGATTTTAAATCTTGGCAGTGCTAGTTACTGATTACAGCTGAAATTCGTTAATAAGGGTCATCTCCAAATTCCAAATTTTCAAAACACTGTACTTGTAAATACACCTAATGGTAGTTGTCAATACCTGAAGTTCACAGTGTTCTTTAAAGAAAAATGTTATCCATTGCATTTGTTAGTAGCCATTCAATACACAGAGTATGCATATAGTTATGTAGGTATTTGGAGTCCTATTGATTTATGTATAATCAAAGTAAAGTATTTTACTTCTTTTCACAGAGAATGAAATACTCTGGGATTCACAGGAAAGAGCCAGTAAGGATCAAAATGATGTGTCATTCTCTTAAAAAGGAAGAAAAAAAAAACTGTGAAAAAAAAAAGGTCACAAGAATCAACAAGGTGAGCCAAAAAGTCTCTTTTTATCACTTTCTTTTTGTAAAGCAGAAACTGATGATGTGAAATGAGCCAAAACGGAGCCGTGTCTTTAATAAAGTTGTGGCATTCCACTTGCTGAAGGGCGAAGGAGAAAAACAACAGGCCATCAGGAAGGAAAAAAAAAATAGAGGAATTCTTGAAAAGAGTTTGCAGGTTATCACAGGCAGATTGTAGCATCAGGCAGGGAAATGACACCCAATACTCTGGATTTTGACATCACACGCGAGCAGCAAACTTGGGAGTTGCTTAAATTTCTTTTTTCTTTTCTCTGGTGTTTCTGAAGGAGAGCTCACAGTTTGAAAACAATTTGACTAGTATTGCCTTCTCTACCCAAATCCACCAAGAATATGACTCTGAGGGGGAGATGTCTTCCATCCCAGCTCTCTTGTGTCTCAGTCCTACTCAGTCTTTAGAGCCCCATCAGGAACTTCTGTGTCAGGGGAGGACAAAGACAGAAAATCTCCTGTTCTACAGAACACCCTTGCTGTGGCACAGAGCTACTCTCATAGCTTCCAGAGCAACGCTTGCTCTGTTGCCAGCATCAGGAATTAAATACCATGTCAGCCTGATGGGCAAAAAAGGATTCCACATGTCACAGCCTGGATTGTCCACACTGCCTATGCCAAGGCCTGGGGTTTTTTAGTTACCTTCCAGTGTTTCCACAGCTGGGTCAGGACTGAATTCTGTCAGTAGACTCTGCTGTGTTTAAATACTTTTAAAATACAAACAATAGCTCATTTTCAAGACTGATGGAATGAAGGTCATACCTACATTTTTTTGTGTTTCTATGATTTTTTTTTTCTTTACTGCTTTACCATCTGTTCAACCAAATTCTCTGCTGGTATATGCAAATAGGAATTTTCATTTTGGGCTTAGTAATTCTTTGCTATTGAATTGTTTATGGAATTACCACCTACATTTGTGAAAGACAGGGTTCATTTCTCAGCAGAACACGCTTGCTCCACTGACTGTCAGGCTGCTGAGCAGCTGAAATGGCACAACTGCCCCTCTCTCTGGCTGTCCACTCTGTCAATTTTGGTCTCACCATTCCAGACCATTAGTTTGTATTTTTCCTCTGAGTTTCTACAGGAGGTTGTCCTCATATTCCCCTCTGTGCATGTCAAATAAAGCACAGCTTCCACCATTAGTAAGGTGTATAGCACAGCTACCAGCCCTGATTTGCACGCTGCCTTTTGGTCAATAAAGGCAAATTACCTTTCACATTGGTAACATAATGTGGTTCTTTGTCTTTCTGCAGTCCCTTGGTCTTGTGGGGATCAGTTTAACATGGTACAGTTTGCTGTTAAAAGTGCAGATCACTCCTTCTTTCTCCAGGGAAGCTGTTCAGACACTTTTCAGAGTTTTCAGTAATTCCTTAAGAAGCAACACATAACAATAATTGCTTATGAACAAAGGAACACCTGCATTTCTTTTTAACATGTATTTTCTTCCTTTCTAGATAGAAAAGCTGTTTTCCACAGAATTCCACTGAGCAGTATCAGCCCATCTTCAGGGTCTTCAGAAGACTGGAAAACTTTCCTTGAGCAGAGCATGTCATGGAGGTGAATGGAGGAGCACAGACAAATCACATGTTCTTCTGTTGGACAGGTCAGACCTACCAGGTCTGAAGATGCAAGAACCAAGGCATAGCTTAGAGTAGCCCTAAAGCTTCTTTAAGTTGTGCTTGGGAAACAGTTGCCTTTACGTGGCTGTTGGGGTGGAAGGAACATAAGCATGTTTAGTTCATACCATCTCTTCTGTAATTACCTGAGGCATGCTATTGTCACACACAATCAATCATCTGACTTCTTAAGTATCATTCTTACTTTAATAAAATTTCAAAATATAACCCTCATATGTCTTTTTGTGTCTGAGTACACTGCAATATGTAGATTTGTTGGCAGAGTGATACAGTTCATAAAGTATAAAACTAACACAACAAAGAGCAGAATTCAGTCTCTTTTCTGCTGTTAATCAGATATGCAATATTATTTGTACTCGTGTTGTCTTAGAAGCCGTGTCCTGGATTTACAGTCCCCAGTACTGTGTGCTCCCCAGAGCCTACCCACATGCACAGCTGTGCTGAGGAGCAAACACTGATGGCAGTAACTGATAGCACTGCCCTTACGGAGTCCTGTGACCTGCTGCTGTGTTCTGACAGGCATTTCAGCAACCTACAGGAATTATTCACTGAGTTACGTAGCCAAATAAAGTGTTTTGTTATGGATTTCCATAGTTAAAAGGAATGACACTGTACAAGAAAGCATGTGTGGGCAACTTCACAAAGACAAGCTGTCTCAAGGTGTCTGTTACCTATTGAATGGTTTTTCCAGAGGAAGATTAAAATCAAAGAATCAGGAGGGGTGGAGTTTGAGAGTTGAAGGAAGTTCATACATAAATAGTTTATCTATGACTCCAGTGTTCTCTGTTGCAATAAAACCATGTGTTCCTTTACTCTGCAGGGAAAAGTAGAATGTTACAAACAATTTGAGAGTCCTTTCCCCAAAGATCGGGGTTTAATGTGGGATTATATTGCAGTTTATCTAAAGTAAGGTTGCTTATCTGGGAGCACACCAGCTAATGAGGTTTATCCTGAGCACAGGTTGTTTTTAATTAAGAAAATTAAACTTAAACCTAAGTTTCAAGTTGTATAGAGCCATTGAGCTGGATGTAAAGTAATGACACACCTGGTGTGTCATCATGATAATGGAGGATGCTTTTATAGTGCTATAGGTGTGTCCTCAGTTGTCATTTTCTGTGGTGATAACATTGTGCTGGTAAGGAAAACACATTAGCAACTTCAAAACTAAATTAACTGTGTTTCTTTGTGTTTAGTATAGCAGGTCATTTGGTATTTCACTCAATGAGCTGACTTACTCCCACCAGTTTTACAGGGTCATCCTCTTTCTGGTGCTCATTGGTGGACTTTGGGCTGCCTCCTGAGAACCGGGAAGGAGGAAGCTCAGGCAGGTCTCTGACCAGACCTGTTTGTTTTGTACAGATGGTGCAAATGAGCAAAAATTGTTGTATTCCTCTTGGGACTGTTTCCTCCAAGTACAGATCCTTCTTAACCCTACTGTTTTACCCAGGTGCCTGGGATACTCTGAGTGCAAGTTTTTCTTGTTATTTGGTCTTGGTGGGGAGTGGGTTGAGCAGGAAATTAAGGAACTTTATCCCATTGCTTGACCTTGTTTCCATAGCAAAGTATCAAGCTAGGTTGTTAGTACTCCACGTGAATCTTTCTCCAAGAAGATGGACACTATGGGGAATGCTGTTGGACAAGAAATGTGGAGAACTGGGAGGTCAGAGACCTTCCTATATGTTCAAGAACCAACAGAAACAATGTGGGAGGTACAAGCTCCTTTCCAGACTTCTCCAGCTCAGCAGTGAGTGAGAGCACAGAGAGCCCTCACAGCCCCAGGCTGAGTGCTGTGGAAGGAAAGAGCCACTGAGGCAGTTTTATACCTCAGTATTTTCTTTTTAGAGCAAATCCTAGCCTACCCCTTCAAGAGGAATGTGTTCTCTTCCATGCTATGGAATTTGCTACCATTAGCAAATTAAAGGGAACTAGTTAACAATATTATTGATTGAGTGACCCTTCAAGGGAACACAGGATGATGAATCCAGAGCTGGATTTTTGAGAACTCTGGGCTTCTGAATTGATCTTAAGACTTCTTTCTCCCATCTCCTCCTCCCATGAAATGCTTTCTCACTTGTTCTCTGAGAATGATGTAATTGTTTCAGACCTGGCACCCCCTTGGAGTGTGCAGCAGGTTGGAGAAAGGAGATAACAGGGGCATTCTGGAAGGAAAAGATCAACTGATGTGTCTGGGAGGAGGCCAGAATAGAAAGATGAGGGGATTAAACAGTGGTGAGAAATTTTTGGCCAAGGCAGGGAGCAGAAGGAGAGGGAGCTGTGTGTGCTTCTGCCACAACTGCCTTTCAGCAAAAGTAGATGAGAAGCAACCACAGCACTGAGAATCAGGGTACTTGGAGAGAGCTAAGAGAAGCGTCTTGTCCTGTTTTCTGTGGAGGTCAGTTCACTTTCTAGGAATTCTCTTGAGCTCTACTTCATCTGCTCCAGCCATTGCCCTGGGTTTATCCCTGCTTTGGTTCAGGTGGTCTCCTGGCCATGGAGGAGGAGAACTTTTCCATTCCACTGCTGACTTTGCCGCTGTGGCTGTGCTGGAACCTGGACAGTTCATTTCTTTCAGAGTTTCTTACCTCTAGTTGATACAAAGCTTCCCAGCCAACATTTTCTGTGCTCTGTGACATCCTCACACACAACTGCCAGCCAGAATGGTGGTTTAAAACTGGACAGCAGCAGCTGTTTTCCACAGCTGTTTTTCCAGGAACAAGTATTTCCTAAGCATAGCTGGGAAAAGGTGTATATCTGTTCCATAGTGGAAGAGCTGGCTGGCCTGACCACCATGGTGGTTGAGGTACTTCTTCAGGAATGAGCCTTCATCTTGCTGGTCATCAGAGAACTCTTACTGGTTATCTCACTGGTGATCAAAGAACAAGCAACCATGATCTGCTGGACCTGATAGCTGAAGAAATGTGAGTGGTGTGAAGATCAGTTGCATCCTTGGCTGCGGTAACCGCAAGATGAAGAAGTTCAGGATTTGTGTCAGAGGAGTTGCATGAGATCAGTACTGACTAATAGCTTGATGAAATGACATCAGTGATGCAGCAGAGTGCACATTCAGAGAGTTTGAAGATTGACAGGAAATTTGGAGAAGCGTTTAATAGCACCGCCCACTGATGCTGTTGTTCAGAGACCTCAAGAGGCTGGAGGAACAGGCTGACAGGAACCTAAGGAAGGTGAGGAGGGGGAAATGCACAGCCCTGCCCTGGACTGTTGGTGGCCCAGAGGCTGCAAGCAGCTTTGCAGAGAAGGACCTGGGGCTCCTGGTTGACAGCAAGTTGAACATGAGTCATGAGCACAGAAGGCCAACAGCACCCAGGGCTGCCTCTGGAAGAGCGCTGGCAGCAGGTCAGTGCCAGCAGGAGATGATCCTTCCTTTCACTTGGCACATCTGGAGTGCCCTGGGCGCAGCTCCCCAGTGTGAGAAACTTCACATTCAAAACCTGAGCAGAGAACTTGCTTTACTTGACCTTGCTTGAACTGGGCATTGGACTAGACAATCTCCAGAGGTGCCTTCCAGCCTCAACCATCCTGTGAGTCTGTGGGATTCATTTTCCACCTGTAAAGTGGCTGGCATTTATTTTGGGTAGAAACAAATGACTGAAAGCTATTTGAAACTAACTTAAGATAGTGCCTGATCTTATGCCCCTGGTAAAGGATTAGCACATAGAGGCAAGTCACTTGCATAGATTTCTATGTAGTTACATAGAGACAAGTTCTAGATCTGCTGGCAGCACAAATACTGCAGGTACTTTAGCAAGGAAGAAAATGCCACCAAGGGAAGGTGAGGGAGGATGTCCCTGAGCACAGGCACAGACTGTGAGCCTGTGGTGAGCAGAGTCTCGTGAGGTCAGCTCTGTACTGAGTGACCTTTACTGTGGACTCCATGTGTAAGTAGTTGTGGTAGCAGTGAAAAATGATGCTTTCATGAGCATTTAGGTGATACAGGAGACTAAGTCCATTCAATTTTGCAAAAGGACATTGATTCTCTGAATCCCATTTGGAGTCTGGGTGCATCTTCTAAGCTTGAGTGTTTTTGAAAACCTGTGAAGAATGATCAGTCCTCCAAACTTTACCATAAAACTACTTCATGGATTTTATACTGTGCTGTTGGACATTGTATTAACTTGTTCTGCACACACCAGATTTTTCAGCAACAGATGACAAAAAATTACTAGGTCTTTATTTGAATTTCCCAAATACAGAAATTCTAACATTTTACATAAATATGTGGCTAAATTTTCAGCTATATATGTTTTTGGACAATTGTATTTGAAAATTTATTTGAAATGCATTTGTATATTGTAACATGTCTTGCATACTCAGATGCTTTCACCATCCAACTCAAACATTCAGAGCATTTAACCATTTTGGGGTGGTATGTGTGACTGGGGGAGCACTGTTTGGTACTGACTTCAGGTATCTTCAGATGCTGGCAAAGCTCCCTGCTGAGGAGGCTCGCAGACCCCTGAAACTGCTTTGTCATATTTTTATGGGTAACAGTGAAGCAGTAACTATTTAAAAAGCAGAGATGGTTCTGTGTGAGTCACTGTTGCAACTCCTGTCTCAGGTAGAGCTCAGCACAGAGCTGAGCTTTGTTCAGCTGGAGGTGTGAGGAAACTCTTTGGAGAGGCTGCAGAGCAGCCACTGAACTGCCACTGACAACTGATTGCAAATGTCCGATTGCAAGTGCTCTTGGTTTCTGCCTTGCCATAAAAAACCAAAACCAGAGGAACCCAAATTCAGGCAGAATTGAGGGCTCAGACATTTTACTGCCTTGAGGAGACATCAGTCCTTGTTGGCTGTGTCTTCATCCCTACATAGCATTGCCTGGGTCATTTTCCAGTGCCCTAATGGAGTAGGACATCCAGGGACCATCAAAGAGATGAGGGTCCCAGGGCCGTGGGACTGAAGAGGAATGTGTGCCTGTAGAGTTGAAGGTACCCCTCCTTCTCACTGCTCCCAGCTTCTGCACCAGACAGGGCTCCTCATCCCTTCTTCTCCCTGCCAGGAAGAGTCCTGACTCTTCTTTCCTCCTTCTTCCTTCTGTCTTCTGCCACTGGGATCCAACCCAACCTTTTCCCTGTGTGGGAGTGGGGCAGGATGGAGCTACCTGTGCTCAGCTCCTGCACACATGGCAGTGCCAGGGGTCGCAGAGAGTAAAAGCACATTGAGGAGCCCTTGCTGGAGGAGATGGGGCTGCCCACATGGGACAGTGCGTGTTACCCTGGTCTTCTCTGTCCTTTCTCTGCCTTGCCAGGTGCCCGCAGACCTCCCCTACCATTTGTTGGTCCAGGGCTGATCAGAGCATGGCACCAGAGGACCCAGAAGGGGCATAAAGCACTCACCCCACCACTGATTAGCAGAGTGTCCATGCTCTCACCTCTCCTGGCAGGACTCGGATAAGGAGCCAATTGTATCACAGTGACCATTTTGTTGGCCATTTTCTGTAAATTCTCTACAAAGGAGTCTAGAGTCAGTATCCTTTCACTCCAGGCACTGCCTGTTTTACCTGCTCTGGGGCTGGCAGCCTCTGGCCCATTCTTTGACAATGGCTAAAGGCTGTGCAGGCTTTTGGGAGTAAAACCATCTCCAGGAGCTGACCCTGGCACTGTGACCTGCTGTGCAGTAGGAGAGCAAAGCATTTGCTTCTGGTTTATGGGCAAGAGGGGCTTGGGATGGCCTGAGGCCGTGGCTGTGTGCTAACCTGGCTGTGCCTTCCTCCCACAGGGAATGATCTCTTCCTGGTTGCTGTCCATGAGCTGGGGCATGCGCTGGGTCTGGAGCACTCCAATGATCCCAGTGCTATCATGGCTCCTTTCTACCAGTACATGGAAACACACAACTTCAAACTGCCTCAGGATGACCTCCAAGGAATTCAGAAAATCTATGGTGAGCAACCCTTCTTTCCTCCTTCCTACTTCTTTACTTACACCAAGTTTGAGCCTAGGGAGTATTTTACAATTAGCTCCCACATGCCTGCAGATGGTGGTCTGCATTTCCTGCCAGAGCTGAGTGGGGAACTCTTTAAAACTCTTGATCCAGGACTAAGATGACTGCACAAGTCAGGATAATCAAACCTCTGTGATCCCACTGCTGCTCCATCCCTCACTGTGTCCCCAAATCAAGGAGTACTGCAAAGGGAAAAACAGGCTTTGCTGTACCCAAGGTTTGTCCATTAGGAACAACCAGTGCAAATAAAGGAAAAGAATGCAAAGAACCTGGAACATCAAGGAAAGGTAAAAAGTGTTTTTACTCTTTTTTTTTTTCTCATTACATATAAGGTAAGGGAAAGAAAGTTTGGATCTGCTTAGGGAGCACTTTGCTTCTTTCAGTCTCTAGCTGAACATGTTGTACAGCATGTGCCACAAAGATAATGGGCTCAAGGGAAATAGAAAAGGGGCAGACAGATTATGGGAGAAAACCTAGGGGCTGCAATGATGTGGTGGCAGGTGATGGGATCATGGATACCAGGGTGTGAGGACAGGAATTCACAGAATTATTGGCAGAAGGAGACTCTGAGAGCAAAGAGAAAGACAGGTTTTAGGAACACAAGGGGAGACTGAGACTAGTGGCCACAGTCTGTGGCAATGTGTGATAAATAGGTTTCATCAAACATCCCTGATTTCATTCTTTGTGGAAAGTACAGGTTTGACAGAGAGGTTACTTAATGCAGCACAGAGCAGCTGTGCTATGTTACTGTGCAGCTGGAGTCAAATATTAGCTCCCAGAAACAGCAGAGCAGATATGGTATGAATTAAAGGCGAAAAAAATACTTGTAAGATGGTTGTCAGTGGCAAAGCTGGTGTTTCTCAGGACTTGCTGCAGAGGTTGGTGGCAGGCCTGACACTCAATGTTTCCATCAATGATCTGCCAGTGAATTTGAAGTTGCTGCTAATAAAATGTGTGCAAGACCTGTAAGACTAAAGCAGTATAGCAAGACATCTAAATTGAATCTCAGCTGTTTCAGTCAGATTTGGTGTTTGTTTTCTGTGACTGGATTGAGATTCATTGTTTAAGTGCAGATGCCTGGAAAAGTCTTTTCCTAGGCTAATTTCTCTGACTTGTGAGGGCAGTGGGAAAAAACAGGCATTTGTAGAGAGCAGTCCAGCCTCAGTATGAGGCAGATATCCAAGTAAGGTCCAATATGTAAAATAACATGGCTTAAAGTACAGCCAGGGGAACTATCTTATCTCATTAGTGCATCTTCATATTGATCATTACCAGGTGAAGTTGCATGTTAATTGTCCTATGGTATTGTTTACTTAAGAATACTCTAACACAGTTCATGTTCTGGTGCTCAGGATAGCAGAGACTCTGGAGGGTTTTGAAATAAAGTGCTGGGGTAGTCAGTGTTAAACTTCCATTAAGTAATAGATCTAAGTGTTAAATTTTGAAAGCTGCCAAAATGCCATTATGCTGTTTCTATTTTGAAATGTTGATTTAGTTCCTGTGAACTTTGATTAATCAGAAAGGAAAAAAAAATGTAATTTATTGCAGACAGTGGAAGTACAAACAAGAAAAAATGATGGGTTTCTCTGTTTTCAGACATGTTTTTGGAAAGGGAGCACATAAGGAACTGACAGCCTTCCTGCTCCACTTTTGGGATTCAAGCCAAGATCAGCAGGGGCTGAGCTGGGATCAGCACTCCCGAGAATGGGGCTCTGAGGCCTTTGAGCTGGAATGGGCTGGGGATGGTGTTAGGGGTTGTAGAGGTAACTCATCCTGTGGGGAGAAGAAGGAGCAGCTTCTGCAGCAGGAGCTTTTCTTCCCCAGGTAGAGATTTTGGCCCTTGATACAGAATTACAGTCCAAAAATCAAAGTTGAATTTAAAATCAGGTTTTATACTTATGGTTCACAAAGAAATTGTGGAAAATGCAGGTGATGTTTCTCCCTGGAACTAATGGTGAAAGAACAGAACCCTTCATCTGATCTCAAAACTGAGAAGGGCCTGCTGAAATATCCTTCTCGTAGCTTTAGCAGGAACATTCAGCTAGTGCATTTTCTTTCCACAGTGCTGCTCTGCTTTGTTGTGCCTTGGGAATACCAAAAGCCCATCTACCAGAGAACCTCTCCAAAACCCAAAATCTCCTTTGACATTCTCTACAGTGCAGCAGCATGTGCTCAATATGTATTATTTAGTAACCTACTCTGCAAAATCAGACACAGAGCTAGTCTTGCCTGTAGCATCCTTTTTAAAAAATAGTTATAATCAAAACTTCCAATTTTTAATTCCTCTGAAGTTGCTAGAACAAATAACAGAGGCTGTACTAAAGCTGAAGTCCATTTTGTCACGTTTTGAGAATGAAGCATTTCAAATGTGGTTTATATTGTATCTGTGTTTATCCATTAGAAAAGAAATATGTCCAGATCTCTCATATAATGACTTGTTGAATTTTTAATTTATTTTTTGCTGGATTTATTTCAAAAATCACCCACAGAGACAGTAGGTGATGTGAACTCTTGTTTGTGCTTCATGCTGATAAGTATAAGATCAATGTTTAAAATGTTACTTCAATTTTGAGCTACTGAGAGCAAGGCCAGCAGCTCCCTGCGTGACAGAGCTGTTACACAAGTCAGCAATATTCCCATCTCCTGAGAGCTGCTTCCTGTGGCATATTCCTTGACAAAACAAGGAAATAGCAGGGCTCTACTTTATGTGTGTTGTTCAGAATGTATCTCCCTCTGTATTTATGTGCCCGTGTCACAAGTGACAGGCTCAGGAAGGAATTAAACTGGAAGTGATACTGAAATGTGGACGAAAAATCAAAACCCCACAATTCCTATAAAGATTTGTAGGGACAGTATGTTTATTACAGCGCTGGACACATGTGGGGATCGTTCCCCTTCAAAGGACATGCGTGCCCCTGAGGACTCACGATCCTTTTTTATTACTCTTACTAATTTACATATGCATAGAATTTCACAATAGGTTCATGCATATTCATTCTGCTGATTTCACATTACACTTACAGCTAGTTACACTTGTACTCAGTTTTTGTCAGAAAGTACAGAGAGAACTCCTGGGTCACGCTGCCCTGTCTGTTTCAAGGTCCGAGGAGTCTTTCTTATCTCTTATCTCTTCAGCTGGGGCAGTTTTATTAGTGTTGCAAAGTTACCAGACTAAACAGCATATTTTACTTATGCTAGCAAGCTCAAAGTGGCACATTTCACCTAAATCCAAATTGATTTCTACCCTGTTAAATTTTCACTCTGTCTCAATACCAGTTTGCAGGTCTCCTGGACATCCCATTGAGTTGCCTCTGAACTTTGCTAGTGTTGAGGCCAGGGCTGCAGGGAGCTGCAGTGCAGGTGGAGAGAGGAGAGATGCTCAGCTGTGGCTGTGTCACAGAGCCTGAGCTGGTCACTCTGCAGCACTGGTCACCCTGTCCTGACAGGAGGGTGCAGACAGGTGCTCGGGGTTCTCCCAGGTAACAAGTGACAGGACAAAAGGAAACAGCCTCAAGTTGTGTCAGGGGAGTTTTAGCCTGGGTATTAGGGAAAATTTCTTCACTAGGAGGGTGGTCAGGCATTGGAACAGCTGCCCAGGGCGGTGATGGAGTCACCATCCCTGGTGGTATTCAAAAAATGTGTGTATGTGGCACTTGGTGACATGGTTTGGGTGGTGGGCTTGGCAGTGCTGGTTAAGGGTTGGACTTGATCACTTCAGAGGGCTTTTCCAACCTGAATGGTTCTGTGATTCCATGTTTCTTCACATCCTGCTCTCTGTACTGGTTTGCAGTGGGTGATGAGGCAGCCTCTCATTGGGAGTGGCTCTTGTGGCACTGTGTCTGTGGAGCAGAGGGCTTGACATGAAGTACAGCAAAAGCTCATGTGCACAGGGCTGCTTAACCAGGCCATCACCTTCAAGGACCTTTCAAAGCCTAAGGTCACAAAGAAGAGGTCTCCTAATCTCTCAAAGGTAGACAAGGTCATTAACCCTGGAGACAACCTCAAAGACCTGGGTCATCCCAGATCTCACTGAGGAAGTCTCAGCCTGACACATCTTCTGTGCAGTTCAAGAGAAGAGATCCCAGTCAGTGCACATGCTGCACCCCTGAGGGCTGAGGTCCAGAGTGGGCATGAAACCACTCCAGCCCCTGGCTGAGGAACTGGACAACACCAGCTCTGACATCCAGGAACAGGGAATCAGCAGGGCACAGTGTCCGTGAGCAACCAGGACCTTCTGCCGGCCTCACCCCCTCAGTGCAGCGTGCATGGCTTCCATCACCTCCCCCCCTTTTCCAGTGGCAGCCCATAGAGAGTCTTGTAACCTACACACCCTTGTGACCATGCCAGGTCACTTGTAAGCTACACCTATGTGTGAGATGGCTTGTGAGGGAGCAGCAGAAAGACCTGGTGGAGAATTTCCATGTGGTGACACTGCACTGTGAGTGGGACCATCAGAGCAAGCTTTGCTGTCATGTGGAAATGTTCTCTGAAAATGTCCTCTTGGACATGGAGAGGAAAGAGAGTAACATCCAAGACCTCATCTGTAGAAGCTGCAAGATTTGGAACTTGTGGATCCGTGCCCCATGGTACTATGCTCTTAGGAGGAGAGAGGAAGGAAAATGCTTGGCAATCAGGAATCTGGAGGGATGCACCCTGGTGCCACATGTCTGGCACATTGCAGAGATACCAGGCACCCTCTTTATGTTGCATCACTTCATTTGCACTTTCCTCCTGTCCACAGACTCTGTTGGACCCAGCAGGAAACACCAGACTCCACCTGTGGTGCATCCACAGAGCCTCACTTGCCAAATGCCAGATCTTCATTCCCACTCCTCTGAAACATTGGGAGCAACTGCCTGGTTCCCAGTGCTGTCCTTGGGCTCCACGTGACACCTGGAGGACTCTGCCAGAAGGGAGGCTGAGAGGGAGCCTGTCTCTCTTGGGAGGTTTCTCAGCTGATGGAAAAACACTGGTGTGTGTTATGGCTGGGTGGAAAATACTTTTCTCATCCTACAGATTCTTCCAAGTATAGAAAAATGTTCTGTTTTTCTGTAGAGCAGATGTCAGGCTTCTGAAAGTTTTTCCAGAAGGAAACTGGAGCATCTTGCAGAGCCCTAAACTCTCATCATTTGCCTGCCTAAGGCTGGGAATTTTTGACCCAGTTTTTCTGGCACCCAAAGCAGAGAACCCAAGTGCAAGGTGAATCACCTGATTCCAGAGCCCAGGAAAGCATTCCTTTGGCTTAGAGCAAGGATGTCTGCTGTGGTCACTTGTCTCCCAGGTGAATGCTCTGTCACCTGAGTGGCAGTTGTCATTCAGAGGAGAATGTCTGTGTGAGAAGGGCTCGAGAAACCCTTCCTGCCACCCAGTGATGATCACGGGGCCTTGACTGTCCACCCATTGTTCTGTGGGTGCTGGGGCTTGTTCTGCACTGTGACAAGGACCCAGGCTAACTGTGACATCTTTATTCACTTCAGCCCTGAAGGCTGAGCCCAGAAGTGCAAAGTGCTCTGTGGGTGAGTCTGTCAAGTGAGTGAGGGAAAGGAGTTCTTCCTGCACTTGGAGTTTTGTGGACAGTCTCTGGCCCCTGAGGTAGCTTGTTGGCAGCTACATCATGTAGTGTGAACAGGGGCCTCTCTGCACTGCCCTGGAGCCTGCAGAGCAGCCAGGTGGTTTCTCTTACCTTCCCTGGATCCAAGGGAGCCTTTGGATCCAGGGAAGCCTTTAGGCTTTGATTGAAGAAGGCTGAGGAGCCTTGTCTATGTACCTGGATGGCTGCTTCAGTGCTGCAGAAACATGCTGGCAGCTCAGCTTTTTCAAACCAAAACCCTCCTGTGAGTTATTCAAGCCATAACTGTAGCCTGGAGGATAGTTTTCTTCTTGGAGTGAATATTAAGAAGATAAAGACAGGCCTTTGTTTGCAAGTGGATGGTTCTCTCCCCTGAACTGACCCAAAGCCTCCTCTGTGCTGGCAGAGCACAGGTAGCTGGGGAGCTGCTACCTGGGACCAGCTGAGCCAGGAAGGTGCTGAGCCTCCAGGCAGGTGCTGTGCAGTTGAGGGAACACTCTGTCAATAGCCAGGAGGACAGTACAATTATATTTTGTCCTCAACTATCGACACAGTGGCTCCTAAATGCCTCCTCTCTCTGTGTTATCTTCACAGGTCACCTTGGTATTCAGATGGTCTGCGACAGAGGAAGCATGAAGGGAGGAGGCTAAGTGCCAGTGGTGGAAGTCACACTCTAAAGGTGATCTGCTGTGACCCAAAAGCTTTCTGACATTCTTTGCCTTGCTTCTGATAGAGAGGAAGAAACTCTTCTTCTCCACACAGTGTCTGTAAAGTCCCAGCAAGTTGCTTCCCTCCAGATCGTAGAGCTTCCAGCTGCAGGAGATTTCTTACCTGCTTCCCCTGTGGAAGTGGCTGCAGGATCAGTCCCATGGGAGGACTTGGCTCTGGTGCTGGGATCACATATGATAACTAGATGACTGTGTTCAGGCCCATTTGCAGACCATGCAATAACCTCTCTCACTTAGATTTTTCTAATTAGATACTTTTCCTCTGTCTGATCCTCTGAAGCTGCTCAGAAGTGTAGTGGCAGAGGATGTTCTGCTGCCTGCTCAAACTGGTGGATGTGATCTGTCTCTGTATTAATTACCACAATGCCAGCACATCTTAAGTGACTCTTTGTTCACACACTCACCTCTGCTGCTGGTAAACCTGTTCCATCCTGCCTTGAGCTGTTTGGGAGGCAGGCTACTGTGATGGGAGTCTGGAAATAGGAATGACCACTGAGCTTTCCTCATGGATGCGGTCTGCTCATTCTGCTTTTGTGCCAGGTTGGACTCTGCAGTGCCTTAGGTCTTATGAAGGAGCACTTTCTCCAACAACAGACAGGCTGTGGTTCTTTTCCCATCCCCGTAACTGTACACCAAATTCTGCCTGAGGAGCACTTGGACCTGAGGATTTCCATGTTTTCAGTGTACTCCTCTGCTCTTCGCATGTGCACAGCTGAAGGTTCACCTCCCACCTTAAGCCACTCTCAGGGACTAAGTGGAGGCAACAACTAAAAATGAAAAGGCAGTTTAGAGAGACAAATCTTCAATCAGAATAAATTAGAAGGCCTAGGTTATAAAAACAAATATGAGTGAAAGGTAGCAAGGAAACATCCGTGCCTAGCAGAGAGGGACAATAAGAGGAATATTTGAACTGCAATGACAAAGTCTGCATCCAAGCAGGTTGCAGACCACCTGCAGCATGTGTGGGAAGCCTTGCCAGGGCTGATTTGGCCATGGCCAGTTCTGGTTTGGCCACGGCCAGCAGTGAGTACATACAGGGCCAGCTTCCCTTGTTGGGCCTGACTTGAGATCTCTCTCCACTGATCTAGCAAATGTTTTCCTTAAAGCAAATCCCTGGTTCATCTGAATCCTTGCTGCATGGCATCATCTTGACCACGGTGTGTACAACTGCTTCTGCCATGCCAGTTCTATGTGGGCTGCTTCAGTGGCATTTTAGGACTAATTAAAACCTTTACATTGGTGCCCTGGGTTGCAGGTGCTGTTTGAACTTTCCTCTTCTCCACAGATGACTGTGACAGGCCCTGGGCACTGAAGGTGAACAGGGGAGCTGTGCAGGACTGCCTGTACAGGGCAGGGCAGGCTGTGGCTGGGTACACTGGTGGTCCTCACTTGTGCAGAGACAGTGAATTAGTAACTCCAGTCATGGGGGTGTTAAATTTCCATCGTATAAGCATAACCCTACAGTCCCTATTTGGCACCTTATGGTCAGATTCTCTGTGTGTCAGATTCTCTGTGTCCAATGGGTCTTTGTCAGGCACATTCGTCTTTTTTTTATTTAGGTGCTACTCCTGTCTCACCGTTTTTTTCTTTTTAGAGAGAGGAGAAGAAATTAATGTCATGTCCTCATCTTACTGCTCATGGTCATCTCTGGTTTGGCATGGCAGCATTTGCCCCTTGCAGAGCAGGGGGTGGGGAAGAGCAAACTACACCTCCCTTGTGTTTCTGCAGCAATGGGCTACAGCTGACCCTTGTGCCAGGTTGTTAGCAGGGGAATCCTCTAAGGTAGGACAGGCATTAAAGGTTTTCCAGTGTTATTTACTAGCCACATCCACTCAAATCCATGGGGAAAGCAGCACAGGAGGGAAGGGGTCATGCTGCTGTTTAATGAGTGCAGTGCTCAGTAAATCACTGATTATTGTCCCCTTGCGCAGGCCCCAGCCAAGACTCCTCTTTCCTAATGCAGGCATGTTCATTTCACTGAGCATGTGAATTGCTGGTTTTCAGGCTTCATTTACTTGGGTTCTGTCACTGGCACCAAGCGCCATTTTTGACATCCAAAACTGGTTGTAGACTTCCTGCTCCTGTAGTTGTCCCAGGCAGGAGCTGAACCCTGCTGCCACGTGAACAAACCAGAACCTCGGCTGTCCTTGTGCAGGGTCTGGCTGGGGCCTCTTGCCACTCCCAGCCCTTCCTGTGCAGGTCCCACTGGACCAAGTCCTGCCTCCAGGAGCTTTCCAGACATCCAGCTGACCTGCTGCCCTTGGGGAGGTGCCTTTGCTTCATGGCACAGGAAGGTCCTGTGGGTGTCAGCAGGCAGTGTCAGTGGCTGCCAGCAGGAACAGCAGCAGCACACGTGGAGATCCAGCCACACGTAGTGATTGTGTGAAATAAATAAGATCCTGAGGACGGAGACACCCATGTTGTATATATTCTGAGGAAGGAGGTGGTTTTGTGAGTCAGCTCTTGCCATGCCCTGTGGTGCCTGCTTGCAGCTGCAGCATCCTGGATGCACTCCAGAAATGCATCTTCAAGTTTAACTTGGTCCAAAAAGGATGTGTTTAATGAGCTTGAGTGTGACTAAAAGCACAGCAACTGCAGAGACTTGGGCATGTCTCCAAAAGCAGCTCCTGAGCTGCCCTGCACCACTGCTGTGGGTGTGCCCACCCTGCCTGGTCCAGCCCTGATGCTCCTGTCACAGGCACTGTCTGGAGACCTCAGCTGCATCCCATTTGGGGAAAACCCACAAGGTCTCTAGCAGTAGCAGTATCAGAGTTTGGAAATTTTATGGTCAACTAAAATACTGGGCACTGCCCCGGTAAGATTGGAGGGGATGAGAGATGCACCGTCTCACTGTAGTATTTGTATCCATTTCATATAGACACCTTTCCAAGCATAATCATCGTCAGAGAGTCCTCATGAAGTATTTCTGTAAGCAACAGCATAAAGTACTTCTGTAAGCAATATTTGATGTCTTTCATTAAGGCTCTGGAATAAAGTAAATAAAAATAGTTGCTAATATCTGCACATGGCACAAAGTATCACATTATGAGGACAAGTTGCCCTGAAGAAATAGTTATCCATTTCAAGAGCTTTAGGAAAGAGATGTGTCAAGATTTGAAAACCAAAAGCCATTGCAACAACAGACCAAAGGAACTGCTCTATTTAGTTCATTAAGGAGATTTTTAAAAGCATTCCAGTCGAGATCTGTAAATGATTAAATGTTGAGACACTAAATATAAGAAAGAAAGCACTGAATTTAAAGCTGCACAAACTCAGGCAATAGGTAAGGCAGACCTCAGCTGCAACAGGGCTTAATCATTAGAGCAGTTTACTGTGCATTATAGAGGATATTCAATGCTTGAAATCTGTATCTGCCCTGGAAACACTGTGCCCATTACAGGATTTGCTGGTGGAGGTTTCTGGCCTGGTACTGCAGGAAGTTGGACTTTACCATCCAAGTGGTACTTTCTGAGCATCATACCCATGAAACCTGCACATGAGATTCTTACTGTTACATCTTTATTAACAATTATTAAGGTGCCCTCTAAGATGGCTTCTTTGTCCTTAGCTGTGAGGATGTTCCTAATCTGGTCAGCCTTCCCGGGCATGTTAAGCACTCATCCATTTTAGGAACCCTTCGAAGATGGAACATTTAAGAGTAAAGCTGCCATGGGGACTCAGGCACCAAGTCATTACTTCAGATTGAACAGTTCAAAATGTTTATCTGCAAAAGCCCTCTTCTAACCCCACAGATGTGTGGACTACATGGGTACCTCAATCCTTCTTCATAAATCCCTTCCCTGGCTATGGACAGCTGCCCAACTCAGCGTGGCTCTTCCAGGCTGTGAGGATGAGCCTTGTCCAGGGCCAGTGTTCACCTCCAGCTGGGGTGCAGCATCTTGACCCCAAACTGACACTGAAACAGCACCCATGACACCAGCCCCCATTCTGCCCACAGGTGGGGGTTTATCCTACAGGCTCAGAATGAAATTGAAACCATGATCCCTGCAAATACACCATCTTCACATCTCAAGCCCACTGAAATCTTTGCTCTAGTGGCCTTCTGTTTATTGCCATCTTAACTCATGGTCTTCTCTGAGAAGCAACAAGAAATGTGACTCTCTGACTGAGATTTGGTCCACATTTACCACTAACAGTTAATGAAAACATCCTATGGCAAGAGGCTGTTTAAGACCTCTGCTCCAGTCTGACTCACTTGTATTTTTATTTCTCTGGCCTTGTCAGATCCCGGAGCTGGGCTGGGGAAGGATGGAAAGGGAGAGCTGTGCTAGGAGGGCATCAGTTGAGTGGGATAAGGTCCCTTGTCACAACTGTTCACCAGGGAAAGCAAAGATTGGTCACTGCTGTGTAATAAACTGCTCCCTGCAGTTCCCCTTATAATGTAGTATTGGTTTTCACACCCTAACTTTTTTTTCCTGGTTTTCCTTTGGTTTCCAGGGTTTTTTGTTGCCTTTTTTTATGGTCTACTAAACATTTCTATTCAAGGGTTACCACCTTTCTTTTCAGTTGGGAACATGACTCATGTGGCTCCTCCTTCCTTTTAGCTCCAGCCTCCTTGGGAAGACCTACAAAAACATTCTGTCTCTTCCTCAGTTCTTATCACTTGTCTGTTTTGGGATAGTCTTCACGTGTGGATGCATCTTGTTCCGCTCCCATTTCTAGGGAATGAGCTCTGCATCAGGAGTATATAAATCCCTGGCAGTGCTGTCCATCCAGCCTGGAGCCTTTTAAAGCTTACAGAAAAAAACAAGCTTGTCCACTTTGCTAAATATATTCCTTTTCACTTCTAGGTCCTCCTATAGAGCCCCTGGAGCCAACCAGGCCTTTACCAACTCTTCCTGTTCGCAGAATTCACTCCACTTCGGAAAGAAAACACGAGAGACAACCACGACCTCCCAGTCCTCCTCTGGGTGATAGGCCAGCTCTGCCTGGCTCCAAACCAAACATCTGTGATGGCAACTTTAACACTGTGGCTCTCTTTAGAGGAGAAATGTTTGTTTTCAAGGTACTGAGAATTCCCACTTACCCATGAGTCTTCCCTTCATTTTATTGCTGGAAAAGGTTAATAGAAGTATTTGGTAGTGAGACTTGAAATGTCTGTGAAAATAGCTCTGTTCCTCTGAGGGTGATGACTGAGCAATATTGGAAGGAAGTGTGAGCAGATTGGTTCTGTGATATTTGGAAACAGTGCCTGGTGGGATTGAGAAAGTGCCCAGGCATCCTGTGCTCCAAAATGTGAATTGGGTACACTGGTAGAGAATTCAGATGCCACCAAGCCTGAGAGGAGCCACCTGTAAAGCCAGGAAGCAACATCAGTACCATGAGTAACCATGGAATCCTAGTGTGGGTTGGGTTGGGTTGGGTTGGGAGGGACCTTAAAGAGCACCTTGTTCCACCCTCTGCCATGGACAGGGACACCTTCCACTAGACCAAGCCCCATCCAAGCTGGCCTGGATGGGGCTTTCAGGAATGGGGCAGCCACAGCTTCTCTGGGAGCAGGCCTCGTTGTCTCAGAGGTGACATGCGTGGAACTGGGGCTCTGGGAGCACTCAGCCTACCTGGGGAGTTTGAGTCAACCTTTCTTGTAAACTACAGCCCTTTGCTCAGTAACCCATTAGAGTACCAACAGAATATGGACATTCATGATCCCATTCCCAAAATACCAGTAGTTTTCACTCTGCCCAATGGGTGTGAAGTGTGGAAAGGGACATATTGAAGGTTATTAAATGGACAAACCACATCAGTTGCAGAAGATTCCTGAAATTAAACTAGTTGAAGGTGTGGATGGTATCTGGGAGAAGGGTCAAAAGTTCTGTCCTGCTCATGCTCATCCCTGAGCATTCACTGCAGCTTTAAGTAATGATCAAATATCTAAAGGGATATTTCATACCTCCTTTGTCCCTTTAAACCTTGTGTGTTTCACACAGTCACCGGGTGATGTTCAGGCTGTCTGGCTCTCCTGGGCTCCAAGAGCTAAGCTTCAACTGAACCAGGACAAGCATGACACCTCAGGGACAAGACATGGAGAGGTCACAATGCTTACAGCTGTGGACTCAATTCCCCCCGCTCCTGTTCCTTCTCCTTCTTTCCACCCTTTTTCACAGCCCCATCAATCAACATCTCCCCCTTTGTGCTGCCATCTTCCCCCCACAGCACTTCCCACACTGGAGACAGTGTTGGGCTGGGTTGGAGCTGTCACCTGAAGCAGGACTTGAGTCTGTAATGGTTGCGGGGCCTAGGCAAGGATTAGCAGTGCTGGATGCTGGACCCAGCCAGGTCTGACTGCAAGACAAAAGTACTCAGTCTCAAGAGGCTTCTGGTTTCCTCAGGATCGCTGGTTCTGGCGTCTGCGCAACAACCGGGTGCAGGAGGGGTATCCCATGCAGATTGAGCAGTTCTGGAAGGGCCTCCCTGCAAAGATCGACGCAGCCTATGAGCGCTCTGATGGCAAATTCGTTTTCTTCAAAGGTACAGTACAGTTCAGTACGAGCCAGCCACTCCTGCCTCAGCTCAGGCTGCTTTCATGGCATGAAAATGGTGAAAACAAGTACGCTGCACCCTTGCCCTTTTCCAAGGGGGCACTTCAAGCAGCCACTGATCCTTAAAATACAGTTCAGTGTGGGCTGGCCTTGCCAGGACAATCTCTGTATAGAGTTAATATCAATTAGGGGAAGTTGGCTTTCATGTGATAACAACAAACAGCTCCTATTTCCCAGGGAGTGCCAGTGCCCTTCTTATCTCCTTGAACACCTTTTGCCAGGGCATTGAGGCCTCTCCAGGTGCAGGGCACTCCCAAACCTCATTTCTGGACAATTGTCTCCTAAAGAGACAAAATGACCAACCTTGTGGTGGGGCCCACTTTAGCTCCTTGTATGATGACAGTGCCTGAACAGGAACCTGTAACTTGAGAGCAAGTTGTGAGCAAGGAAGGGTGGCTGGAAAGCATGGCCAGTACAAAACCACAGTAGCTGGGCTTCTGGATTTGTGTCTGCAACTTCAGTACCTCAGCTTTCTAAACTGTACTAAAATTTGAGAGGCTCGGGGAAAGGTGACAGAAATGTCTGAAAAGCTTGGGCTGATCAACACCTCAGCCTGAGCAAAGGACGGCAGACAGGGGATGAGACAAGTCTGAAATCATGACTGGCATGAGAAGGTAAATGGGAAAGGGCTGTTCAACAGCTCGCCCAAAAGAAGAGCTGAGGAGCAGCAGATGAAATAAGGTTCAAAATGAAGTGGAGGAGCAGCTTTCTCACAGATTACAGTTAAGCCTGGAAGCCCTCAACATGCTGCGGTTCACTGTGGTTGGTTTACGTTCACATCGATCCGACTCCTAACAGGCCAATCTGTTTGTTGTTTGTGTCCCCACTCACCTCTAGGAGATAAGTACTGGGTTTTCAAGGAAGTGACAGCAGAGCCAGGCTACCCTCACAGCCTGGTGGAGCTGGGGAGCTGCCTGCCCCGGGAGGGCATCGACACGGCGCTGCGCTGGGAGCCCGTGGGCAAAACCTACTTCTTCAAAGGGGACAGGTACTGGAGGTACAACGAGGACAAGAGAGCAACGGACCCAGGCTACCCAAAGCCCATCACCGTGTGGAGAGGAATCCCTCAGGCTCCTCAGGGGGCTTTCATCAGCAAGGAAGGCTGTATGTGTCTGCAGTCATTGCACCTGTTAGATCGGGAAGAGCTGGTCTGTGCTGGGAACTGGGCGGTTGGATGTGGAGTGTTTTGAGTGTTTTTTGATCCAGGAATCAAGTCTCAGAAGTCGTGGGGTCACCTGGGCTTTGTGAGCAGCAGGAGTCTGAGATCCTTCCTGACCCTCATCCCAACCCACACGCTTCCTCACCTGCTAAACCACATTATGACAATCCAGCTCTGTGGGAATGGGACTTTTTCTGCCTCAATAGGCCCTACCCAACTTTTCCTGGGCCCTGGTTCTAGGGGTGCCAGAACTTATATTTCCTCCTAATTTACCTGAAGTGAGCTCTGGCTCTCTGCTAAAGGCTCCAGCCTGTCTGATGTTAGTAGTTAGCCTTGAAGTTATGCTCTGAGTAGGGGCTTGGAGCTCCAGAGGCTCCTTCCAACACATTTCTTTCTCTGATTTGAAAATTTCCTTCTCCTCCAGTTAGGGAAAGAGCCAATAGAAGGGGCTTGTGCCATGGAGGCTGTGTTCAAATTTGGAGCTGTGGTGTGAGAAGAGGGCTGTAGGGCTGGGCCAGGCTGGAGGGATGGCAGTGAGAGCCAGCTAAGCTGGGCAACAGTGCAGGAGACCAACACTTTTACCACAGCTGCCTTCTCCTGTTCACTTTTTTTCTAATATCTTGAGAGTCATTAGAAAATGGGTTATCTTGGGAGAGGGAGGTGCTTCAAACAACATGTAGCATAAAGCATCACCCTTTTATTAGCAGCAGGACAACACTGCTCCTTAACACAGGCCAAATCTTCGGGATTCTCTGACTCATCTGACTCAGCATTTGCTCCCTCAGGCTGACTGAACAGAAACGGGGTGTTCTTCCAAACTCTGTCATACCCAGGCACATGCTGGCACCCTGCAGATGATGTTAATCACTCAGTAATGATGAGCACATATTTACAGATGCCTTAGTGAAAAATAACTCACTGCAGAACCCTTCCTTTAAAGATAGTAGGGTTTTCTTTTTTAATTCCCAGCTTGTCTTGGCCAAGGGGAATGGTATTCCATGGGCAATGGTGAACATGCTAGCCAGGGTTACAGCTTCTCCTTTAAATCCCAGCTCCAAAACCACCTTCACTTTCCAATGGCTTGGGAAGAATGTTCTGGATAAATGTGTTTTATTGACTTAGGTAGTGTCCATCTTCAGGTTGTCCAGGCTCCCTTAATGTCCTCCCACAAGCACAGCTCATTAACGGGAAATAGTGAGAAATACTCTCTGTTTTCTCTCCTAGTTTACACCTACTTTTACAAAGGGAAGGAGTACTGGAAGTTCGATAACCAGAGGCTGAGTGTGGAGCCAGGCTACCCCAGGTCGATCCTCAAGGACTGGATGGGCTGTAACCAGAAGGAAGTTGAGCGGAGCAAGGACCGGCGCCTCCCGCACGACGACGTGGATATCATGGTGACAATAAATGACATGCCCAGCACTGTCAATGCCATCGCAGTGGTGATCCCCTGCATCCTGTCTCTGTGTATCCTTGTCCTGGTATACACGATCTTCCAGTTTAAAAACAAAGAGGTGCAGCAAAATGTTGTGTACTACAAAAGACCTGTCCAGGAATGGGTATGACACAGCCTGCTGCACATTTCAACTCATTGAGCTGATGAGGACTATGGACACACAAAAAAAGAGGGAAAAATGCATTGAAAAGCCTACCAAACAAAACTACTTCAGTGACCTACAAGTTTTGGACACCCTGGGATGGAAATAAGCAGGAAAACTGGAAAAAATACAGGCAGACAGCCTTGCAGCGTGGAGCCTCTTTCCTTTGTACTGCTTTGGTCACCTGCCAGTCGCGGTGCCATCCACCGGCTCGCTCTGCCAGCACTAGAGTCTTCGAGACAGGTTTCAACTGATCTGGGAAACTTCCTTCAGTTCCCTGCACCAGTGCTCCCTGTTAAACCCAGCATTCTCCAGTGTAGCTAAACCACCTCTGAACAGAACCATTTTTTTAATAGCTGTCTCATAAATGAATTAAAATCATGAAATCTATGAACAATTTCAGTGTCATAAGCAGAAGACATTCTGATGCTGAATCATTCTAAAAAATCTTCTTAGTTTATTAAAAAATCCAGGGATCTACCTGGACATGATTTTCCAATACCTGCTGGTCAGATGTTTTGTACATTCATAACTAATCAATGCTGCCACTCAGCACAGTGCACGAGGAACCACGGAGCACTCAAAGAGGTACCGGAGTGCGGAGCAGAAGCTCAAGAAGCACCAAACCAGACACCTGGCAACATCAATCCCTAGACTGGGACAAGGTGAAGACAAAGTAATTGGGTCTTAAAAAAAAAAAAAAAAAAATCATGGTTTTTGTTTTGGGAGCCACTCATGAAAGAAATATTTAAATGTCATGTAAGTTGGTTTAAGCTCCTGCCAGCAAGAACCCAGGAACCAATGGTTACCAAAATACGGGGAATGTGTATAGACAGACTGCACTCTGCCCATTCAGATGCTGGAAAAAGATGAGTTGTTGTTCTGTGGCATGTGTAACTAGATTGTGGAATTTGTATGTTGGGTTTCAGGAGAACAGAAATGTTTGTTTGGAGTGAGGTCGTCATTATTTTTTGCTGAAATAATCAAGGTTCAGTAAGAATTAGGCCTGTTTATAAAACCAAATCCAACCCCTGTAGATGTTACAAATATTGTATGCCTTCAGAATTTGGGGGTTTGTTTCGCCCACTTCTTCACAGGCAAATATTTGGCAAGGATCAAAGAAAGCATGCCACACAGTAGAATGAGTTTACCATGTTTGACAGAGCCATAAAAATCAGGTAAAGGCAAGAAAAATACCTTAACTTTCAGCTAGTAACTTTCCACAGATCTCTTCCTACAACAGTAGCTTCTGCTTGTCCCTCTTACAGTTGTGAGTGGTTCAGGACATTGTGCCCTAGCCACAAACTTTTGATTTTCATGTTGATGCTGATATTTTTAACATGTTGAATAAGAGTGAAAAAGCCTTTTGTAGTGCAGTGTAATGGTGACATCCAGCACTGTACAGAATGCCATCCATGTCAGCACAGGAATTGCTTTGCCCGCTCACCATGGGGAACAGGTGATTAACCTAAACCCTCTGCCTATAACTGAATTTTATTGAGTGCAATGAAGTGCAATGCACAGAATGTCCACTTAGTATAGAAAAAGTACAGCTTTGTAATGTTAGCTCTGAAAAAAAACCCCAAGGACAACCAATACGCTAAAAGTATTCCTAATTACAATGAGGAACAAAGCAGCAGAGAGATCGTTAGCATTCCGGATTGCTAATTAGTGCTCAAATATTGCTCTGGTGAAGCAGGATAGACACATAGATTCGTCTGGTGAAGCCCACTAGGACTGCATTAACATGTGGTCTCAAACTGTATTTTGTCCTTCATAACTGATTTCCATAGCCAAGCTGTTTATTGTGTTTAAACATAAACTATTACCAACATATTACAAAGTAAGTGAGAAGCTCGTAGATGCGAAACTTTGAACTGTAGTGACAAAACGTGCTAACGTCTCATGATGAGTGAAGGAGTGCGAAGGACCAAACGAAATCAGAGCTCCTGATCAGACACCCCCACGCTACTCCGCGTTGCTCTGTGCACCAGAGGTGTGGTGGGACACCCCACGGCCACCACAGCCACCTGGCACCTCGGTCTCATCTGTACGCTGCCATCTCGCCGGGACTGCGACAGCCCAAACCTTTGAGCAACTTCCAACAGCCATCATTAAAAAAAAATTATTAAAAAAAAAAAATTTACAACAGAGAGAAATGTCTGGGTTTGTTTGTATTTTCTCCCCCTTGCCCCAAAGTTGGGTTTTGGGCCTGCCCAAGGAATGAGCTGCTCAGGCAGTGCAGTGCCCAGGCGGGCAGGAGGCTGAGCCCTGTGCCCGGGGTGGCTGCAGCAAGGTGAGCTGCTGCCCTGGGCTGCCAAAACCCAGCCTCAGCTGCTGTTCCAGAGCCACAGAAATACCCCAGGGCCTTTTCTACCTGCCCGTGCCTGGCTCCTGGGGCAGGTGTTACATATGGGAGTTTCCAGAGGGTGAGGTATTCCAGGAGGTGTCCAGGGGGTGGGAACAGCCCTCTGCAGCCACAGGGGGCTGCAGCAGGGGAAGCAGCTTTCCTGCAGCACAATCCCGTCCACTATCACCTGTTTTGCTAAGATCAGCCCATGGGCAGTCCTGGGGTAACTTAGAACTGGGCACAAACATGTTTTTTTTTGTGTAAGGGACAATTCCCACCCCTGAGGTCTTTGCTGGGATCCTGTGCTGTGCTACAGAAGCACTGGACTCACTGCCCATCAGCCTGGCCAAAGCTCTCTGTGGGCAGGGGCTGTGTTCCAGCTCCTGTCCAGAAATGCAGGACACATTGTTCCCACACGGGAGCAGGGATCAGCATTGCTAATTCAACTCTAACAAACAAAAGGCTGTTGTGTGTTCCTGTGATCCTGCTCTGCAGCACGGGGATTTGGACAGCCCAGGGACCTTGGAACACCCTGGACGAGCTGCCAGCCACACCCACTATACTGCACTCAATATTCTATTTTTTTCCAGTTTTTGACAACTTTGAATAAGTTCATCACCATTCAGGCTCACTGTTACAGGAAATGTAGACATTTGCTGGGATACATGATCACTACATTCACAAAAGCTGGTCCTCCACTAAGATAGATTAATTATTCCTAACTTATAATGAGTCATTAAACCTCAAGATCTCCACTCATATTGTGAGGACTCAGAGGTTTAGAAACCTCTGTAAAGGATCCTGACAAGTTTTTGGCCATTAAAGCACACACAGCTACATACCCCAAGACCTTCCCACTGAACCCAGAGTTATGAGACTTTCATTTCTTCCTCCTGTCACATTCACCCCAGGGCTAGATTCCAGCCCTTCTCATAGTATCACGTATTTGTCCAGCACTCCTTTAGTTCCTCTGATCATTCCTGCAACCCTTCCCAGCACCTGAAGTCACATGTTGCCTTCGACTGCCTGATGGCAAAGGTGCCAGGTGGCTTTAGTCATGCTATGTAACCCACACCTTTGTAGCTCAGCAATTTAAGAATCCTAAGAACCCGTAGGAACCCAGCTCTGGGAACATACAATTTGATTTTATTGACTATTCCTAACACCTCTTGCCATCAGCAGCACACATGCTGTGCTGCCTTGGAGATGAAAGCACATGGAAAAGGAGCAGTCAGGGGCTGCACTGTGCTTGTGTCCCAGGCTGTCATACCTGGCATCCTGCCATTCTGGAACCCTTCACCTGGGCTCTCATTTCACCCTTGCTGTGACACAGTGCTGCACTCAGCCTCCTCCTCAGCATCCTGCTCCTGCCAGCTCTGGCACTGCAGGGCAGATTTCAGGGCAAGCAATAGGCAGCAGCATGAGAATTTCACCCCTCCTTTCCCCAGCCTCGTTTGGACTTTGAGACCCAAAATTTAATGGAGATGAGCATTACCCCAAAACATCTATTTGCAGAAAAACTTGGCAACCACTGTGCAACACTTGCATCTCATCTATATGTAGAGTTCAGGATAAAGAACATCATGGATTTCCAGCTAATGCTGCTTTGGGCTGTTTGGGCTTTGTTTTCCTAATTAGCTCCAGACACTGATTGCTTTCTTGACCATTACTGAAGCCAGAGCACATCTGTTCCAATATAGACCTTCAGTCGGGAATGTGCCCTTGCACTGCTCAGAGTTCACCACTACTGGGTGAAATTTGGATTCTTAACCACAATGTGCTTCACTTCACACTCAGCTGCACCGAGTTTCCCTTTCTATCCAGTCCTCATCCTTACGAGTCAGTCAGTATGGCAGAAATTCCCTGCCCTAATCCACTGACTTTCCTAAACCAGACAAGAGGGCTTCCCTCATTCCATGGAATCACTCATCCAAGGCCCCCAAATGTCTTTGGCACAAAATCCTGCCGAATGCCTTTTGAAAATACAACAGTACAAGAGACCTTCTCCCTATCCCTGTGGACTTTTTAAAGAGCTGCACAGGTCTTCTGCAACTCAACTTGCTATTTAAACACCATCACGTTTATCCTCTCTCATGATCCATGTTTCTAAATTCATTCTTTATTATAGTTTGTTTTCCTTGTACACAGGTCCATCTCACTAGCTCAGGATACCCACAGACCCACATTTAAAACAGGCATCACATTTGTTCCACCTAAGAGCTGAGCCCTGTGAGGTAGCCAAGGGGAGGCAGCTTCTCACTCTAAATAATGAGACAGGCTGAGAGGAGACCTGGAATCAGGGCCAAGACAGGTGGTGCATATTAAAGGTTTGATACCTGATCACAGATGATCATGGCAATCTTTATTTTGAAGGAGTAACCTTTTAACAGCCAAATCTTACAAAGCATTCCCTGAACATCCAGACAGTAAAACAAAAATGGAAATTTACTCAATTTTCTACAAAGCCCAAAGCACCTGGGCTGAAAAGAGCTCTGCCCATACAGCCCACAGGTCATCATTCCCCAAGAGAACTCAGCTGAGAGCAAGGTAACTGTGTGGGGACAAGTGAGAGCTTCCTCTTACCCTCAGGAGGGGAAATGGAGGCACTTCTATGCCTTCAGTACACCAGAATATTCCATAACCCAATGAGTAATTGCTGCCAGTAACCAACAAAAGGGGAGAAGAAGTGAAAAAAAAACAATAATGGGCAAGCAGGAAAGCAACTGAGATATCACTGAGCAACAGCTGTGTAGAAAGAAATTACTATCTTCTGCCTGAAAGTAGCACCTACAGCTGCTTTCATCTGGCACAGGCAGAGCTCTTCATGAGGAAGCTCCCAAATCTATAGCTTTTGACTGACTGACTGCATAGAACCGTGCTATTTAACCTTTGTCTCCAAGGTAACTCCAGATAAGGTGGTTCAAATCTATTGGGATTTGCTGATTTCTAAGAGTTTCTCATTGTAGGAGATGAACTCCTGCAGGACAAATTAAGCCCACTGGCAAGTGTGCCTTTTGAGCCCTCCCCTGCAGGTGCCTCAGCAGCAGCACAGGTGATACCAGGTCAAACACTGGTCCAAGGACTCCTACACTGTTATTGTTAAAAGCCCTTGGACTGACACTGAAAAGCTCCAGTTTTTATCCAAGCTGATCGCTTCAGAATCACCATCCCATGGAAACAGCTGCAAATCAGGGCAAAAGAGCAGGTGATGATTTTTGAATTATTTTGTGGCAAGTAAACTACTGTATTTTTGGTGCTGGACAAACAAAGGGGTCTTACATGTACCTAGAGCAGAAACAACACTCAAGCAGGAGTGTGGAAAGAGAGGGCAGCACATGTAGTGCCAAAACAAACTACTGTGCAGCAGGACACTGGTGCAAGACTTAAGGCAAAATAATCTCTACTGATTGACATCCAAGAGCCACAAGAGTAAATATTGTGGGGTAATTTGAGAGACTCAGTTGGCATCACAGAACCAGAAAGCAGAGCTGAAGAACTGAGCAAAGGGATAGAGAGCATTCCTTATTTGTATCTTATGCATGTTATTTGTCAGTTTTTGTGGTAACAGTTTACAAAAGATGATAAAAATTTGGTTTTGTAGCCTCTCCTTTGGGCCAGGCCTGCAGAAACATCATCAGAAGGTCTGGATGTCTGTGATCCAAAGTGCAGCTCAACACTTCACTCCTTAGGAGCTTTCTGGGAAGTAGGAACCAACACTGCTCATGTCAGGCTAAAAGACAAAACAGAAAGAAGGTTTAGTTGTGCCAGAATGCAGAAGGCATTTCAAAATACCAGCTTCAGTCAGCTCTCACTTTCCCACTACAAAGGCCCAGAAGAAATTTCCCTTCCTAGGAAAGGACCTATGAAAAGAAGGAAGCAAGACATTGTGGCTGCTAACAGCCAGCCACAGGATCAAACCTCTCAGGCTGGCAAAGGCAAAATGCACATTCAGCCTGGCCCAGGTAATGATCTACAGCTCAGAGCAGGTTTAATTACAGCTCTGATATGCTCAGAGACATCAAGACTTTGTACCCAAACTGTAACAGGGCAAAGAATAATTTAAAGCATTTTCCACTGAAGGAACTCCTTATGCCATAAACAATTCCCTGATTGTGGCTGAGAACTCAGCAACCAAGTTACAATGCTCAGGAAGTTCAGGAACACACTTTCAGCACCACATCAGTGGTGCTCAGGGTTGTAACTCAAGGCCCAAAATCAGTTCCCACAGGACATTCATCTATGCTTATGCTTAAATGTAAAAACATTTGCTTATGAAAAACATTTACACACATTAATGAATGGGGAAGGCCCCATATCATTATCACTCCAGACAGAACACCTGCATCACATTAAAAAGTAACTCGGACAAAGCCTTTAACAAAAAGGCTTAAAAAGATTTCAGGTTAGCAGTTTTAAATGTAAGAGGTTTACGGCAGCAGCACCTGACAAGTTCCACAGTCTTTTTGGCTCCAGAAATGGTTACAGCAGGCATTTGAAATAACAGTTGAATAACTACAGTGATCAAAAGCCAAGATGACAAGCAAAGTCACTGCTATTTCAACTTTTAAAATAAGATTTGTTTCAAAAAAACCCATTCATGCCATAGCTGAGCACTGAACAGTTAGGAAAGAAAATCTGACGCTGAAACAGATGTTCTCACAAAAAGGATTCTCATTACAACAGCATATTCTATAACCCAGTGAGTAATTGCTGCCAGTAACCAACAAAAGAGAAGAAGTGAAAAAAAAACTATAATTAAAGCAGATAGATCAACGGTGAAACCAGCTGCTTTTATAATAAAGTCTTGCCCGTTGTGAGCACGATTCTGCCTGGAGGTGGATCCTCCCTACCTGTCAATCAGGGAGTCCCTCATGTTGGTGGCGATGGTGCTCGGCTGAGCCTCGTTGAGCCTGAAGATGCTCTCGATGACGGAGAGCTCGGTGCTGGTGGTGTCCAGCCCGCAGAAGGCGCACCAGTCGTTGACCACCATCCCCGCCGCGATCACCTCGCTGCCGCGGTTCACCGTCCCCGCCTGCCGGACACAGCAGCGTGAGCAGGAGCTGGCACAGCTCCTCACGCTGCCCTGGCACAGCTCTTTGCTCAGGGGCTCAGCTCACACTGCTGAAGAGAGCAACTCTGCCACCAGCAAAGTTCTGAAGGTGTCAGATAAAATGATTAATGAACAGCCTTTACTCCCTGGTGAGAAAGTGGTGTGGCATTCAGTGACAGAGAATCCAATAAGCAGGAAGAATAACAGCATTCACACATCCAACTGAGCAGGCACAGGAGTTTCTTACTTAATCTTTTTAAACACTGGCTTCAGCCAAACCACAAACAGCCTCACATTCTGTATCTGCACAATGTGCACAATCCAAGCAGAACAACATTTCAGAAGACAGCTAAAAGCACTGAGCAGCTTATTCAGACTCAGGAAAGACAGGAAACTGTCTGGAAGACTTGGTTCAAGTCTTCTCCTCACCTCCCAGTCAAAATCACTTCACAGAAAAACATTATCTGGGAGCCCCTGAGCTGGAGAAACATTGCCCTTGAGTAGGGAGGGAATGGGAGGAGCAAACACTCCACAAATGCCTTACCACGAGTGGGACCTGCAGCAAAGAAGACAGCTCATCCTGGTCATCGATTGAAGTTTTGGGGTGCACAATTCCTCCTTGGTTACTAAAAACACAGTAACTTCCAACCAGCACCTGGTCTGCTACTGTTTGTCTGAACACCTCCACCTTCAGCACATCTGCCAGGATCTCTTCTGTCTCCTGCAAATGAAGGAGGATAAAGCCTTCACCCAAAAAGTATTGTGGAGTGGGAAGTCAAGCTATTCCTGCACACAGCCCTCAGCTGGGAGCCTCCCATACTGCACAGCCCATTGCAACCCAGCCACGATAACACAGAGCCAAGCTCCACACTCTACATGTTCCCAGCTTCCTGTGTCACTGTAAACATGTGACACATGCCTCTGCTGAGAAATGCCCAAATCCCCCCTCTCTGTTGGCAGTGCATCGCTTGTATCAATTCTCAGCAAGCCAGTCCTCTTCCCTCCCAAACCACTGGGACAAAATGGTCTTATGCTCCTCATAACTCTGCCTTCTCATAACAACAGCCTTCCTCTCCAGATTTCACTGTGAATTATTTTGATTTCTCTCTCTCTCTGGCCATCTTCCTTTACTTTTTACACTTTTTTAAAACATATAGTGCAAAGCCTTCTCCCATTCCCTTATTCTTCCCTTTGCACTCCTGCCACCAAGTCTCATTCCTTCATCACCTTTAGCACAAGCTGGAAGCAAACACTGTCAGGACCTGCAGCCACACAACACATCTCTCTCAATGCTGTTAAGGTACCTGTTCTCAGAGATAAAATAGGAGTGACGCTGTCTCTTCTGCCCTTACTTTAAACTCTCATACAAGAACATTCTATTTTTCTTTCAGGCCCCTGTAATGATGCACACCCATGGTCTCTTTCAGCTATAACAGGCTCTGGCTTGCTCAGATGTAGCTTGTAACTCCTCCTGTGCTCCTCACTGCACTCCTCCTTATGCTCTTTATTAGACCCCTGCACACTCTTAATTCACCCAATTTTATGCACCCGAAGCAAACTGCACCCAATGATCACTGATTCACAGAATGCTTTGGGTTGGAGGGACCTTAAAACTCATCTCATTCCACCCCCTGCCACAGGCAGGGACACCTTCCACCAGACCAGATTGCTCCAAGCCCTGTTCAACCTGGCCTTGGACACTTCCAGGGATGGGGCTTGGAGCTTCCCTGTGCCAGGGCCTCACCACCCTGTCAGGGAAGAATTTCTTTCCAATATCCCATCTAGCCCTGCCCTCTGTCAGTGGGGAGCTGTTCCCATGATACACAGGACCCCCCACTCCTTCCCTTCTCCAAAGCCCATTCACCACCGCTGCAGCCTCAGCCTGGGCAGCATTTCCCAGCCCCACTCTGAATGTGGAAGCGTCCCCGAGCCCTGTACCCTGTCCAGATCCGGGTGGACCAGAGCCACGTAGTCATTGCAGGTGGTGACGTTGCCCAGGGCCGACAGCCGCTCCTCCACGCGCTGGATCCGCACGGAATCCGGGAGGCTGTTACGGATGTGCTGCAGCTCTTGGTCTGTCGTGCTGCTGGGGACCAGCAGCCCGTGTCTGTTCCCTAAAATGGCAAAAGGAAATAGAACCGAATGAAAATAACGTTTCCACAGGGTGTGTTAGCACTTCCCTGCTCTTCACACATGGCTTGAGCTGCTCTTGCTCTGTGCATTTCTTCCAAGCCCAGAATTCAGCCCAGGAGATGTAAAAATAATCAGCACCTCAGGAAAAGATGGGCACTATCAGTATGCCCTCAGTATGGGCACTGTCTTTACCCCTTCTCTCTTCCAACAGGACTAAAGGAGGCTCGAGGCTCTCAGTGAGACACTTAACAAGGAACTCTCGGTGCAGATGCCATTTGCCCTACAAAAGGCCCGGTGCTACTGTTTGTGTGACTGTGGCAGCACAACTGAACGGTTAAAGAAACAAATAAGCAAGAAGCTGGTCTGACCTAACAGTGTCTCACCAGGCAGAGACAGGCGAAAGGCTTTTCCCTGACTTTCACATTCGGCAATGCCTCTCCCTCCCTGGGCACCGAGGAGCAGCCGAGCTTCCCTGGCCCCGAGAGCCGACACTCCCCCCACCCCCGCTCCGGGGCGAGTCTCTGTGTCCCTACGGCCTTCACAGAATCAGCCGGGTTGGAAAAGGCCTTTGAGCTCATCCTTCCTCCTCCTCACACACTCGAGGCATTAAAACAACCCTCGAGCGCGAGGGGCGCGGCCCCGCGGGCTCCCCGGCACGGCTCAGCCCCCGGTGCGGCTCCGACCGAGCCGCGACCCTTCCCCGTCCGCCCCGAGGCTCCCTCCGGCTCACGTACCCACACACATCCTGCCGATGATGCGGCAGCCGGCGATGGAGGCGTGAACCACCGGGATGGTCCCGAAGAGCTCCCCCTCGAACACGCTGCAAGGAGAAAGCGCCGCGTCAGGGCCCCGCGGGCCGGGCCGGGCCGGGCCGGGCCGGGCCGGGCCCCCCTCACCTGTAGAAGTTCTCGGAGCCGCCGATGGCCACGAGGCAATAGGCGTTGGTGAGCTTGGCGAAACAGCCCAGCTCGTTGTTGTTCTCGAAGCTGGCGCGGACCGCCATAGCAGGAACGGGAATGCGAGCGGGGCCGGGAATGGGAAAGGGGCTGGAAATGGGAACGGAAACGGAGCCGGGAACGGGACTAAGAAGGGGACCGAGAACGGGAATGGGAACGGAGCTGCTTCCGAGAAGGAAGCCGGAACGGGACCAAGATTGGGCCGAGAACGGGAACGGGGCGGGGTCGGGGCCGGGAAGGAGGACGGGAATGAGAACGGGAACAGGAACAGGCCGCAGTGGCTCCGCCGGAACCACGAGGCGCCGCCGCTTCCGCTTCCGGCGGGGCAGAGCGGCGCCGGCCGCCCTTGCTGGGGACAGCGGCCCCTAGCGGCCGGGAGGTGAGGGCGCCCAGGGCGCGCCGCCATGGCGGGGAGCGGGGGCGGGACCTGCCCCGGGCCCGCTGAGGGACCGAGCGGGACCGGGACCGGCCCCGGCCCGGGAGGGACCGGCCCCGGGCACCGCTCGCCAGCCCGGGCCCCGCCATGGCCCTGTGGGACACAACTCGTCCCCGTGTGCCCGGATCCCACCTGGGGCTGAGCCGGCCCGTGTGTCCCCACAGCCTGGAGAGGCCGCCCCGGGTCCAGGTGCGGCACCGCTGTCCTTGTCCCTTGTCCCACTGCGAGGGACGCAGTGATGGTGTCCATCACTGTCCCTGTGCCGGTGCCAGGTGTGCCATGGCTGTCCCGTCCTTGTGCCGGTGCCAGGTGTGCTGTGGTTGTCTCTGTCCCTGTGCCAGGTGTGCCATGGCTGTCCCTGGCCACTGTGGGCCCCCCCATCCGTGTACAGCCCCAGCCCATGCCCTGGTGCTCCCCAGGTGCTGACATTGTCCCTGTCCCAAAAGGAGCCATGCCTGGACACCCCCTCCATGCTGCATTGTGGTGTAGGACAGCAGACGTGTCACCTGGCAGCTGACAGGCCACCCGACCCAGCTGCCACCTGCGTGCCTCACTCGCGTATAGGGGCCACCTGTGTCAGCTGCCACCAGTGTTCAGGTGTGCCCCGGAGCAGCCCCCATCCGTGTGCTGACAACCACTGATGTGACAATGTCGGCTGTGTGCAGATGCCAAACGTGTGCCCAGACACGTCCCTGTCCCCTCCTGGCCTGGCACGGCTCAGCACGGCGGGGCGCTGGCCACACTCAGTGCTCACCCCCTCCACCAGGACCCAACACGGCTTTTTCCAGCAGAACAACTCCTTTATTTTCCACATCCCCCTGCCTTTGCCCATTTCATTTTCACCATATGGATACAGGGAGAGGAATTGCTCAGCATGGTGAGAACCAGGGCTCACCCTGAAGACCTCAGTGGCCAGTTTCCAGGTGTAGCAATGGCTTTGCTGTAAGTTTAAGGGGAAATGGTTCTTTCCCAAATGTGTAAAAAGAATGTGGATTATATTTATGTGCTTTTCTCCCTCCTGCCGCAATCATGCAATTGAAAATTTGAGCTGCAGTTGCTAATCTCATCTGAATCAGTCATATACATAGATTAGACACCTTTTAACAGGAACAAGACTAATGTTTTGATTCCAAGCCCCAGGCATGATGATTGGCGGGGAAAAGCAACCCCTGGAAAATCAGAGCAGAGGCCAGCTGGAGGCCCAGGTCAGAGTTCAAACCGACTGTGTATGTGTTTGGATTTTAGTTTGTTGTACTTGGTGATCAGGTCCAGCTTGCTGTGCCCCAGAGTCATTCTCTTCTCCGCCCCATACGCGCTGTTCTTTTCCAGCAGCACATCCTCTGGGAACTTGTCATAGCAAGGCACTACGGACTTTTTATCCCGTTTGAGGTGGTTGTATGGGGAGAAAAGGTCAAAATAGCCATGTCCAGGGCTCTGTCTCTTTTCCACCCCATAAAACATGTTCTCATTTTCAGCTGGCAGCTCCCCAGAGGTGGCCACAGGTGCTCTCTGCTTCAGGCTGCTCCCATTGCTGCTGGTGCCCTCTGACAGGGACTGCAGCGGCTGCCCCACTCTCGGGGGGGAGCAGTGGCTGCTGTTGGCCTTAGTGTCCCCCTGGTTACCAGGTTTATTGGAGGAAGGCTCTGGCTGCAGGAATGTCCTTGCTGTTATGAGGTTTGATTTGGGATAGGAGGCTGGGGTGGGTTTATTTGGAGGACTGTTAGCTGAGTCTGGTGGTTCTTCTTGCTGTTTAGGGCAAGTGGGCTTCAGGAATGTGTCCTCCTTCCCCTTCTTACTGCCAGAATCAGAGCTGGAATCTTGCTTTTCCTGGTGTGCACTGCAGCTGGAGTTTTTCATAAAGGGAGACACTTTTATGCTCCTGATGCTCACATTGGAAAGGCTGCTGGAGGGGCTCAGGGTCTCCGTATCATTCCCCTGAGTAGGTTTTAGAAGACAGTTGTCAACTTTTGAGGTATTCCAAGAAGAGAGACATGTGCCAGGATCTGGCACACAGAAGCTGGTCACTGCTTTGGACTCTGCGTACAAGTACCGGAATTCTTTGTCAAACTCTGCGACAATTTGCCCGCGGAAGTGGGTCACCAGGCCAGTGTGCACTTGGCTGCAAAGCCAGGTGAAACTGCAGGAAAAGAAACAAAACACATGTTAACTTCAGTTCACAGAGTGCCAAAATGCCTAGCATGGATTTTCACATTCCAGTGATGGAGTGCTACCCTATTTGTGTTGTTACAACTTTCTCCAAGTAGGCAGGTGGGAGATTGCTCATGCAGATGAAAGGGCTCATCAATAAGCACAAAAGAACAACCCTAAAGTGGTTGTTTGATTTCTGCTCGGGGTCCCCTGCCCTTCCCTTGCCTTGGCAGGAGCTGTGTTCTCATGTCCAGACATCCATGATTGGCTTGTAGGAGCTGCTTGGGCAGGCAGGAAATGAGGAACTGCCTTGAGGAGTGGAGGTCTCCAGAATCCACAGGAATACCTCAGGACAGGAAGGCTGATGATGTTTGCTATGAGTATGGCTGTGGGACTCCCAAATGCAGTAGAAGTTAATTCTTGGCTCAACAAGTCCAGTCCCTGCCCTCACAGTTAAGTGTTTTGGGATCCTTTCTGGGAGCTTGTCATACTCTACCTTAAAACCAAAATGGTTTTACCCTAGCTGGGGAAAAACTTCCATTATTTGCACCTCTGCAAATGTTCCTTATCTGTTTAACCCTACCTCTTGTTTGTGCCCAAACTGTAACCTAATTAGCTCTTCCCCAATATAGCTACAGATTGTAACCACATTCTCCTAATCTTCCTTTTCCTGATTAAGCAGGGAAGTTCCTCTTCAGAGTGGGATCCCCAGGCTCCTGCTCATCCCAGTAATCAGCTGACTTCTTATTCTTGCTGTAGTCAAACCAGACCAGCACACTAAATGTGTCAAATAAACCAGATTTTTCAGAGGTGGCAGTACCAGCTGAGGGCTGTGTTATTGTCTGCTAAAGCAAGATGCTGATTCTGAAGAGCAGGGTAAAATGACAGGAGCTCCAGGAGAGCAATTGTCATGGAAGATTACATTCTCAAATAAATGTCATTTCAGGACAAGATACTGGCACTGTGTTTTGGGACCTCAGCAATGTTTAGCTCACAAGAAAGCTATTAGGGAATTTCTAGTAGGAAACCCAGCTCCCGGCTGGTCCCTGAGCACTCTGCAGTTGTTTTAAGTCAGACTGGTGTTTGGTATGTTTACACTCAGCAATCACACCCCAAACAGAAACATAATATGGAAAAAATACTCTGCTGCTTCATATCAAACCAGATAAATTAAATAAGAATGCAAAAGTAGTAAAAGAACAAAAAGATCTTTGTGGGTGGCATGAAGAGTAATCAGAAATACCATCCTGGAGGCTCAAAGCAAATGCATCCCTTCACAGAGATATTAGGGTGAAAAAACCAAACCAGAAACTAGCTGGGATGGCTAAATGACAGAGGAGAAGCTCCTAAACCCAGAGAGAGCATCTTTGAAAAAGGTTGGGTCATACATTGCAAAAGGGGAAAGAAGAAATATTCAGCTCTTTTTGAGGCACATGGTCCATGTGCAACAGGAGTGTTCAGATAATTCCCCTGCATCCTTTTATGGGATGCAGGAGCTTGGGCTGCCCTGAGCCCCCTTTACACAGAATAAAGGGAGGATCAGTCTCCTGTTGAGATCTCTGTAGAAGAGATTAGAAAAGATCAACAGAGCAAATATCAGTGACTGGGCAGGGGCGGGGATCATCAACATAAGAGCGCCCAGGGAATGCCAGGATGAAATAGCTCAGCTCCTAACCAGGCTGTGCTATCTCCCACTTGAAAGGGCGCTGGCTATCAGGAGAGTATCAGGGTGCTAATGTGATATAATGTTTTTAATGTTCTAGACAATTAAGTCTCACAAATTAGATAGACATAAGTTGTGTATATACACAAATTAGTAGAGACTCTTCTAAAGAATACAATTAATGGCCATATAGGAAATATGAGATAATGGGAAAGGCAGCTTTGGCAAATGAATGTTATCTCTCAAAAAGCCCTGAGAGTTCTTTGAAGAAATCCAGTAGTCCAGACAGGGGAGATTTCATGGTTCGACACTGTCAAAGGCGTCTGTCCCAGGGCACTTCCTGGCTCCACTGATGCCTCTTGCCCCAGTTTGGGCATTCCTGTGTCCCAGTTTCCCATCCAATGGGGTCCTGCTCACTCTGGGTTGTGACAAGACCTGGAAGGAATCATCCAAATCCCCTGGTGGCACAGCCCTCCTTGCCACAGCATAGGTTTCCAGGATGGGACGATGTGGTCTTGCCAGCCATGGCTATTCAAACTGATAAAGGTCTTTTCTTCCCTGACTGGCATAGCCAGGGAATGATTTCTGGTATAAAAATGAGGCACTGGATGAAGTTCACAGGTTAAAAACCTAATACAGACAGGAAGAGGTACTGCCTTGCACAACACAACACCCGTGTGGGCTGTGGAGCTCCTCCTGCTGCAGGCCACCCCGCATGCTAAAAGATCATAGGAGCTTTTAAGAGCGGTAGGACTTTCCCGACATTATTTTTTCCCTATAACAAACTGCTGCTCACAGCCGTTCCAGATCACCCTGGGACACAAAGGACTCTGGGAGAGGATGTCTGTAGGATAGGATCCGCTCCCTGCCCTGCTTTCAGGCTCTCCGGGAGCGGTGCAGCTCAGCCCTTGGCCGGGAGATGGAGGTGCGGCATCACCTCCGGGCGGTGCGGGACAGCGGCCGCTCCTCGCACACCCCCTGCCCCGGCGCTCTGGCGTGGGCCGAGCAGGAGCGCGAAGAGCACCTGCGGTATTCCACAAATCTCCATCTCAGCAGCATTTTCGACACCCGCATTAGTTCCCTGCGTGCCCCCTGTACAGCTCTGCTTTGGGGTCACAGTGGCCTTTGCCTTTCCTCAGCTGTTTGAACAGGTGACTCTGCATCTCCACACTCAGCCTCTCTGCTTCAGCTCTTTCCAACACACGAGATACCAATCTGCAGCAAAAGATTTTTTACTTCTTTAAACAGTTTCTCAAACTAATTTTTATTGCTCTTCTGTCACTTGAGCTGTCACAAAGCCATTCTTTTCTTTCCATATGCCCACACAATCTTGTGTGTTTTGGTTTTGCTCATGGCTAAATGCATGTACCACATAACACTCATTATAGACCTTTCATTTCAAGTGACATTTTCTTTGGTAAGGTAACAGCAACCTGCCTTTATTGCAGCAAGCTCTTTTAGCTTGCTCCCAACACACTTGAAATAATTTCCATTCCTTGATTTTCATCTTCATTTTGATCCAAACCAGTGCAATGTATTCAACTAATTTGGGCACCCATGTTTGTTATCTCTTATTTCTTATTCATCCTTCCAGCAGCAGACCTTGTCTCTTTCTCCTGGATTCACTTTTTATTTACACACCCGAGGACTTGCTCCTCCCTGCTTTGGTGTGCCCAGCAAGGCTGTAGAGCACTCATCTCCTGGCAATGTCACTGCATTGCTGCGTGTGTCACCTGGGGTTCCCTTGCTGATGCACTGTGCTTCCCACTCCTTACACACCCCCTTCCTGCTTCATTAGAATTTCTTTCTTGAGGTGAGTCCTCATCAAGCTAGATCTGAAAATCCCTCTTCAAAGCTCTTTCCTCTTGCTTGGGCCATGGATACCTGTGAGTATAAGCACCTTTCTTTGAAAGAAATCCCAGGCTTCCTTTAGCTTCAAACCCATATAACTTTATCTGTCCATTGCCAAACACGTCTGTACTTCAGTTTTATTCCTCCTGAAGCCAGGTGTGGAAGCTTTTGTACTCTTGTAAACTTTCACCTCTCGTTTTTCAGTTTCAGCTGCTGTGTCAGCTTCAACCCCAGATCTTGAGTTTCTCCCTATCACACACTGGGCTCCTTCCTCTCTGTGCCCATGGCAGGACATACAATGATACTGTGACCATCTGTCATTTTCAGCAGAAAAAATTAATCTCCTCTAAGGCAACTCAAACAGCCACATAACTCCCTTTCAGGCTGACAATACCAGGTCTTTTCTCTGGTTCTAGTGTATCTTTCCAGTTCAAGATCCTGTTTAGCTCTAGCCCCTATTGGCCCTTGGGTTCTTCTCACCTGCTGAAACAGTAAATATCTTAAGTGCTCAAATAAACACCCTATTTCTTCTGTTACCCAGAATAAACCTAAATAGCTATATATTTAATTACATTTAAGATTTTAGATTATTGCTTTGCCTAGATACCTCAATCTATTTTTTCCTTCATTTAGAAGAAATATAATGTTAAACATTTAATTAGTGTACACATAAGAGTTGAAGGGTCTAAACTAATTTGCCTACATTTGTTTAAGATTAAGAGCTGTGAGCTTGGTTTCCGTATTTAGAGAATGCTGCAAAAATGTGCTTGAGCTGTACCAATAGGCAGCATTCTTTAATTTATGCTTATATATTTATCAGAATAAATTAAAGAATCATAGAATTACAGAACATCCTGAGCTGGAAGGGACCCACTGGGATCATGCAATCCAACCCCTGGCCCTGCACAGACACCCCAACAGCCCCACCCTGGGCACCCCTGGCAGCGCTGTGCCAACGCTCCTGGAGCTCTGGCAGCCTCGGGGCCGTGCCCATCCCCTGGGGAGCCTGGGCACTGCCAGCACCCTCTGGGGAAGAGCCTTTCCCTGATCTCCAGCCTGAGCCTCCCTGGCACAGCTCTGTGTGGTTCTTATTGTATGGATAAATAAAATCTGTGAGAGCAGAGGGACAGTTACACTATTTCTGCATATCTGTGTCCTTTTCTTCATTGCTCATCTCCTCATTGCAGAGCTGCCAGGCTGGAGTAACCCAATGGATAGCAGGGTGCCGTGGATTGCTACAGACCAAAGCTGGGATGTGTAGAAGGTCACACAGTTAGGGATCACCCACTTCACTTTAAAAACAAATGCAAGAAAACTGTATTCTGATAAAAGGACACGATGGAAATCAGTGACACTTGGGTAAGGAATTAGAATCAATGGAGAACATCTGAACAAATAAAGCTGTGTTTAGAAAAGTGCATGGTGTCTGTACTGGGAACTTTCTGAGCAGAGTGCTGATGGTAAATAAGCCACGTTGAGGGGGTGCTGAGAGACTAAGAAGGCAGAAAGTAGAGGGATAAAGGGAGATCCTCCCAGGTTGAATGGGGGCCACAATGAGGAGAGTTGCCAAAACTGCATTTTAGACACTATAAATGACCACTTGTTGGAAAAACTAACCAGAAAGCCAACAAAAGGAGAAATAACATTACCAGTTCAGACAGTTTCTTTGGGAAGGCCACTCAGCAAAAAATAACCATGACCTACCCATATTAAATATTCTTTAAGGACAAAAATAATCCACAACAGTAATGCTTAACTTCAAAGAGAAAGTGAGGAATGCTATTAAAAAGAAATTTAAAAGAGCAATCAAAAAGGTTAAATGCTTAGGGCTGCAAGATTGTTTAAAGATGCTATGTTAGAGTCTCAGAGAAAATGTACCTATCAAAATAAAGACATTTTAAATCATCAGAAAATCTCACCAGATTTAAAAGGTGCATTAAATGAAAATATTAAAGCAAAAAGCCTTCATAAACTGGAAGTCAGTGATTTTCCAATTATAAACCAGGGAATAACCTATCATTTAATATTGAACATAGTAGCAGAGGAATGGAAAGTTTTAAATCTGAACCTTTTAAAGAGCTCCTGGAAAACTACAAACCAGCCACTCCTATTTCCATACTGAACAAACTGGTAGAAGCAAACAGAGGGTAAAATTATTAGATGCATAAATAACTATAATCATAATGCTGAAGACTCAGCATGTTTTTGTGGAAGGAAGCCATACCTCAAAAGCCTCTTGCAGATCTTTGAGGGAGGCAGCAAGCACACAAATGTGCTTGATGTATCAAACTTGAACTTTCAAAGAGATTTGGACATGGTCATTCAGCAAAGACGATTTTTGTTGTTAGAAAAATTAAGCGATTATGGAGTACGTACAAAGGAAGGTCCTCCCAACAAGTAGCAGTTGATTACAGATACAAACATTAGCAGTGGATTTCATTTACCCACTGGAAACCCACAAGTTTTGTGCTGGGATCAATGCTGTTCAACATGCTGAGGAAAGTACTAAAAAACTGTAGAAACTGTCCATGTCAGACCTCATGACAGTATTATTGTGGATCAAAAGAAAACTGGATAAACAGAAGCTGCAAGAGGATCTTATGGTAAGGGGAGGAATATGTTACAAAATGATGGACAATTAAATGTCAATAAATTCAAACTCTGGATACAAGAAATGACTGAAAAGCCAAAGATACTTCACCTGGAGAAGAGATGGTTCACATGAGGGATTATAATGGAGGAGGACAAAATCATGGATGCAGTCAAGAAAGTAAATGGGAAACGGTGATTTTCTGTGCCCAGGTTGCGGGAATTTGGGGACATTAAATATAATTATCTGGCAGTAGGTCTACTGTAAACACCACAGACCACTTCTTCACACAAAACATAAATTAAACTGCATAACCCATTGCCAGAGGGTATCATGGAGGCCAGACATGGTGGGAAAGAGTGTCCTATAGCAAACTGAACATAGAGAAGCACGTACAACATAAAACCCCAGAGTTCTGAAACCTCTGATCCTTGCACACAGCATTGCTGAACTGCAAAACCTGCTGCTGAAAGGTAAAAGAACACTTTTACCTTTGTCCCTGTGTCATCCTGAGACAGCCCTGGTTCCACCCTGGATCTTTGGCTTTACTCACTAACTGTTCTCATCCTTTGCATCTGACCTTCCCATCTGCAGGGATGGTAATCTAAATATCTCCTATACAAGTTGCACTACACCCAGAAGGAGATATCCCGATTTTCTGCTGTGAAAGTGTTTCTGACAAGTGAACAAATTCCTCAAGAAGAGACTGTTTCTGTTAGTCCAGAACATCCTGTGCTTACTGGCACAGCACAGAATCAGCTGTAAGACCCTATTCAACCTAAATACTATCTTCCAGAATTCCAGAAGTTTCAGCTCTGCAGAGATCTGTAGAAAGGGACCACATGAGAGCCCCCAGTCCCTGCCCTTAACGGCACAGGGAGGAACTGACCCAGAGAGCTGCACCTGCATTTTAAGCAATACCCTGACTCTGGGCCACAGGGAAATCAGATGTTCCTCCAGCTGTGCAGTTCAATCCAGCTGACACATGCTCAGATTTAGTCATACAAAAATGAGTGATCCTGATGAGTTATGTAATGCCTGCCCCTGCAGACAATGGAGATGGATAGAGGGATTTAAAAGATGAGTATATGTGACATGGGTTAGTTGTGGGCTCAGCAGTGCTGAGGGAACAGTTGGACTCAAGGCTCTTTAAGGGCTTTTCCACCTAACCCATTCTATGATCCTAGCATTCTGTGTTTCCAGGCAGTGATTCACTCCATTGTTTTTAAGTGTCTTAGGATGGTAAAAATGCCAGCAGACACTGCTCTCCATGTTGTTTAGATATTTGACACAAGCAGTTTCAACCATGTACTCCCATTTTTCATTCATTTTGCCAGAGTTCGATGAGGTGAGACCTCCACTCTTGGAGATGATGAAGTCAACACCAGAGGAGAAGGTGCAGCTTGAAGGTGCAGCACTGATGAGGACACTGGTAGCCTCAGGGTCCAGCATGTGCTCACAGAGAGATGGAAACTGAGAGAAAGGGAGAGCGAGAGCAGTGTTCAAGGAGATCTGGTGGAAGGAGAATAAAAGTATTTCTCCCAAATTTGCCCTAAACCAGGACACCAGGACAACAAATTGACAGAGCAGGCTGATGATGTCCTGATGAGCTGCACTGTTTGTGAAGGGTAAGATAATGTTCAACAGTGTGAAAAATACTGTGGGAAGGATCTGGGAAGAGTCTAGTAATAAAAATACAGGACAAGAACAGTAGTCCTGACCCTCTGATCAGAACTGTGGGGAACAATGTTAACTGAGATCACAGGGGCTGTAAAATTAGGATGGGCAGCAACAGGGGGAGATTTCATCCATTCGTACACATACAGGTTAATGCTTCACTGGGATGAACCATGGAGAAAAACTTTTTGGAAGCAATAAATTATTACATGCCAGAATTAACTAGTCTAAATTGTTTGACCCACAAGAAAAGATGTGATTCAGGATGTGGTCTGGAATGGGGCATAAGACGTGGTTCCAGAGCCAGAAGTGGAAGAACCCGTTTGTAAGAATGATCACAACACAATTTTAACTCTTTAATGGAGAGCAAACAAAATAAATGCAGCATGTCAAGGTTCAATTTCAAGAAAGGTAACTATGTAAAAATGCAGCAATCAGTCAAAAAGAGTTGAAAGGGAGCAGACCAAAAATCCCCAGGATGACTGGGGCTGTAGGTTGCTCACAAATGCTGTACTGGCCGTCAAGGAATCAGTGGGCTCATTTGAGGCCTGGGTGTCAAAAGGGCGATGGCAAGGCCATAGCTGAGAACCTCAATGAACTTCCTACATCCATCGCTGGTGCTGGTGACACTGAGATGTGTTTCACTCCTGTGTATCAGCACCACCAGAAAGGCCAAGGGTTGAGAGGTTTCCCATATGATCCCACCTTACAGAGAGGGCTCTGAATGCAGTCTTGAGGCCCACACCCCCCTGGAGCTGCCCTCTACCCTGGGGTATGCAGAGCGTGCTGTGAAGAACAAGATTCCTGCTAGCATGGAGAAGCACAGCCTCTTGGAAAAGGACAACAGGACAAAGCCAAGCCCAGCTCACCAACCTGCTGGAGTTTGGTGAGGGAGCCAATGAGCACATGGGTGCCCTCAGGCATGGAGGGGTGCAGTGAAATTCCCAGGTTTACAGGTGATCCTCAGGTCCTTCAGGTGGTTGGATACCTCAGTGGAGGTGAGCAAATCCAGAAGAATCTCACAGAACTGAGCAAGTGGACAAATATGTGGCAGATGAACTTCAGTAAAGGAAAATGTTGTGTATCCATAGGGGAAAATTATCTGTATGATGCTGAACCTGGAACAGCTCAGGAAGTTGTCTGACATCATCAGCTCAGAATGCCATGGCAACTAAAACATGCAGTGAGTGCTGGCCCCTGCCAGCAAGGGCCACAATCACAAACCAGAGTCTGGGCATCTTTTACCCCTCTTGAACACCTCAGTGCAGTGTATCAGGGAGGCCACATGTAGTTCTTGTCTCTGCACCTCAAGAAGGAGGTAGTGAGGTCACAGAGGCTGCAGAAAAACAGAATTAAAAAGACTGAGGGATGCAGCAGCATGAGGAGAGACTTCTGAAAAGTTTGAGGTTTTCACTTTAGGTAAGAAAAGGGCAGGGAGGGTGGATAAGATGGAGGCTTGGAAAACTGTGAAAGCACTGACTGAAGTGAATGAAGGGTAGCTGTTGAACCAGCATGCAGCACCAGGAGTGACACTATTCAGTATTTTGGTAAGGAATATTTCCTCAGTGTCACCAGTCTCTGCCACAGTAGTTTCTGTATTTTCTTACCTGTATGTACCAGCAAGGACTTGGTCACAATCAACCAGGACAAACTTCTCCAGAACCTGGCCTACAAATTTCTTGCCTGCTTTGCTGTAGTACGTGTTTCCACTCAGGCATCTTATGCGCATGTTCTGAAACCAAAGCAGGGAGAGTTGGTAAGGGGCCATGTACTGAACTGAACTGAGATGTTCCCTTGTGCATCACTGCTGGACTCCCTCAGGCTCATGCTCTGCACTGAGAGGTAGAACTCAGCAAGGCATTAAGTATTTCTTGGCTCCTACATACCAAATATTTTGTCACACTGCCTGCTTCTACAGGATAAAAACCAGCAAAAATTAACAAGTTGCACTTGAGTGCAAATTCTACTTTGAAAAAAAAACCATGAGCCTATGGATCATTTCTGATGTATGTAAAACTATCCAATTTCTTCCAGATTATTAATGATATTCAATGCCCCACTAGCTGATGGCTCTGCATTAAGTAAATTTTGATGCATAATAACTAGCTAGTTTCTAATCAATAGAATGTGCTGCCCTGATTTTATACAACTACAGGCTTAAAATTAAAACATCACCCAGTGAAAAAAGACTTAGAGAAAGGAATATCTACATTTTAAGGAATTCCTTTTATCAATACACTTTAAAATTATATTAACATTTTCATCTGCTATACTCAATTGAAGCAGACCTGATGCTCCACTGCAAATACTTCTCTGATACAACCTTGACCTCTAAAACCAAGTGCCCAGAATAAACTGGGGACTATGGCTCTTGGTATCCATTGGGAGCCTCTTTCATAATGCAAAGCATTTGCCTGTAATAGAAGTTATTTGCCCCTCAGGTGAGGAAGGCAGAAGAGCAGAACAGTCACTGGAAACTGTTACTGACCTGCTCTGTGTGATACAGTGCCAAACAAAACATCTGGCACGTAAATAAACATCCCTAAGGCTACACCTCCGCGGGGCTGCCAGGTCATCCCTTCCTGCCCTCCAGGCCAGCTCCCCTGATACCTGTCACACCTCTGGTACAGCAGGAGCTGTCACCGCCTGAACTTGACCAGGCAGACCCCTCTGTTGGCAGCTCATTCCTGCCGAGCATCAGCCCAGCTACAGACAAAGCCCTAGAGCGGCTGGTTCGGCGTCGGGGCCGATTTGCTCCTGGCAGAGCTGGGTGCTCAGGGAATGTGGCACTGCCCCTCTGCCACTCAGCAGATTGCTGGCCAGGCACAGGCAAGGGACAAGCACCAGCAGCTGGGATTTGCCTGCAGGTGTTCCCCGCAGGGGCAGTCCCACGCCCCTTCCAGCCTTCCGGAGCTGTCCCCGGGCACCCCTGTGCCCCCTTCGCGTTCCTCCCACGGGACTCAGGGCAGTCGCCCCTCGGGGAGAGGAGCGAGGCAGGGACCCGGCGGCTTCCCTGTGCTGTCAGAGTCCCCGCGGGCAGAAGCTGAGCATCCCTCCGGGAGCACCTGCCAGGTGGGAAAGGCTCGGGTCTCACGTTGCAGTGAGGGTCTCCCAGCCCACCCAGGAGCACCACCGCCCTCCAGGGCTGCGCAGCAGCGGCAAATCTGCTCCTGACCAGAGCCCATCCAGGCTCTCTCTTGCATGGGCAATGGCAGCTGGGGACAGCGGGGAGAGGGCAATCATTTATGATGCTGCCCCTAATATTGCTGTGGATCCTGTTTTCTGCTCAGGGGATTTCCTGAGCTTCTTGTGGTTTGTCTCAGTGGGAAGCCCACCATGATCTCTTCTCCAAGTGCTGGTCCAGTCTTCTCTTGAGTTCATGGAAACCTCTAGCAAGTACAGAGCTGAAGCTTCAGAATTTTGACACCGTGGCTTTCCCCCTTGTTGGCTTTTTATGTCCCAGAACATATCCTCATCTGCCACGTATGAGAAGGGAGAAACCTTTTCCCTCACAATGACAGTTGTGCATTGGAACAATTTGCCCAGAGAGACTGTGCAGTCTCCTCGCTTGGAGATCTGCCAGATGAGGTCAGGTAAAGTGACCTCACAGGTGACACTGTTTTGAGTGGGAGGCTGGGCTTGATGACATCCTAAGGTCCTTGCCAAGTTGCATTAGCCTGTGATTCTCTGAAATGACACAAGTTGCTGATTCAGACCAAGATAATGCTGGATACTTGGTGAGGTCTTCACCTTATCCTGTGGCCAGTCAACACAGGGATTTTTTCTTCCTGTGGCAAAGTTTTAGTAATACTGGTTTTCACTGGGAGGAGCTTCCTCCCCCCCACCTCCTTCCTGGAGAAATTAAAACAACTTCAGGTAAATTCCATAAATTTGTCACCACAGTATTACTTCACTCCCTTTATCCTTCCCAAGGCTGGGTGAGTTTCTGATATCTGGTTCATTTTCATCATTGTCTTCTTCCTCTTGTCAATCCAGACCCTGAATAATCCCAACAAGATGAGAATCCTCCAGTCTTGCAGGAAAGACACCCTGGTACTATTCTTGCTCCATGCAGACGTAGCTCCAGGTTCAGCAGACGGATGTTTGAAAATTCCAAGTTAAAGCTTCTGCTGTCTCTGCTGCCAATGCTCCACACAGGATTTTCTTATGCTCAGCACTGGAATTTGCCACCAGCAGACTCATGTGTTGTTTTCAGAAGTAAGATGACCCCAATTCCCCATTCAAGCCCAAATTGTCACCAATTATCCAAAATGGAGATTTACTGCCACATCCTGTCACAACTTGGAGGCAGGAATAAAATATGTACCCTCATTCCACTGAGATGTGTATTCAGCCTGCAGGTAATGGACTGCATGGGTGCCTCAGCATAGGAGACACTTCAGATGGAGAGCTGCTAGTGAGTCATGGAATGGGGAGGCAAGTGTTAATTACCTGCTCAAGCACACGACATGGCATCAGGCATAACAAAGAGACATAGACATCTCCATGGATATAAACTCATTCTAATTTTAATTTTTAAAATGGCCACCTCTTGGACAAGAAGCAATAAAGTATATTTTGGAGAGATGGAATTCATCTGAATGCACCAGGTCACTTCAGTGTGGAAGCTATTTATGGAAGCAAACCTGCTCCAGCATGGAGCAGTTTTCCCCAAGAGCTGCCATCTCAAGAGTCAGGATGAAATGGGTCTGGCTTGTAAGAAGCAAGACAGGACAGAGCTTCACCAGCACAGTGGAAGAATCACAGAATCCTTTAGGTTGGAAAATACATTCAAGGTCATCAAGTCCAACCTTACCAACTTGACCAGAGGACTGAGCGTTTCTCTAAAGAGGTATCTGTAAATTAACCCTTGTGTAGACAGGTTAAAAATTAGGGAAAATTAAGACATCTTAACTTCATCTATTTAGAATATCCTGCAAAACATTGATTTTGCATTGTCCCTTTTGAGCTACCTGGAAAATTTCTAAGTGTTCACCACAAAAATGAATGGAAAACCCATGAAACTGGTGGCTGGAGTGGAGTCAGTGCTCCAGGGAATCCTGCACACCCAGGGAAGAAGCACAGCCAGCACTGCTGGCCTTACAGGAATAACAAATGACAACAAAAAAAACCAACTTCCATTGATAGGTGGTAGCCAGAAATGGGGATCAGCAGGATACTGAGGTGCATCTCTGAATCTGCAAGTTCCCAAGAGAGCTTATGGCACTGTCACATTAATTTTTACTGTTTATCTGCTCTGGGCACCACATGCTGAGTGATGGGCACCCACAGAGCAGGAACTGGGTTTTTCACAAATCCAAATCATGGACCCGCAACTGAATTGCAAAGCCTAAAAGCAGATCTTAATGTGAGATTTTTAACCTGTGGGCTCAGCAGAAGGAAGTGATGGGGTTTGCAGCAGGACATCTGGGGGGACTCACTGCTTCCCTTGCCCTCCCAGCTATTGCCCTGTAGCAGCTCTGGGCAGAATTTAAATCACTGAGCTCAGGGATCTGAACTATGAGCAATTTAAGTCTTGCAGTTCTATGTCCTAGAGCAGGGGCTGTGTTCTTTCCCCCCCATGTCCAGATGCTACAGGTTCACATAAACTAAATTTCTGAGCCTCTCTCTTCATCTCTGCACCAGCCCAGCAAAGTGTTCAGCAACTCACTGCATCCCATTGGCCCCAACTTCACACTCCCTGCAGGGAAAACTGAAATGAGGACCACAAAACATCAATATATGGGACTAGGAGGCTCCTGCATGCCTTCCTCTGTGCTTCCAGACAGGTCTCAATTTCCTAGAGCAAACAGCCTTGCTTTCTTAGCCTGGGACAGGGAGAGAAGGGATAGATTCTGGGGAGAAGGGATGAGTCCTAGGCACCAGGCAGGGGGAACAGAACACAGGGTACATTGTTTTTATCAATTCCAAGACCTGTTTATCATATCCAGTATGTGACTGAAAACTTACTGGGAAGCTGTCCTGAGTAAGAGCCATTTTATTGCACATTTCCACAAAATGCTTCAAGTACTCTTCATCCAGGATCAGGTAAACGGGGATGTGCCGTCTGCTTGAGGCCTCCAGCAGGTCACACAGAATTTCCATGTCTGTAAACAGATCCATCACAATTGCTATCACCTGGCCAGGAGAAAAGAGGTGCAGGGGGAAAAGAAACACAAGAGACTGTTGAAATCTCATGCCCAAGTGAACTGTGCTTTAAACTATGTGGTTTAAACTACTCAAACCTCCTGAGTTACTGAGACCCCGTGGCCACCTGAATGGAGATGACTCTGGACTTTTGTGTTTAACAGCCCTTACCCCACTGTGGCAGCTAAAATCAAATTTTAATAACTGTGAAGACAATCCCCACCTGGGTACCTCCTGTCTCATCTGCTATTCGCAGAAAGGAATAGCTGAAAGGTGAACACATGCACAAATTCTGAATTTCAGTGGTGCAACAAGTATGTGTTGCCTTAAGAAAATATGCCAAGAATAAAGCAAATAAACAAGAGCTGAGACTGAGCAAAATCATTGTCCATTCATCAAGAGTGACTGTACATGACTGACAGATTAATATGAAAAAGTACAAATTTTTTTCAGGATGGACACACTGCCAGGTGAGGGAGAAGTTATCGTGATAAATTGTAAATCCTTGTTTCAAGATTAGATCCTAGGGGTGCCTAGACAAAATCAGAGAATAATGTGTGTGGAAAGGATCCCTTCCCTATCCCTGTTGGCAGAACTCCTGCTCATGCAGCCAGGGATGCAAGTGACGGGTATGAAACCTGACAGGAGGAAGAAAGAATAACGCTAAGATTATTAAAAAATAAACAAATACGTATCTCAATAAAGTGAAAATAAGGTCTTCAAGGAAGGGGTTTTAAATAGGAAAAGAATTTTAAAGAGAACTGCCAGTTCTTTAAAGAATGAGGTTGAAAAAGACCATGGCAAGCCATCACACTGGAGATGGAGTGGGAGGCAGCAGACTGTCATGGCTACATGAATTCTCCAAAAACTGGAATGAAAATACAGAAAACAGAAGGTAAGTCATGACAAGCAGCTACTACAAGTGAGTTGACCCAGGACCAGACAATTCAAATGACCTGCAACAAGAACAATGCATCAAGGGAAATCAGCCATAAATAGATTCAGATGGGATCAGAGACACTGTTGCTCTGGTCCTCATGGAATGAAGTTGCCAGCAGACAACACTGAGGGAGCCGTTATTTGGATGAGGAAGTGACTGTTGGGATCCATCTGGTGGCTGTCACTGTCAGGGTCAGGGGGACACCTTGGAGAAGGAAGGAACAGACAGGAGAGCACTTGCTGAGCAGGATAATTTGTCACTGCACCTGAGGGTGCAGAGCACCTCGTGACTCAGACCTTGAACCATCAGCAGTTAACACTGAGAACTCATGGAAGATGGGAACACACCACAGGAGGGAAAAGGGTAGGGGAGGATTTACCATCAGCCAAACTTTTTTCAAAAGGTGAAAAAAAAAAAAATAGTGGAACTACTGTCCAAGTACTTTAGTCTCAGTCTTTACCACATCATAGTGAATAAGGTGACTGGTGCTTGTAAGTTGGGTGTATAACCCTGATTTGTGTTTCTGCACCTGCCAGAGAATGCCCAAATAAAGATGACTCAAAACCTACTAAATTTGAGTGAAGCTCCAATAGCCTATTCTGCTTCTCAGTGTTCATGCCCTGCACCACACCTGGCACAGAAAACCCAGTCAGTCCTGCTGCCATCGTGGCCCCCACGAGGAGGGAGCCTGTGTGCCAACACCTCGGCTGCCTGCGTTATGTGCATGGCCACAAATGCAGCTCTCCATAGCCCAAATCACCCGGTGCATCTCACCCCTGCAGGTTGAGCCTTCCTCTGCCACTGCTGCTCACCTGCTTCTCTTCAAACCAAGAGCTAAATGCAGAGGATGGCTGTGAGGTCAGCTTTTACATGTGCAGTGATTCAAGCTTTAAATAGGAACAAGGGAAATTGCAATCATGGCATGGGGCTGGTCGGGAATAGCTTCAGAAAAGAGGAGAGGAGCTCCAAGTTTAACTGTCCTTGGATTTGTGCTCCAGACTGCCACACTGGCCCAGATTGCTCACTGCCCAGTAGCTCCTCTGCTCTGTTTTCACCAATAAGCTGCCTCTTTCCAGACTCACACTCATGGCCTCAGAGCAGTCATGGGCAGAGCAGGGCCCCTGAGCTTCCCTGTGCTCTCCAGCCCTGTCTTCTGCTTGGGGAGCTGGCTGCTCTCAGCCTGTACAGCCACGGAGAGACCTTTGCACAGAGCCACAGCGGAGAGGACAGCAATGTCAGAAGGCTGATTCCTGCTCCCTTGGGGATTGAGCCCTTTTGCAGATGGACAAGATATCGTGGGCTCTGTTTTGTCCCCAAAACCCATGTCTGTGATGATGGCCAACATAGTGTCATTGGTCCTCAACATCTTGCAGGAGGCCCCAGGCCCAGCTCACCAAAGCAGGGTCTGGGGAAGAACCTTCCCAGAGGATGGTGTGATCCCAGACATCCACGTGGGACACAAGGCAGCTGTCAAGAGCTAAAAATCATTCCTGACATCCAGACCAAAACCACATCTCCATCCTCTCACCCTGGCCCCGGGAGATAGAGGCTTTAGAACCTGACTCCAAAGGGTTCCTCTTCTGTAGCCCTTGCCAGTGCTGTCTTCCCAGAAGCCTTGCAAGGTTTTGGCAAACTTCTCCCCTCTTGAAATGTGCCCATCTCTCATGGAGAGCAGAGTCAGCCCTGGAGGAGCTCTGCAAGCACTGAGAAGCATCTTCAACTTCCCAAATTAATGTTGCTGTTGGTCTATCAGCACAAGGTACCACTGAGACCCACAGTATAAAAGGACTTTGCCACATCTCTCCACACTGTCCTCCAGGCAAAGGCCAACTGCAATTTAGCCCCATTTCTTTGATGGGTCACACATGCTCTGATGATGAAACACTGTGAAAAAACGATGGCCCAGACCTTGTGTAAAGCCTCTGGCAAGTGCCTCTCAGCCAGACTTCGCCTCATGATATTCAAGCTCATCTCAAGCTGAGGTTTGAGGCAGGCATGTCCTGGGGAAGTCCGTCTGCTTGGGAAGTCAGTGTGGTGGAGTCAAGGAAGACAGAAGTTCCTTTGTCCCCAGATCCCACATGTTGAGGGGCAAGGCCTGTACCCGAAGTGCACAGGAGGTCCACACCACTTGCTTTCCTCTACCAGTGCTTGCAGGCTTTGGCAGGGCTGGTTGCCACAATTCAGGTTGATCCTTGCCCCAAACCAGCACTGCTAGGGCCTCAGTGCTCAGCGTGAGAGGGATGGGGCTAAGCAGGCAGCAGCACATGGCACAGAGTCACCCGTGGCAGCCGATGCCCAGGCTGGATGCAGGTGGCCAGGCTGCAGCGTCAGCCAGAGCCCCAAGCAGCGGCGCCAGCTTGTGCAAGCTGGGTGGAGCCCTGATAGTCACACTCAGGCTTTCCAAAGCGGGTCTTGGCTTGGACGGGAGGTGGAGCAGGCTGCAGCTCTGCTCACGCCGTCCTTCGCAGCGCTCCCGGTGTGCAGCACAGCCGGTGCGGGGCAGGAAGGACGGACCCCGTGTGTGCTGCAGGGGGGACAGAGGGGAGGCTGTGCCCTCCCTGCAGGGGGAGATGCCCATGTGGGGCTGCTCTTTATATGGATACCAAGTGGGTATCCATAAGGGCACTGAGATCAGCAGATCCTTTTGGAAATCAAAGCAGGCAGCTCTTATAATAACATCAGATCAACCCCAAAGCCAAGAAATTTTGGAGGAAGAAGACCCTGGAAGTTTTTTCCCCTCAAACCCCCTAAAGCAGGGGGAGTTGAGTATCCAAGTACCATCTGCAATTCAGGCTCCCAACAGCTCATGTCTCACATTTAAAGTCAGTCAAGTCAATCGGGCCACACAAACCTAAACCTGTGTCAGTGTCTCCAGCCCCTCTGTTTCAGTGGTGGGGGGCTGCAAGGCTGGCTTGGGGCATCCCTGCTCCTCACCACGCTCATCACGACCTCTGAGCCCATGGCTTGGCCTTGGCGGGTCAGGATATTAGAGACACAGCTGCCCCACAGGCTTTAAAAAATTCACACCTTGCCATTGTAGGGTTAAACCATGACATTTCCAAACCCACTTCTGGAAACTCACAATTCAGCAATTACTGGAGTCATCACTTTAGAAATTACAGCACTTACCAGATCCCCACTGGGGTTTGCCATCTGTCTGGTTTCTAACCAGCACAGCTGGTTTTACTGGTATTTGCCAATAGCAGTGTGGTTTGGGTCATTACTGCAGTGGTGCCATTTGATCTCTTGCTTCCCTGGGGACCAGCAGGGACCCTTCTCCCACCAGGCACAGACACGAACACGCAGCCAGAGTTCAAGGGGCACAAGAGGGGTGAAAGAAGGTCAAACCAGATTGAAGCTCATCCAGCAAGAGCAAAATTTTAACAGTATTATCAAATGAAGGCAAAGGTGTGGCTGCACTGCATCTTCTTATGTCTGCAAAGAGAAAAGCTCAAATCGGAACATCCGTCTTCAAAGAGAGCTGGTTAAACACAGCAAAGGTGAAAGACCAACCTCACCAGCAAAAGATACCTATGAAACAAATGCTCCTTTTGCTAATTTGTCAGCACAAATATGCTGTTGCAAGAGATGTCAGCTGATGTTGTTCTGTGTGACTCTACCAGGAAGAAGCAAACAGCCTTTCAAAACACACACCTCCCTGTCTACAGGACCTGGGAAAAGCAGTTGGGGTTCTCAGCATCTTTCCCACATAACACCAGCACTGTGTCCTCCATGGGAGAAGAAACTCTCTAAAAGAGGGATCTATGACAACAGCTAAAAGTCTAGTGGCAAAAATATTGGAAATGTAGAAACAGCAGCTGCAAACCAAAACACCAGGTGGTTCTTCAAATGGTTCATACTGGCACTTCAAGCAAAGGAAGTTTTTACCTTTGGTTTTTCTTTTGTCATTAAGACACATAAGTTACCTCCTTTTGGATGGTTTGTTAAGCAAAATGACTCAGTAAATACTTAAATATGTATAACTGGGGTTGTGAATGAGCTAAAATTGCCATCAATCATAGAGTTAATCATGGGAAGCACTGGCCAGAGCTGCTAACCCAGAAGCCAGTAGAATACCAATAATAAATCAGTAAGATACTTAAAAACTCATTCTCACATTTCACACAACAGTAAAAACCACTGTGGGAAACTCCTAACTCAAACACGAAGGGCAGAAGATTGTCAGGGCTTTGTCAACTCAAGCAAAGAAAGCAAAAATCTCAGAATGTACTGAAAGTACAATAAAGCAAAAAGCTCAGAATGTACTGAAAGTACAATAAAGCAGCCACTGCCCAGGCAACTTGCCCGCAGCAACTGAGAAGTTCCTGTGAACTGAGAAAGCAGCAAGACGTTTTTCCTGTGGCTTAAAGGATCATAATATCACTGAAGATCCGGGACACGTGCTGAGTGATGGGAGGACACTTCTTGGTAGTAATTTACTCTGTGCATTCTACCATGACTGTGCCTTAATCTCCACTGCTGACAAGGATGGGGTCAATATCACAGAACTTTTCAGATCATTTAAACTACCATAAATCAGCTGCCTGCAAGGACAAACAAAGCTTTTTGCCACTTATTTCCTGGACCAAAACTTCCTGTAATTGCCTGTAAGATGCAGTGGAAGTTCAGGCATATTAAGCAAGGGCTGCTTACAACTGAGCAGCAGCTTGTGTGGCAAAATGATCTTTTGGGCAAAAGAAAAAATATCCCCATTCACCTCATATCACACCCAAACTTCACTGATATGTGGCTCTTTAAAGATGTTTTAATGCTGTGCAGCAATCTGAGCTCTGGGAATACATAAATTCATTTGCTCAGCTCTGCTGAGGGTTATAGAAGATCATACTTGAGCTGCACTGATCCAGGTAATTCCTTATCTCCAGCTTTTACACAAACAACAATGAATGTAAGGAGTGACTGAAGTTAAATAGGAAACTACTGGAGTGGTAAGAGAAACTGCCAGAAGCTGACTGGTTAAAGTGAACTTTGCTCTAAATGTTTCCTCAATATCTCAACACAAATGCTACAAAAGAAGATTGATGTGAAACAGCTGAAAAGAACCATGAAGATGACAAAAAGCTGAAAATGTGTCTGAGATAGTTGTCTGAGCTGCTGCTTTCACACAGAGTACAGTGGCAAAGCGAAAGAAACAACAAGCAGCATAGGTGAGTGAATAAATTCATGCCAGCATTGTGCTTGGTAGGCAGGCACTGTAATCATCCAGTTTTTATTACATCCGAGGGTTGTAATAATAACACACCAGAAACTGTGCAATGGGGCAAAATGGGCTGATCTTACTCATCCCTGGGGAGGCACAGACATCAAACCTAGGATACAGGATTCTAACTTAGTTCAAACCACTGGCAGGGATTTTCAGTCCCACAAATTTACTCAGGTCATATATGGTGAGGTCTGGCCCATGTTGCCCAGAGAAGCTGCCCCATCCCTGGAAGTGTCCAAGGACAGGTTGGACAGGGCTTGGAGCAACCTGGGCTAGTGGAAGGTGTCCCTGCCCATGGAAGGACATGGAATGAGATGGTCCTTAAGGTTCCTTCCAACACAAACCATTCTGAGATTTTCTCTGTGACAGCAGGTCACCAGTGGTATTGTCTTGTCCAGCTTAAAATGATGTCCAGGGCTGGAGAAGAGCCCCGGCCGTGCAGAGGGAGGAGGGCTGGCTGGGACACAGAGCCAGGGACACTGCAGGCCCTGCCATGCACCCCACGGGGCTCTGGGACTGCTCTGCATCCCTGCAGAGAGTCTGCAAAGGCACTGCCTGGATGACATGAAATCCCAGGCAGAAAGAAATTACAAGAAAGGAAAGGAGCAGGAGCAGCTACAGGTCTGCTGCAGAAAAAGCAATCACATCATGCCAGACATGTAGAGAGCAGCGACAGCGTGGAGCGTGTGGTTACAGGTGTGGGAGCAGCCACCAGCCCTGGGCACTGGGGCACAAGGCTCCCCTCAAGGGACACAGCTCTGTACGTACCGTCCGTGCCCGGCTGATCAGAGACCGGACCAAATCCTTAATGCTGTTCGTTTTGTTTCTTTGGAAAATCACAGTGGCCTGAGTCTGGCCAGACAGCGTGAAGAGAGGTGTCCCTGGCCACCCCAGCTCCAGCTCCGGAGGGTGCACATCAGACATGAGGGGGAAGTAGGTGCCCGATGTTAGTTCAGAGTTGAGGGAGAACCCATCTCCAGTGTCCACATCACCAGGGTCACCTTCTTTGTCTTTCATTGCACTGGGGTCTGGGAAGCTTTGGTTCCTCTGACGGCTGATGTATTCCATGTCCAAGGGGGAAAGAAATGGCAGCTCCCTCTCCTCGGCGATGGCGCTCAGGTAGCCGCGCTCCCCCTGCTCAAGAAAGGCATCGATGGCCAGCCTGGCTGTCTCACTGTGCTGGAGCACCAGCGGGGTGGGCTCCCTCCACCACGGCTTCTTCAGCTGCTCCAGGCGGCTCTTCAGTGGCCCAGACACCCCTTGCTGGCTCCCATAGCTGCGGTGGAGCTGGGGCCTCACCTCGACTGCCAGGTAGTTGAACATGACTGGAGCTGCTGATGCCGAGAGGTGTCTCTCCTGCTGGATTAGTCCTGTGCCTGTCTTCAAGTCTTTTCTGCCCCTCCTGCACTCCTGAGCTCCTCCCAACAGGTTCCTTCAGGACTCAGCATAAGCTCAAGTCCTTAATCACCAGGTACAGCCTCGCACTCCGGGGGAGGAGCCGGCTTTCGCCAGCTCCCTCACCCGGCTTCCGCAGACACGCACCCGATACTCGGTGCCCAGAGTCCCTTTTGCAAGGGGAAGAATATCAGCTCTTCAAGCTGCTCCTTCCTTTTCCTTGTAACTGATTAATGTACTGTCCTCCCCTTCCCTTCCCGTCCCTAGAGAGGTCCCCACCCTTGGCCTAGCAGGTTCTAACCTGTTTTGTCCCTCACTGTGCTCGCAGTGGAAATGCAGATGCTGGAACTTGTTCCTGCTTGAAATTTGTTCCAAATCAAACACGCTGCATAGTGTCAGTTATAATGAAACACAAATATCCCAAGTGGATAATCAGACTCAGCAGAGAAACTTACTCATCCCTGAGCCACAGATAATGCTCCTCCTTAGCATTTCTTGGGAGCCTGGCTCTGCTACACCAGCACCTGGTAGAGAAGCCAGAGCAGTCTATTTCTTGACACACAGAGTCATGGTGTTTGTAGGAATCACAGCAGGAATCTTGGTCATTAGATACTTCAGGCAAGAAGAGCAATATTTCACGTGCTCATTTAGCATCTCCCTGGAAATCCTTCAAGGACATTCAGCCTTAGGAGTCTGGTGCTGTGTGAATGATGATACTGCCCACATGCTGCTTATTGGGGATTAGTTAATTCCAGCTTCCCAAAAGCATAATGGAGTTATTTTTGGAGGAACAGTACAGGCAGACATTGCTATGTGAATTAAGGCACTGTGTAGGAGCACACCATAGAACACAACGTGTGAAGAACTGCAGAGGAGCAGAGATCAGCTCACCCTGGAGCTACTGAACTCCACACAGGCAACCAGGGAATGAAAAACTGGCTGGAGAGTTGATGTAATCAACTGGCCTTTTATCTACAAAATCCCCTGAGATTAAATTAAATTAAGTAATGTAAAAGCTAAATGTGTGCCCTGGAATAATCATGGGGCAATAGTCAATGGAGTAGGGATGGCCATGCCTGAGTGTGAACCAGCACATCCAGACACCAGGCTCTAAATCAGCTGGGATGAATCATGTCCCCAAAGGACTGTCACTCTCCATGGACTACAGCTGAGCGGGATGATTAGTTTGGATTATCTGTCTAGTCTCTGGATGCCTGAAGTCAGGATGAAGCCTCAGCAGGACTGCAAATGGCAAGAACATTGCATCGATTGAATCAGACAACAGAAGTTGGCTGTGATGCAGTGAGCAAGGGCAAAGTGGGGATGGGACAAAACTATAACAAAGCTGCTGGCACAGACGTGTTACGTGTGAAAGTAAACGTTAGAACAGCTTAAAGAATAACTTAAAATATGAAGTATGAACAGCCAACGCAGCGTAAGGAAGTTTGGGGAAGTAGCAAAGGGAAGGAGCTGTAACATGGTGGGTGTTTTTCTGGAGCTGCTTTGCCAGGGTGATAACAGAAAACAAGCGTACCATCACTCTACTTTTTGCCTTCCTAAAGAGCTGAAAAGAGTGTGAATTTTTTAAAAAGTAATCAAATGCATATTTTCTGCTGCTGATTTTGTAAAGGGGATTTGTGAAGGGATTTGCACTGTTTGGTAATGATCTACTCTCCCTCCGGTAATTTCTCATGGTCCTCAGCACATGAAAGCACACATGATGTAAACATCTCCAGCCCAGCTTTTCAGGCTGGGCTCCTTCAGGGTTGGTGGGGAGAGGCAGAGACTTCCAGGAGTCAGTTACCTCACCCTGCAGCAGACACCTGGAACAGGTCGGATGAAATGTGCCTGGGAAGCTCTTATCTCCCCCCACTGACAGCAGGAGCTCGGGCTGCCCCAGTCAGTGACAGAGGTTTACCACGCAGACATCTAAAATTAGATGAGAGGTGACCTGTTCCTGCTGTCTGGCAAGAGGGCTCTAACTGGCACTCCAGAGGCTGATTGGCCCACACAGGATGTGGGAATCTCATCAGCCCATTTTTGCCAGCTAAAAGCAGGGATCTTATCTGGAAGTCTTGTCTACACACCTTCTGCAATCAACAGATAAAGACAAGGGGAAAATTCCCTCTGGCTGAACACACGTCCCAAGAGCCACTTCCAAGTCAATGTCCCTGGGCAGCTCTGCTCTGGCTGATAACTGAGCCCAGCCAAGCATTAGGCAATACTTCATTCTTCCATCCCGCAGATGTTCTTGGTGCTCAGCAAACACAAACACCTTGCCTGGGCTCTCCACAGAATGTACCTGCTTCTTCCTCTTCATGCACCCACGGGAGGCAGCCTGCCAGCCTGTTTCCTGATAGATCTTGGAGAGCACTCACCCAGGAACACGAGAAGCCAGATTTGCTTCCTCCCCCTCTGAAACCCAGAGACTGAGACCCAATCTTCCATCTCAAAACATCAGGGTGCTCCTCAGTGCTGTACCAGCATTTCTGGAAGGCACTGCATAGCAGTGCTCCACTGCAGAATTCACTGGCCAGATGCACTCAGCCAGCACAGCTGGATGAGAAAAATCCCAATTTTGGTTCCTGCCCTGAGCTCTGTCAGCACTGAACCCACAGAGCAAAGTCAAATCTCCCAATTTTTTGTCCAAGATTCCCAACCATAGTGTTGTTACAGGATCTAAGCACAGTGGCAGCACACAAATTCCATGTTTCATCTTTATCATTCATTTTTTAAGACCCTCTCAAATCAGGGGAGAGGCAGCCTCACACCTGCACAGCTGAAGGAGGGCATTGGACACCAATTGCCAGCTACAGGCCAAATGATCCAACCACAGAGGATGTCAGGGGAGGCAGGGACCCCCCTCCCCTGCTGCCCCTGCCCAGTGGTGTGCAGAGCACAGAGGTTCTGTCCCATTGCAGCTCCAAGGTCTCTACCACCCCTGTGCCATGCAGGGAAGCCAGGGTGAGGCCATGGAGCTGCTGTGCTGGCCCTCTGAGGAGCAGCCCTGAGCTGCTCAGGGGGCTGATGCACAGCTGGCAGGAGAAGGACCACAGTGTGCTGCTTTTTTCAGCTGCTGCCCTGTACTGAACATGGGAAAAAGCACTTCCAGACACCCCTTCTGTGTCTCCTTCCAAAGGGAATCCAGAACCGGGTGTTGTAACATCACTGGGTCTGGCTACCAGCAGGAAGAGGGTGCACAGGGAAGGATGTGGGACATTGAGTAAATCTGCCTAAGATGCCTGGTTTTGACAGGATGTGGAGCAGCCCAGGAGCTGGCAGGTGGGATGAGGCATGAAGGAGCCCAGCTCATTGTGATGTAGTCATTCATGAAGGCTTTGAGTGTGCAGGACTCCTCACTTCTACAATGAGCACGAGGGAGCTCTCACCTCTGGAAGAGCTGCAGCAGCTCCCAAGAGGATCCAGCCTCAGCAGCTTGTGGAGGGTCCTCCCACATGAACACACTTGTATGAGACAGCAACAACAGGAGAGCAGATGTTGCTGGTTACAGATGTTGCTTTTTACATGACAAGTTAAACTGATGAAGTTTGCCTTGGGAAAAAAAAAAAAAAAAAAAAAAAAAAAAAAAAAAAAAAAAAAAAAAAAGCACATTTTTTATACACAGAAGGCTCCCTAAAAGAAGATTAAAAAAAATCAAGGCAGTGTTTGGGAGTGTTTCCACTAACCTGTCCCAGGTCCCTCTGGCAGATCTATTGCCACTTGACCTGAACTCCCTGGCTCCTCCCAGCATATCACATCTGGAACAGCCACTGAGAAGTAACAGCAGAAGGTGGAATCACTCTCATGTGAGCTCTGCATTCCCAGTGGAAGGATGAGGCCCAGCCATCTATTCTGTCCCACAAATGAGCAGAGCAAGCAGCCCAGCAGGTTGAATGACTGTAAGCAAAACAAGTACTCCCTCAACATGTTCAGCAACTTCAGGAAGAACACACGTAGGATGCACAGGGCAGCCCTGAGCGCTTGGAGAAGGGGCAGTGGTCAAAAAAAACCCTCACCAGATGAGTCTGGGAAGGATCACACGGTTGTTAATATGCAACTACCCCATCAGGGTGCAGGAGGCAGCCCATGGCACGCACAGGTGACAGTCCCTCTGCAGGCAGAGGAGGGGCAGGCACTGTGTAAAGCAGCAGAGCCCACTGGTCACTCGTGCTGAGCCTCAGGGTCTTCCCTATGTCCTTGCCAACTTTCCCAGGCTCTCATGTAAGCTGCTGCCCACTCCTTGCCTTCTCAGACCTTCAGGAGAACATGGAGCATGCTGAGGGCCAGGCTGGGCAGACACAATGTGCCCAAAGATGGAGATCCTCTTCCCTGTCCCCAATAACACTGTCACCCAGAGAGCTGGGACAGGTGTCCATTCAGCCTGGGAGAGCTGGACACAGTGCAGGTCAGTGGGAAGGACAGGACACGGGTTCATCACAGCCTCTTGCAGAGAAAAGAGCAAAGAAGCCTTGATTAGAGTTCATTAATGAAGGACACAACAGAGATCAGACAAAGCAGGGTAGATGTGAAGAGGCAGATGTGGAGGGGAGGAGCCCATACAGGGAGGTCTCCACTAGGAAACCTGGACAATGCTCTCAGGCACAGGGTGGGATTCCTGGGGTCCTGTGCACAGCCAGGAGCTGGACTCAGTGATCCTGATGGGTCCCTTCCAGCTCAGGATATTCCATGATTCTATGATTCTAAATTAGCTGCCACCAGCATCACCCAAGAAAAATGCTCGTGTACAAGTCTGTGGCCATGACCAAATCCCACACTGGGGCCTGACATAACCACTGCATTTGTGGCACAACTCTCTTAGCAGAAGAATTAGGAAGACACAGCAGTTCTAGGTATGGATTAACTTAAACACTTACAATTCCCTACATTGTGACTTTTCTCTTCCTGGAAGGAAGCACCCAGTGCAGCTTTGGAGCTCAATGCCTCATTCAGCACCCCTGGAGAGGGGATCAGCAAACCTCTCCAAATGCTCAAGCAGTACTTCAGCACATCCCTGGGATGCAGACAACCACCAGGATCAAACCATTCTCCAACAAGTAGGAGAATGTGGAAAATACGAGTGGGTCACAGGGTAGGGCATGGCTCCCCCTGCTCCTCAGAGTGGTGCCAGGCAGCGGCAGTGGCACATTTCACAGGGACCAGGCTTGCACCACCAGTCCCCTCCCAGCTGATGCTCACCCCTCCACAGCTTTGCTACTCTTCACCTACTCTACATTCATCTCATTTACAGCTCTGGTTCTTAGCTCTGGTTCTTGCTCTTAGTGTCCAGTTTCTGCTTCCCACATTTGCTGAGGCACAGGCAGGGAGACAGGACAGTGGTTAATTCTGACTGCCAGGTCAGGAGCAGCAGTTCTGACCTAGGGCTTGCTGGGGTAGAGACATGACTGAAAACATCACCTTGTGCAAGGTGAAGACGGGAGGCACAGATCTGGGAAGTGGAAACTGCACTTAAGCAGTGGCTAGCACAGGAAATGTGGAGATGATCGAGGATGCCTGTGCTCTCAGCACTGCAGCACTTTGAAGATGCAGGAGAAAACAGTTCAACACCCAAAGGTGGTGTGAGCACAGCAGCCAAGGTGACACAGGAAAACATTTAACCACCTAAAATAGAGAGTGGGCATTGAAGAGTATCAGATGACTCCCTCCTACTCCAAAACATCTCAAAAATACCAGCCTAAAGCAAGAGACTTCCCAAGTTTGACCCTGAGAGGCTTCTATTTTCTCATGGTGCAAAACAGAAGAGAAAGAAGACAGTGAGTGCTGATCCTTCTAGCCACAGAGAGTAACTCAGGATCCAGGTGAAATCATGAATGCTTCCTAGGGGCTCGTGTCTCTTCATTTTAAGATACCTGGAAAAGTTGAGTAGGTCCTTTGGAATCCTAAGCGAGGTCCAAATGCTGCATATGAGATAGGAGATCAGGCTGGATGATAAAGTGATTCCTTCCAGAAGAAATTCACATGGATATGTTCATTTAAATACAGTAAGTGCCTCTAAGCTGATGGTCTGAGACCATTTTCCAAAAACCCAACAGCATAAACAAAGAACTGTCCATAAGTGAAATACCTTCAATCATTCCCTCTGGAAAACTTTGAAAATAGGAAAAGATGGGCTTTAAAATGTTTGGTTAAACCCCCTCTGTTCTGCTGCCCTTGAAGTAGAGCTGTGCACAGGAATCACTCACCTGCCAATCTCTGCTGCTGAAACCCTTGTAGAGGGCAGATTTTGCTGCTGGGAATGTATTTTCTTTCCTTCTGGCTGGAGAGATGTCTTATATAAGATACTGGCAATGGCAGCTTTCCAGGTCACCTTTCTTCACCTCTTGAGAGCAACAGGGGTCACATTAGAATCCCAGAATGGTTTGGGTTGGAAGGAACTTTGAAATTCATCTCATCCCACTCCCACTCCCTGCCATGGCAGGGACACCTTCCACTATCCCAAGCTGCTCCAAGCCCCATCCAACCTGGCCTTGGACACACTTCCAGGGATCCAGGGGCAGCCACAGCTTCTTCTGGGCACCCTGTGCCAGGGCCTGCCCACCCTCACAGGGAAGGACTTCCTGATATCCAATCTAATACTGTAGGATCCTGTCTCTGGGTAACTAATGACTGGGAAGCAAAGTCTTCCCTGGTCCTGTGTAGCCTCCAGTGGCTTCTGCCTCTCTAACAAATTACCCTTTTAATTCAGAGACAGTATCTGCCTTGTTTCTTCACCAGGCCCCACACGCCCCAGCACACCCCACTGCAGGCTCAGCCCTTACAGCGGGTGGGTGAAGGCATTTCATGGCGCAGCCAGAGCCGTGATTACAGGTCTTTATCCTCATCCTAATAAAAGGTGCAAGGGCAGATGCCAATGATTCCAGTCTGGCACCATCGCCTGTGGAGGGAGCCTCCTGCCCATAAACACAGGGGAGGGTTCAGTTTGACCCCCTGTTGTGCCACATTCAGAGCACAAAGGTGCTCTCCCCTCCAGGCCAGCCAGCCCAAGAATTCCAGCAGCTCTCCGGCCTCCCCGCAGCCACACACGGTCCCCGGGCTGGATGTTGGTGTGCTCCCAGCCCCGTGTTCCCATGGCATGGAGAACATGAGCTCAGGTTTAAATTACACAGCAGGAAAGGGGTTAAAGTTTAAATAACTGTTTTGTATATGAATTAATGTATGTAACTTTGAGCCAAAATATCTACCATTAATTTTTCCACCTATTTCAGGAGCAGTAAGATACACAAAGTAAAGTTTATTTTGGTACTTGGTATACTTCACTCTCATTAAAAATAAATTAATCAGCAAATTCCTACACAGCTCAGCCTTCTTTTATGTAAATACAAGCCAGCTGTAATGAATTACAAGGTGTTATTATCTCACACACACTGTATAATACTTCACACATAAGAGGTTTCTCTGCTTAGCTCAGCTTTCAACAAAAGCATCTTAAATAAACTGCAAGCAAGTTGTTTGGGCTGTAATGTTTTCACAGAGAAGGGATACACCTCACACAGAGAGAGGGGCTCTTTACATGCCTCATTTTATAACAAGTTAAACTGAGGAAGCTCGTTCTGGGAAAAAAAAAAAAGCCTTTTTTTATACACAGAAGGCTCCCTGAAAGAAGATTAAAAAAAACTCCCACAAGCCAGTGTTTGTGAGCCTCTATGCTGCATCCCACTGCTTTTTACATGGGGAAGGGATGGCAAATATTTCCCAACACATAAAATTACAAAGAAATGAACTTGAGAAAGAAGAATAGTCACAGCCAGGCACAGTTTCACTTTCACCAGACTAAGGATTAAATTCACAAATTAAGGATTAAATTCGCATATTAAGGATTATCACCTTCTACTTTTGCTTAATACTTTTATTAGGAATAAGTCCTGATTTTATAGGGCTTACTCTTATCACAAGCACAGATGGCACAGAAAACAAACACACAAAACAGCAATTTAACCCAGACTGACATTTATTATTGACTCAGATTTTGGACAGGAGAGAAATGGAAACTCTTTTTGCCACTGACCTGGAAACAGCCTGGTGAACCATCCACCCACACAGACACCTTGGCCTCTGCTGATCTCATTAGTGCAGCTCCTGCTCCCCTAATTACTGTGTTGGCACCATTTGCCTGCACAGCCATAGAAAGTTTTCACTGGTGTTGAAGGATTTGCTAAAACGCCCTGGACCGCTGCTTTGGGGGACAGAGGATGGCAGTCCTGTCCCAGGGACACAGCAGGGATGTTCTTTTCATACAGGATTCCTAGAGCACAATTCTACAAAGAATGTGGAAGTATCAGCAAGGCAGACCGAACATCAAGTTCTGGGGCAGCTTTTAGTGCCAGCCCAGCCACAACTGGGGCTTTAATCTCCCTAAGACAGCCAAAGTCACAGAGGATTGCTGGGGACTGTGCATTATTCGTTGCATTCTCTTATCCTTGTGCAACAAAGCGGAGAGTTCCTAAAAGGGATTTTCACAGAAAACCCTTCAGAATGTGTTAAAGCAATTCTTAACTCCACTAAAGAAAAGATGGACCATTCCATCTTGGTATCAGGCATTTAAAATATATACTTAATATCTAAATATGCAAAGCTCAGATTCACATTTACAACCATTCAGGGAGCAGAGGACACCACTGTGTCTCTGTGTAGCAGCTCTTTAAACAAGGCAAGGGACAGAAATGTCTTTTTGAGAGAACTCTACATCATGGTGAATACCTGGTTTCCTAAAGGCAGAAGGCTGCTCTGTCCATTTGTCAGCAAGGGCCACTTGGGTCCATAAAAAGGACAGAGGTTCTTAAAACAATGAGCATTTATTTGCAGGTGAAGATTTGGGAGTACGGCTGTCCAGGAGGCTACCGAGGCACCACGGATGGGAGAGCTAATGAAATGTTTTCATTCCAACAGCAAACTTCTTCCCAGCCACACAGCCTCAGCCCAGTCCCATTGCAGGCATGCTTCCCAAGCTGTTCTGGCAGGTGGATCTCAGAGTCCTTCGTCGTTGTAAACGGGGGACAGGGGCTTGAGGATGCTGCGGGCGTTGCTCTCCACCAGCGGCCGCCAGCTCACCTCGCCCGTCAGCAGCAGGTCCTCCCCGCTCAGCGCGTCCAGGTGCTGCACCTGCAAGCACAGCAAGTCACTGCCACGTGCCCCATCGCCCAGGCAGCTCCCGCAGCAGCTACACAAACACCTGTCCTTCCAAAAAGCAAGCACAACAGGGAGATTTCAGCCTACTCTGCTATTTGTGTGAGGTGGACCTAAAAAGGTCGCTCCCAACTGCGAAGCGTCATGGGAAGGCCAGGATAAGGATCTGCAGATCCTCTGGAGTCACCTGCGTCACTTATGCCTCCTCTGAAGGTTTGGCAACAGGGCAAAGAGGAGCCACACAAAGCTGCCATGAGTCACTTCATCCTCCTGGTGGTTACTGCAGGGAACACTGCCTGGACCAGAACCCCATGGACAGCTCCCATCCTGCACACAAGCGAAGCTTTAGCTACAGAAAAATGGCCTGACCAGCAGGGACCACCTGGGATTTATCACATAAAAGCACAAGAGTTGGAAGAGGTGAACATGCAATGAATGCTCATCCTCACAACAGAAGAAGTCCCTGAATGGTTTGGGTTGGAAGGGACCTTAAAGCCCATCCAGTCCCACCCCTTGCCATGGGTGGGAACACCTTCCACTATCTCAGGTTGCTCCAAGCCCTGTCTAGCTTGGCCTTCAACACTTCCAGGGATGGGGCATCCACAACCTCTCTGGGCAAGATAGTTGGGATCTAATGTAATTAGAGGTAATGTAAGCAATTAGAGGTAATGTAAGGTGTAATGTAAGCAAAATTTAAAAAAAAAAAAAACCCTCTCATCATATAGCAGAGGGCCAACTTGCTGCCACTGGTCACCCTAGATATGGGAAATGGGGAAAAAAAAAAAAAAAAAGTCATTCAAGGATGAGTCAAAGACAAACCCACCACCATTAGCTCAGGAAGGCTGGGAGAGCTGACCAGGGGCACAAGACATGTTGTCCTGTCAGTATGTTCTCTTCTGGCATCCACTAATAGCCACTGTTAAAGACAGGATCCACAAGAAACTGTGGGGACAACCTGGTACACAGTGTTACTAAAAACAAAGGATAATTGGACAAGAAGTTTCTCAACAGGGGAATGAATGCACCCATGGCCACAGAGGGTCACACTGGAAAGCCACCTAAGCACAATGTCCTGTTCCTGACAGTCACCACCAGCAGCCTCCCCAGGAGGAGTTAAAAACAGCACACAATGCTCTTTTCCTTGTTCATTTTCCCTCTCTCTCAAAATCTGTTCATTCACAGATTTTGAGTCTGAAGTGGCTGTGGATTTAATAGCCCTGGGCAAACCTTTCTTCCATAAATCTTGCCAGTGGCTTTGGAACCCATGTGCAATTGTAGCATCCTAATCAACTGTGGCAATGTTCTGTCCCCACATTCCTGTGTTCCTGAATGCCCACCCTTGCTCACCTTTCACATGCCTTCAGGACTTCCCAGAGATGTCTCCCATTTTTTCTCCCATTCTTTTTTGGGCAAGGGATTCTACTCATTGCTAATAAAGGAGCAGTTTCGCTGTCACCCTTAGTGCTCCTCTCTGAGCCTTCTTCAGTTAACATTTTATCTGTTCTGGTGGTCAGCACCCAAACCAGATACATTATTCCAGCTCACAATGGTACCGGACATGTAAAACTGGCACCACCAGCAATATTTTATCCTCTATTTCTTCCCTAGTAGTTCTCAGGATTTGTTTTACATTTTTTTAAACACTATGGAGTGCTGAGCTGACATTTTTATAATAGAACTGTAATCTCAAGGCCTCATTCCTGCGTTGTAACAGTTCAGAGCTCATTGGTACCTATGTAAAGCTGGGAATGTTTTCCTCAAGCGCACCACTTGTCTGCACAGAACCTGTGCTCATTCCTCCTCAATGTGCCACATTTTCCTGCCTGATCACTCTTTCCTATTCAACTGCTGATTGCTTCAGACCTATCCTTTGTTTGAATACCCAGAAGTGCTACAAATTCCCCATCTGGCAAGAAATTATCCCAAATTACATACTTTTTATATCTGTTTGTCCCCAGCAAACTTTCCTACAAGCTTCACCACTGAGCATCAGCAATCTCAGCATTTATTTAAGCCAGTCCCTCCCAAGAACTCTCTGGCATTCCCAAAGTGTCCTCAGTCCCTTAGGAAGCTCAGCCCTTTATTTCCCATTTTCTCACACACACACTTAAATACTGTCTCTCCATACCTCTATCTGATCCTGAATATGGTATTGGAAACATTACAGAGAATGATGTTGTGAAAGTTCTGGTCTTCAATTTCCTGTCCAACACCCTCCACTTTTACTCCATAACCTCTCTCACCCCTTTTCTTTGGTGCCCACATGGACTTTATCCCACCAACATTTCCTAGAGATCTGGTTCACAAACCTCCTCGGGGCTGACAGAACAAACACTAATCAGTGTTGTCTCCTCCAGGTAGTAACTGAAAGAATCAGAAATAATTCTGGAAAACAAATCCATTTGTTTCTTGTCCTCAAAGGTCACCAAGAGACTTTCAAGCTCTATATGCTATTTTACTATGAGGAGAACCCCAGCTCTCTCACATGGATAACAATTCCACAAGTTTCAGCCTATTTCTGGCACATTTTGTCAAGCCACTCCATAGCACAATTCCAGAAATAGGTGAGCAGGATTGCTTTCAATATTCCATTAATTCCTGTGCAGCCGTTTGTCATCAAACTGCAGTAATGATCTGATCGCTCTGGTGACCAGGGACAGGACCCAGGGAATGGCTGGAGCTGTGCCAGGGGAGGCTCAGGCTGGAGATCAGGGAAAGGCTCTTCCCCAGAGGGTGCTGGCAGTGCCCAGGCTCCCCAGGGGATGGGCACGGCCCCGAGGCTGCCAGAGCTCCAGGAGCGTTGGCACAGCGCTGCCAGGGGTGCCCAGGGTGGGGCTGTTGGGGTGTCTGTGCAGGGATGGGGCTGGGCTGGGTGATCCTTGAGAGTCCCTTCCAGCTCAGGACATTCCAAAACTATAACAAGTATCATCCATTTTTCAGATTTTTCCTTTCTTCTCCTTAGAAATGATCACTGAATATTAAAATCAGATTTATTTATGAGAAGTGAGCTGCACAAGCAAGCAATAAAAGCAAGCACTCCCCGTCCTGAAGCAGAGGCTGAGGAGAGCAGGGCTGTACCTGTTTGCGCACGTACTCCACAAGCAGCTCCAGGTGCCGAGGGTCATCGCAGTTCCTGTTAAAAAGGTTTCTCCAAAGAGCTGATGCCAGAACACGATCATCACACAAGATTCCCTAAAGGGAAGGACAGAGGGGGATTAAAAACTGCACGTGAAGAAGGTCTGAACACAAGACACCCCCATCTGTGTACTTGGCCCCTGGCCACAGCACCTGTCCCAGAGCCCACAGCTGCCGTGGGCTCTGCACATGGAAAGGCAGCAACATCACTCTTTCCCAGAATGGAAAAACAGTTCTGGCCTTAAATTAATTTACAGAGCAGCCTGTAACCAATTTTCTGGCAAGTTAATTTGGAAAAAACCTGGGTCAGGGTATTCCTAATGTCGGAGTTGATAACTGCATTTCTGTGTTATGAAATCTTTACCATAAAAATGGTGATCTTACAGAGAAGGCAGCACCACCTCATGGGAATGTGTGAAGCCTCTGACACTTTAAAAAGAAAAATTAAAGGATATTTAATCCAATGTTGCAGAACTGTAGTCTGGAGTTTGCTATTTTTCTTTGCTTTTTTACTTTTCATTCTAAATGAGAGAGAAATCCTGCTCATCAAGAACTATCTAGATTTTTTCAGTTAAATCAAATATTATCTCTGGTTTATACAAGAACCACATCCATTAATGTTTTTTGTCCAAATTCTCTTGAACTTTTATTATCTTTTTAGATTATGTGGTGGTGTCACCACAGGCTCATAACTCCCGTCTTCTGCTGACACATTTACCAAAGGCAAAAGACTTTAAAATATTCAGTTAAAAATTAAAAAAAGTCAACATTTGTCTTTAATCAAAACAAGCATTTTGTTTCCACAAAGATTGTCAACAAAGCACAAGCACACACATCCTGGCTATACTTAAAACTAGATTAAACCTTGCATGTGTAACACTGTCCACAGCTCTATGAGGTTACATTTACAATATAATAATAATGCAAATAACCGTGCAAAAAATAATATCACGATGCAAATAAGAGCATCTGAAGAGTAACAGTCACAAGAGCAAAAAAACCAATGTAATTGTATTTTCCTCTTGAAGGTCCTGCAGACACTTGTGCAGAGTGGTGCTTTTGCCTCCCTGTCTTATTAAGTACTGCCTGTAAATATTCTCGCATAGACTCCCTAAAAATACTCTATAAATGCTCTTTTTGCTTTCAAAGTACAGCTGACTACAGCAGGATTCAGAGGGAGGAAATGACTTAGTGGTGGCCAGTAAGGTATGGTGAAGCAGCAGAAAGAACACCCTACCTTCCACACCCCATGGTTTAAATCCATATGCTCTGTGCAGTTTTCTTCTAAGAACTTCCATTCAAGGCTGCTTCCCTAACGTAATATTTCTCCAAAGAAATGGGCAGTGAATGTTTTACCCATCTGGACTATTCAGTGCTCAGGATGGTCTACTTGTTGTACATTCCCTGAAAACAGCCTTCTTACCTCATCGTATCCAAAGAGAGCTGCATAGAAATTTTCTACCATCCTTTTCAAGTCTTCTTTTAGAACAGTAGAATTAATCTGAAAAACAAACCAGAAAACCATCAGTAAAGGCTCTAAGGAAGAGGTGAGGAGAAAATATTCCCAGTTTCACTGTGAGTGGACAAAGAACCACCAGTACCCCAGCCCACCTGACTGAGATTTGGCTGCAAGCAGCAGTCAGTCACTCTGTACCCCCTGTGACACAGCTCCATTAATTCTGACACAGCTGAGGTCGGTGTTACTCAACACACAACTGGCAGGAACATCCCAGCCAACAGCTCTGCCACCAGCTGCAGGAGTGGAGAGAAAATACTGCTGGGGGAGTGTGAAGCAAGGCTGCCCTTGCAGTGGCAGCACAGCCCAAGAGCATGGAGACCCCTCTGTAGCTTAACTATTGAGCAGCTCTCCAGACCTTCATTCATCCATAGAAACTCAAAAGTTTTTCAATGTTTTTTTGTCCCCAAATCACAGACTGCAGGGATGGATGTGCTACTACAGTGGAAGTACTGGAATGCTAAAGAGAGAGACATAACCCTGCCACTGCTCCTCCTGTACTGTCCAGACTGACTCTCAGCCAGCAAGAACATGAATTCTGCCTCTCCAGCATCTCTAGCAGCTCAGACTCGCAAGTTTTTGACTATGATTTAACTTCTTTCAGAGTCTGTGATGACACAGCAACTTCCCCCATGCTCTAAGTGTGACTCAGTCCAAGTTTCACACTGACCTTTAACTAAATTTAGTAATTGCTTAAGTATTTGCTGGGTTGGCCTAAGTCACCCATTGGTGTGAGAACTGACCCCATGTGAGCTTAAAATGGGACTGGCCCAACTGCTGGGTGCAGAGGGATGGCTGAAATGCCTCTTGTGCATGTCCCTCACCCACACTGTCTGCCCCTCTCGCCTCTACTCCTCACCTCTGCCAACAAAGTGATGCAGTTCCTCTCCCAAGGGCCCAGCTACACTTTGGTAAAGCTTCTTCTTTGTACTGACTCCCATGAGGGATCCAAGAGACACAAAGCATTTCTTTTCTACAGTTCTCACATTCTCCAGAAATACAAAAGACAAGGCCAATAAGCCCTGCACACCAGCAGGACATTCAGGTGTGATACTGCACTTTGCAGAGACAGGATTTACACAAACGAGACACCAGCCTATCACACCCACCACACTGGGAACCCCTCATCCTGAATTCTCTCTCAGCATCCTTTTGAGTATTCACCTTGGCAATTACACAACAGCTTTTCTATCAAAATATGAGTTAGTTTCTGTCAAGTGAACAAATTTGCAGTTCATATACTCTTCCCTTAAACCACTGTCTTTTTTCATCTGTTGATTTTTATAGCAATGCACATAGTGCAAAGACAAGGAAAATTCCTTTTATGTCAGTTACTCATATTTTTCCATTAATATAAACTATTAAAATTCATGCAGATATTTTATAGGCTATCAAGATTTGGAGACTGGTTATTACTGAATGTTTAAAAAAAGAACTAAACATAAGAAATCAGAGGGTTAAATGATGACTGCAACTTCTGTAATGACTTAATTAAATTTTTATTGAGTACATAAACTATGATGTCATTTCTACCCAACCATGCTCAAACCTTCTATGCATGTCAGAGATCGTGGTTTTTCTCAATAGAACATACTTCTAAATAAGCTGCACTTCTACAGCTCTAATAAGGGGGAGCAGGTCTCATGTAACACACTCAATAAATTATCCTTCCATTTTAAACAAACAAATTCCATGAGTTATTATATATTTGCCACGCACTTTTTATGACATAATAAAAATGTTACCTCAAGGATTACTTAACACATACTACAAATGTTACAGCAGGCAACTGCAAGGGGCAAAGAAAACAAACAGTCCCATTACAGAGACAAGTCCTGGACTATACATCCCTGGGGAAGCAGCTTTCCCTACTAAAACCAAAGAGCAGCAGCTTTAAGTTAGCAAGAAACAGAATGATGAAGGAGATAAGCAAGTTAAACAAAAAGAGCAATAAATATGTCTTAAAAGACAGTTTCAGATATAAAATCTGAGTTTGGGGATGGAGCTGTATCTTATGCAATGAAATGATATTTAAAGAATACTGCCGTTTCTGAAGAATACAACTGGCATCGGTCAAGTACAAACACTGAAGGAAAAAATCCTTCTTTATAAATCAAGAAAAATGAGCAAATCCAAAGCAGTGTTTGCTGGATGCACTTCCTCTTTCAAAGCTTGTACAAGTTCTTACCACTGGCAAGTTTCAGGATCTGGTTGGTCATGATTCTGCTGACTCTTCCACAGTTTTGTTATTAAGAAGAAAAACTGCTAGAGAATTCCAAGTGAGTAATTGCTAATAACAAGGAAAAAATCAGTAACATCTGGAGCTCTTCTTGGGACTTTGCCCCTTTGCCTTCCTTGGAGCAGCTCAGTGCAGAGCTGTCACTGGACAGATTTATGTGCTGAGTGACACAGGACTGTGTTAGTTCAAAACCCAAGGAACACATCTCACCTTTACAAGACCTCTGAAACAAGGAAATGTACAGCTAACATTATCTTCCTTCTACAGGTCACAACTCTTCTCTGAAAGGCTCCATGAGCTCCTCCTTTCTGTGGGAGCCTTTCTGTTCTGCCTGTGGGACAACTGCAGCAAGCAGCTGCTGGATTTTCCATGTCACAGTGAAGAAACTTTCTTCAGCCTCGGGGAGTTCATGTGCATCATCCAACAGCCACATGCTGAGGGTGACTTTGCAGCAAAGTCTCACAGAAGGTTTTGTATTCTAGGAAGATTTCTAGGGAAGTGAGAGCACAGTGCTCTCCTGTACTGCTGGACGCATAGCAAAAGACCTAACACGTGGATATGGTATTCAAAGTGAATGCTGCTCTAGAATTAGTCCATATCAGTCTCCTGTGAAGGACCAAGAGCTTCCTCTGGAAATTAATATCCTCCTCCCCACTTGCTTTGGCTCACGGTGCAGAGTAGGATCAGTGTGCACAGACTGGAAGGTAACAAATGACAGGGCAAAAGGACAGCCTCAGGTTGTGCCAGGAGAGCTTTAGATTGGACATGAGGGAAAAGAAACAACAGAAAGACTTTTAAAACATTGGTACAGGCTACCCAGGGCAGTGGAGTCACTATCCCTGGTTCAAAACACGTGTGGATGTGGCAGTTGAGGACATGGTTTAATAGTGAACATGGAGGTGGTGTTACACTGACTGATGGTGACTGGTTATTTGAATGGTGTTTCCCAATCTTAACAATTCCATGGGCTCTGATGTGCTCTGCCTGCTCAGAGCCATCAGCCCAGGGGCCAAGGTGCAGCCCATCCCCTCGGAGCAGGACAGGGGATCCCTGGCAGTGTCACTGCACACCTGTGTCCTGCCAGCACTGCCCCAGCTGGGATGGCCATGGGCTGCACTGCAACAGGAGTTTCTTTCTACTTCAGCTTTTGCCAGCATGTGTTGCACCCTTAAGCTACTTTAACACATTAATCCTTCCATAGACTATAAAGCCAGAAGGGGCACTTCTAACTGCCTTGTACAAGCACTAGTCATTGAATTCCAGGCAGCAATCCCTCTCTTTAGGCTGTAAGTTATGCTTGAACTAGACCTTTTTATGAAGAGATTTCAGCCAGAAGAAATGATTAGATCATAGAACCTGACCCTCTGCATATCACAGACCATTACACTTCACTGAGTTCCCCCTGTACTAAGCTCACTAAGTTGTGTTTGGCTAAAGCATATCACCCTCACAGTTGAACATGTGTATCTCATTTCATATTTGAATTTTCTGGCTTGGGTTTCCAACCCCTCATTCTCATTCTACCAATCTCGCTAGAATAAATACCCTCTTCTGTACAATGTGTTTGCTCCTGTACCTGTACACGATGGATGTGCCAGCAGAGTCATCTTTTCAAACCAGCACTGGGCTATTCCAGGTGCACTGTCACCACACTCCTGGAGTGGTCAAAGTTGCAACAGCAAAGCAGTGGTTTATGCTGATACAGTAAAAATTAATCCATCCCTAGTGCAAAACAAGTTCCACAGGTCTGACTCCACTCTGGGGACTTCTGCAGCCCCACTGCCATAAACATCAGCCACTCTCACTGACACTTCTGACTGCTGGAGCAGGAATATCAGCAAAAGTTCCTGAAGGAGATATAGGACCAAACTTTCATGGTAAAAAATGCCACTCCACAAATATTTAGGCTTTTTTATGCCCCTTCTGTCAAGTTGCAATAGGACAGAACTACTTGTAATATGGTTTATGTTATTTGTAAATAATATATAATCACTTACAGTTATATATGGGCTTTTTGAGTGTTTGCTCAAAATACTGCATTAAAACACACATGACATTAAATGGACAAACACAGCCCTTTTATTACTACTGCTTGCAGGACAATAATTTTGACATGATTGAGACTGTAGCTAGAATAAAAAAGATTAAATTAATAAAAAAGATTAGGAAGATTCTTGTAGCAAGAGGCCATAATGGCCAGTTCCTTCAGGCACATACTTGTGAAATGACAAAGATATTGAAGAAATTATTTTTCCAATCTTCTATTTTTGAGCCTTTTATTAACTGCTCTGCTACTTTGTCTGCAAAGCAGATCACTGCTTGTAATTAGCTGCAGCTTGAGTCCTGTATGTTTTAAATATCAACTCTTCTGATAAATTCTCTAGTTTATTTAATTAGAAGTAATTTTGTAATATACCTCCATAATAATTAACTTCAGAGAACAATGTTTAAAGCATTCTTCAATATTCAGTGATAACTTACTCCAATATTCTTTTAACCTAGACAAAAGGTAAATGTTGGGTTACAGCAGAACCAGCTCCTGCCAAAATCTTCAATCCATAAAAACAACATGTTAACGGAAAAACTTGTGCATGCTCTACCTTCACAACAATTGTGCAATCATCAGTAAGGCTCCTCAGAGCAAGTTTATTCCAAGAAAGACACAGAAAAGCAAGTTATACAACAGTACCTACATCTTTCAGCAAAAGCAGATGCTCACCCCTACCTTTCTGCTACCCAGAAAATGAGGGTATCCTATCTTGCATTTTTTTAATTTGGAAGCTCTGCCATAGTAACAGCTACAGATGCAGAGGAGATCACAGTACAATCTGAACTGTATTCAATGGCTTATTCCAAATTCCTGCTTCCCTGCAGAACGTGGCTGGCAGAGCTCACTGACAACCTCTCAAGAGAAGGATCAGAGAAAAGAGGTCAAATTGCTCTGCTCTGTCAAGTTGCGCTGATTCTCTGTAAGGTGAGCAGTTGTCAAGGGATTTTCCTGTAATGCCTCTGAAAAAACTAGTTGCTAAAAGCTGAAGGCTAACCAATGTGTTTCTGAACACACCAGAATCAGGAACTCAGCCTGATAAACTGACAAAGGAAATTTCAGAACCAGGTTTGAAAGAAGCACTTGGAAAAGACAGTAGTAAAGGTAGATAAATCATTAAGGTAAATATGTGCCATGAGCACTCACAGAGTTCCTGTAAAGCTCCAGCTCCTCACTAAGACAAACCTCAGGGACTGTCAGAAAGTGTCACACACCAGGAACACTGACCAGACCAAGGGGCCACCTACCAGGGTATCCTGCCTTCAACAGCAGCCAGAATCCCTGAGAAAAGGCCAAACCCTAGAAAAGCTGATATATACTTCCTCCAAGGATTCTCCCAAAGAATTTCAGCTAAGGATATTTCCCAGCTCTTGCTATTTGTTTAGAGAGTAACCTCCAAAAGGTCTCTATGTCCAGCAGCTTGTCCAGGGAACTTTCTGCACTCACCATGTGCTTCAACAAGAAGCACCCTGGTCTGCTACCCCTAAGGAGATCCATCTTCTCCTGTGGGTCCCCCCTGACACTGCCTCCTGCTGGCTTCATCTGCTGGCCCGGTCTTTCCACAGGATCAGGCAGTGAATACTCATTGCTCCATCACCTTCTCACAACACTCAGGATTCTGAGAGTCAGAGAATGATCCCAGACTGGTTTGGGTTGGAAGAAGGGACCTTCAAGCCCATCCATTTCCACCCCCTGCCATGGATAGGGACACCTTCCACCAGACAAGGTTGCTCCAAGCCCTGTCTACCCTGGCCTTGGACACTCCCAGTCCATCACATTCCAGGTGATATGATCCACTCATAGAGAAAGGTTTCTGATAACTTAATAAAAGTCAAGAACAACAGAATTCCAGGGATCATAAAGTACTAAATGAACATAACATAAAATAAATGAAACAGCTAACATTACCAGGGCTGCAGAGATAGGAAAGGTGGCATCCATTCTGAAAAGTCTTTCAGCAGAAACAGATAAGTACAAATTAGTAGAAAATACAGTAAATGGAAATAAAAATCACAGATAATTATGACCAGTGATATTCAGTGCTGATAAAGGTACTTGTAGTAGGTGTTTAAAAAAAAAGTCCATAAAACCTATTTAATGACATGCACACATTTGGCAGCTACAGTTTTGAAATGGATCTTTAAGAGAAAAAAATTAAGTTGAACAATTCAATAGTGAAGAAAAAGATACATAAATTTTAGGAATTATTATGAAAGGAATATAAACCAAAAGAGGAACCCTATTCTGCATAAATCCATAACGTACTGCATATAAAATGGTATGCATAATTGGTACCTTTTGATCTCTGAACAAATGGAAAAGTAGTAGAAAACACACAGAAGAGACCATGATGACACATATGAGCAAACACTCAAGAAGCTTTTCAGGATGAAGTGAGGAAGAAGAGATGATGGAGAGGCAAAATCATGACTGGTATCAAGCAGATAAACAAGGAAGTATTGTCCACTGTTTCTCATTAAAAAAGATGTAGAAAAGAATCTAATGAAATGACCAAATAATATTTTAAAATATAGGTGTTTTCTCATGCAACGCATTTAAGTGGCAGAAGTCATTGCCACAGGGTATTAAAGAGCAAAAAGGGTAACAAAGGGCTGCACATTCCTGGAGGATTCCTGTCAGTGATCCTGAACTGGCGGTCCCCGTGCAGCTCTCGGGTTACTCGTTAGTGAATGCCAGGAGAATGGCAGGAGGAGGAACTGACCCACCAGAAGGAACTGACCCACAGCTTATCCTTTCTTATCCTTTATCCCAAACATCTCTGGTCATTGGCAGCCAGGGCACACACTGGATCTTCACGTGACAGGAGCAGGAGCTCTGAGCATGTTCAGCTTTGTCCATTTTTTGCCGACCTTTGCAGATATTGGCTGGTATCTCTCCTCTCTGGGTCTCTGTTCTTTCCTGCCCTGACTTCCAGCAGGACAGGCACAGCTCAATAGATGATTCTGGACACCAGACATCAGGTCACTTTGCTGACTTGGCAGGAATTTCACCTGAAAAGTGCTAGTGCTATTAAAAAGCCTGCTCCCTTACCATAGCCTTTAATACCCTCATGGGAAGAGGCTACATTTTATGTAGTAATATGAGCAAGAATGATCCTGCTCATACCAAATAGGTCAGCTTCCCCTAGGGGAAAAATAGTTAAGAACATAAAAAAACATTTTTTTCTCCAGAATTTGGGACCAGAACAAGCCTCTGTTGGACGGGAACAGCAAGGTACCCATCTCCTCTCCTAAACAGACTGTCAAAAAAAAAGTTTATTTCATTTCAAATGAGTGACAATTGCTAGAGTCCATACAATTAGTCAGCAATTAACTAAGGATTACTTACTGCTACAACCTTTATCCAGTGACAGAGGCCAGGATAAATGCAGATACTCACAATTACTATCACCTTTTCAAATTCATTTCTGTATGCCTGGCAGACTGGCTGATTTGTGTTTGCTCCATCAGCCTCCCCACTCTCTCCTGGCAGGGCCCTGCTCATACGTGACCTGTTTGACATTCTCCCATCAGTTCCACATTTGGGTAAAATTCTAATTTGAAGTCACATTGCTTTCACCTTCTACCAATATTCTGCACCTTCTGGTTTCAATCATAAGCTGAGAAAAACCCGATTTCCCTAAGCATTCCTCCTCCCCAGGGCTTCAAACACACGCAGGCCACAGAACAGTTAACAGTTAAATATTTTCTTGCCAATATTTTAAGAGTGCAGAAGGTTCCAAATTGCTGGTAAAATAAACAATGCCAGACTGTGAAAACTCCTGCCTGCCATATACTCTGATGTTAACAAGAGTTTCTTTATTACTGTAACCTTTCAGAAGAGAACAAAAATTATTTCTCTACCCTAGTTCTGCCCTCAAGTAAAAGGCAAAGGAAGAAAGCGAATCATGAAAAGGCTGCACGGTAAGATATTGTGAGTTTTCCATCTTACTTCTGCATTTCATTCAGATTTGATGCTGTGAATAAATAAACTTCCAGAAGACCCTAAAAACATGGGCAAGGATTTTTCCTTACACAGTTTCCTGAATAACATGGATTAAACCTATATATGGGTTATCTTCCCTCCTGCAAGGACATAATAAAACAGGAAATACAAAAGGGTAAATTTAGGATGCTTTCAAGGAGACACATTATTTTTAAGCTCTTGGTACCTGGCTTTGTCCTCTAGGGCTTTAGTCCTGTATTTCTACCAATTAGAGGGGCTCTGACACTTCCCCACTTTTAAAAAATGAAGTCTTCAAACAGCACCTCCAAACAGAACTGCTGGTACTCAGCATTAATGAGACAAGTGACTCCAAAGCTCAGGGGACACCCCCTAAAACCCCTGCTCACCCATAGGCCTGCCTTCTGTTCCCTGCCAGATCCTTCTGGATGCCCAAGCCCTGTGAAAACCCATTCAGACCAGGGTTGCTCATTTCACACTGACCAAGACTGTAATGACCCCATCTCCCGTCCATGACATCCCAACCATAAAACTGTCCCTTTTATGTGCACTTACTCTCCTGGCCTCAAGGCCTCCTGACTAACTTGAAAATCAACATGATGAACACTTTGCTACCAACTAAGAGAAATCTCCAAGATTAGATATCCGGGTATTTTAAGCTTTGGCATTATTTCTTGACCTTTGATTGAAATAAAAACATTCAAGCTCTTACAGAAGTGTAATCGGAATTAACTAATTAATAGAGATAAAGCAAGTGCTGTGTAAGACCAGAAAGAGAAGAGGAAGACTGAGGACAGAAAAAGGAATAGAATCCACTGAGATTCCCAGACCAGAATGGAAAACAGAAAAGCACTTCAGTTTCCCTAGATGTGTACAGAAGTATCCTATGCTGCTGCTTTACTAGGGTTGTAAAAGAAATCAGAGGAGTCAGCAAGTGTGGAAGCAGGCACTGGGATTACTGCACTTCCTGATCATTATCTTTTCTTCTCTTCTGGGAGCAGTTGGCAAAGGCAGTCAAAAAGAAAAAAGTTTCAAAGAGCTGCCAGTTCTGTAAACGAATAAAATGGACTAGCGAACTCAGATAATGGAAGCAAAAAAAAAACCACAAAGCTCTAGCAATAAAATACAAGACTCACTCCCAAAGTGGAAGCAGAAGATATCAGTGACTTTCTATCTGCAGAGAAAAGCACAAGCAACAATGTGATTAAAATGTACGGGAACAACAGAGAAGCTCTCAATGGTTTGTTTGGTTTGATTTAGAAAAGACTCCGGTCTTGGCATTATTTCTGTTTTTATGAAGGAGCTTGAAAGCACATTCTGGGGGAAGAACCTTTCTCTATATAATGGACACAGAGTAATATAATACCTTTTTTTCAGTATTATGTATTTTTCAGTATCTCTAGAAAAGGTGCCACAAGGCAGCTTCCAGTGTAATTCCTGCAGGCACTCAAGCAAGGCATAGAACAGGCCAATGACACCACGTTACAGTAACAGGATCCAACACATCTGGGAAATTTAAATTGATTTTTTTTTTTGTGCCAGAATTGATTTTTTTATGCCAGAAAACTGGGGCAGGCCAGCTGAAGAGAACCCAAGTATTTATTATATCTTGATTTCAATACCAGGTATCCTCAGCATGGCCCAAACATTTCACCCAGGTGTGTTGGTTCCACAAATGCTGCTTCTAGAACAACTATATCACAAATGACTTGAGGAAGAGACCCATATTTCAAAGCTCCATGGTAAAGCTACATTTGCATCATTACAGTTTGTTCCAGACATCATCACATCTGAGATAATTCAAGGTACCATTCCATGCACGTGCATGGAATGTTCAACATATCCTACATATTTAAGTTAAGATTTCCAGAATCAAATTTACTGAATTTTCTCTGGAAAAGTACCTACTATTATTCATCTATGAAATAACAAAGTACTGGAAACGAAGTGTGAACTTTCAAGCTCTTTGAAAAAAGATCCAGGGTTGATGAACTTTTTTTTGTGATATTTTTGAAACAATAACTTCAGGTAAAACTAATCATACAATGTCTGGTATCCTATTAAAAACCCCCACAAAAACTACACAGAACAATTTTGTATCTCACTACTTTGGTAAAGATTTAGTTTCTTTGTTGTTTTTAAAGGGAACACTAGAAACTGGCAAATTTTTATATATTCCAAGTGGTCATCAGAAATCATAACATTTTTCTCCTTAAAATGTCCTAGTAAAGCATTTCAAAATATACATAGATAATTTAAAACTCAAACTTCTCTTCTTTAGTTTTATAGGTTTTTAAAAACCTTTTTCAACTGTAATGAACACTATCCTTTGTCTCAATCCCAGTCCATTTCCTCAAACAAAATCAGTACCTTCTCTGCAATGTTTTGCTTCAGTACATTCCCTTCATCCCAACTCTCCATTCCAGCCCCAAAATACTGCACCCACTTTCCTCTTGCCCCATTCTCTCTCAGAAATGTAGTTTCACTCCTGTGCATCCAAAACTGACTCCATGACTTCCCCTCAGATTTTAGAGGCAGGCCTGGAGAGAGGACCCCTGAACATCCCAGGACAGCAGCTTCCCACTTCAACTCATGCAAAAATCAAGTTCTATTTTAAAACTGTATCCATTTTACACCCTGTCCTCTCATCCTCTAAAGCCATTCTACAACTTGCTGGTCTCACCCCAACCATGCCTTCTGAGACTTTAGTCACAAGGCTCAAACTTTTTGCTCTCCACAGTAAGAAGAACTTAACAGAATTAAACTGAGTTTAGGAAATTCTGTAGCTCATGTAAGGTAAATAAGCATTTTAATCAACTGAAATTTTGTAATTGTGAAAAGAGTATCAAGACAGAAAATGGTGTTCAAGTGCCCAGAGCCAATTTCAGTTCTCAGTTACATGTATTGATTCTGATGCTGTTACTTCAGATGTACATGAGTGTAATTGAGAGCAAATTGTGGGTCACTGGTATAAACAGCTCTAGCTAAAAGTGTAACAAAGGCTGTATTGTGCTACACACAGCAGAGCCAATAAACGAATTCAAAAGACACCTAGATGTGTTCCTGGAAAAAAAAAAGGGGGTAGGAGTCTAAGCGGTCTGGTGGGAAAACAGGAAAGTGAGATTATGACAAATTAAAACAGATTTGGCACACTGGGCTGGACAGCCCCTCCTAGTCCTATCTCTTTTAGAACATTTATTTATTATAAAATGAATTGGAAGCTTTTAGAACATTTACTGATTATAAAATGAATTGTCATTTTGCACTGAAAACAACTTTAATTCATTTCAGCATCAGAATACCACCACAACAAACACAACCAAGGCAGGTAAAGTGAGTTTACAACCAGTTACAAGTACTGGAATAAAGCCTGGTGGATCTTCCCGAGACACCACAGGATTTGCACTCAAAAGTATTGGTGTGGGATGCTTGGAAGAGGGAGAAGGGGTGTGGAGGCTTTTTTTGGGTTGGGATTTTTTGAGTGGTTGAAAGTCTGTTATTTATTTATTAACCCTCATATCTCCTGTCTTGTTATCAGCTGAAATCCTGTTCCAGGGAATACCTACATGTCCTTCCTATCAACTCTGCAGCTTCATCTAAGGGTATTAAAACACACTTAAACTTTTCTAACAACTTTTAAATCTACACAGTTACTAAAGCACAATACAGGTTAATTCTCAGGTGGCTCCAGAACTCCCTTAGGGAGAAAACAGCAGCAATGTCTAGTCCTGAGAGAATTCCCTTTCCAAACTGATGAGGCAGCTGCCAGCTTGCACAGTATAAATCTATTCCCTGCAAGCCACGAGGTGGAGATCTCTGGCAAAGCAGGATCCAAAGGAAGTCTTTTACCCAGCCTAATGTTACTATTAACACTTGGAGCCATTGCATCAAGCCAATTTTTCTGTTTGTTTTTAAAGTTTGATAGAAATGTCACTAGTGGAAAAATTAAGTAAAGAGCACTGGTTAGCCACAGAACTGGACACACCTGGCTGCAAACCCACCAAAAGAGACTGACTTCATTAGTACTAGGGACAGCAGAGTAAAATTTATATCTGAAATATGCCTGCACCAGTAGAATTTGCTGAGGCCACAGACTCTCCGTGTGTTTTTACAGCTGTGTCAAGTTTGGGTTTCTGACTCTTGCCGACATTCAGGAGTGCTGAAGGAGCTCAGGCTAACAGGTCCCAAAACTTTGTAGCAGAGATTTAGATCTCAGCAGTTTTAACAACCAGGTTTTGAAATAATACAAACTCAATTTGGAGCTGGAGCTGATGTAAATTTGCAGTTTAAATGCTTTACATTCTACCCCTTTCGGCTCCAATGAATCAGTTAAGAGCAGATGGCACATTTCAATAAACCATCAGTATCACCTCAGGAATATAGTGTCCATTTTCTGAATCAAGTGCTGGCATTGTTGCTAGATTGGAAGCAAGCTAAAGAACTGCAACTTTGTATGTCAGCAAGTTAAACTAATTGCATCCAGGCAGCAATTCCATCCAGGTGCTCTGTCACTTGTACCACAATACAGGAATCAGAGTTAAATCTTGACCTTTGATACACTGCATGAGAGAAAAGGCAAGGAGTGGAATTTCCTAACCTCCTAGGATCTATGCAGATGATAATTTAGTTCTCCGAATGCAGTCAGTAAAGTTTCTTTTCACTTACCTTATTTCTGAGAAAGACTCAGATTCTGAAATTTAACAGCATTGACACAGGAACATTAATGTCATCTTCTTTTTATCTACTATTCTTGATGCATTTGACCACGTTCTTTTGGAGGCAGAATACACTGATTGCAGGATTACATTACTTGAAAATAAATTGTTGCTACACATATCCTTCCATCAGGTCACTAACCCTCTGTCATTACCTCAGCTTCAGTTTAAAAAGATCATTAGGGATAAAGAGGTCAAGATGAATAAAAAGAATGTAGCACTTGGGAAACTGCCGTTTATTGGTCACTCAAAACTCCTTGCAATTGTGAAAGGTGAGAAGTGAGAAAGACTTCAGTCAGGGCACAGCTCTGTAAAGGGAAGGAAGGTGAGTGGAGAAGAGTGAACAAGCATGGAGAAAACAGAGCCCATGCAGGGGCATGAGTGAAGCCAAAATTACTGGCAATGACAAAGGAAAATGAAGCAGTGATAAGGAGCAAAGGAACTGGTCACATCTTCAAACATCAGGGCATAGATAATTTTCATCTAACATACAATAAATATTACCAGAAGAGACCAAGAAGTTTGTTCATCTCAGCAAAATCCTAGAAATTTTGGGTTGAAGGTACCTCAAAGCTTATCCCATTCCACCCCCTGCCATGGGCAGGGACACCTTCCACTATTCCAGGTTGCTCCAAGCCCCATCCAACCTGGCCTTGGACACTTCCAGGGACCCAGGGGCAGCCACAGCTGCTCTGGGCACCTGTGCCAGGGCCTTGCCACCCTGACAGGGAAGAATTCTTTCCACATGTCTAACCTAAATTCCCTCCCTTTCCATGTGAAGCCATCTGTCCCAGTTTGAAAGGCAAGATGTTTTCCATTTCCCATCTGTATGGCAGTTGTCTTCTGTTAAGTGAGCAATTTTCCTTCTCTTTCACAACCAACTCTCCTTCCAGGGAGACATCTGCTGATAATGGGCTATTGAGTGTCACTGCATGACTGATAAGAGCTATAACATCCCATTGGGAGATGCTCAGCCCAGAGGGAGGAGCCAAGCATTCCTACCTGGATATAAACTGGGTAAAAAACCAGACTCAGGTTTTTTTGCTGGATTTCCAGGAGGACTGCAGCCACTCCAATTTGGACTGCTACCAACACCCTGACCAAAAAGGGTGTCAGGTTGTATTCTGACTCTGTCAGTGGTTTTTCTTTTGTATTATTGCATGTATTTTGTTTTCTTTTTCACTTTCCTCATAAATTATATTTCTGACTTGGAGTCTCTCACTGGTTTTGTTTTCAAACCAGAACACCATCCCCCCCTTGTTGTGTCACTGCAGATCCTGAGGAAGGGTCCGCCTCTGGCTTCCCTGTAGCCCCTTCAGATTCTGGACAGGTGCTGGGAGGTCTCCACACAACCTTCTCTCTCCAGCTTCAACAGCCCCAACCTTCTCAGCCCATCTCCATAGGGGACTGACTACGAATAATGACCGAAATATCAGGAATAAATAAAAAACCAAACCAAACCAAAACAAACCACTGCAGATAACAAAAGCCCTCACTAAGACTACAGTGAAGAGAACAGAGCTCCCTGCAGTTGCATCACACAGCAACCAATCTACTGCAAAATGCATGTATAAACACTTCAGAGTATAGAATGGATGAAAAGATAAAGACACTGATGGGTATTTTTATACTTCAAGGAATTTTGTGGAGAAATGGAATAGTTTAGCTTGCATAAATGGAAACCCTGTGCATCCCTTCAAAAATAACTGACTGCAAACACTATATTTTTCCCCTAAGGTTTACTGTAAAGCTCTCAATACAGGCCTAACATGCAGCATTCTTCACTTTGGAGCCCTGCATTGCTTGGAAGGGCAAAGGGTCAGCTCTGCTCCTCTTTTCCAGCTGCTGCTTCCAACCCTGCACAGAAAACTACAAGCCAGCACTTTGTTCATATAAGACAAAACTAGAGTCAAAAGAAACAGACAAACCATCTTCTATTCCAAAGGTCATTTTCTCCATGGAATCAGATACTTTCAGGTGCTTTGGAAGGTGACATGTTTGGCTGGGGTTTGTTTTGGGTTTGGGGGGGAAGGTGGTTTGCTTTATTTAATCACTGAACAGTTCTCTTCCTTTTTGACAACACAGATCTTTGCCAGCCCTGTTCTCCCACAGAAGTGCCCTGAACACAGGCAGCCTCACCTGTATCAGGTCTGCTGTCACCTACTTCCACTGCCTCTGCAATGCCTTCTCTTCAGGCACTCACCAACACAGGGCTGGAGAAACACATTTTCATACTTGAAGCACAGGAATTACCATTACAACCAACTACCACAGCCTTCCTCAGAACAGGCCAGAATGATCCAACCTTCTTCTTCCTTCAAACTTGCAAATGAACTCTCCTTGAACTACCCTCTCTTTAGAACTTTTTTTTTTTTTAGATCAGGTATAGTGAAAATCCAAAATTAAAAACACACTAAGGCCTAGGTATAGTCATGTGCAGGAACTTGAAAAAAAAACCCTTGTTGAGTATCTTCCCATTTACTATTTCAGATATGGAGAACACACAGAGCTCTGCTGGAATTACTGAAGTTGTAGCTATAGATTTGGCACCAGTCACATTCCTCCCTACCACAGCTGCTTATTCCTCTTCCCATTCTGTTGTAGCAGCATCAATTTCTGCAATCACATGGCAAATCATGTAGGAAATGAATCAATTTCAGACAAATCAATACCTTTATCCAGGCCACAATGCACTTTCAGAAGCAAGGACAGTGGCTCAATACAGCAGCTGAGGGAATGAATGGTCAGGAGTGAGGGCTGCAGGTACCAGCTTAAGCTAGTAAAGGAATCAACCAGTTGGATTCTCAGGCATTTTTCTAAGATACTTAAATCCAAACAAGCATTGAAAGATGGGAATCATCAGGATTAACACCAGCAGAGAGGACTTACCCCCATCACCTTCCCACGCTGTTCAACGTCCTCCCACATGCAGTGAACGATGTAGCGGCACATGTACTTCCCCGTGCGGCCCTCCTGCTTCAGCCGCACCAGGCACATCCTGCAAGAGCACACACCACTCAGCTCCTGGGCTTTTTTTAAAAGGGAGACAGTAAATTAAATACATTCCAGCTCGTTTAAGATTTTTCTTATAGTATATATTTGTGATCAGGGGAAAATACACACAGATTTTTTTTTTTTTTTTAATAAACCACTACAAACATTTCCATTCTGTACTCAGGAGCTGTATCTGCTGGATTTTGGCCAATCCAGCCATGGAAGAGTGACAGTGGACTCTATTCTTGCTGACAGTACTGTAATCTAGTTAAACACTACCGCAACCTAAATTCCTCAGCCTTAAGAACACCTCACCCTCTGGAGCAGGAACACATGGCTTGTCTAATCCCAGGCTCTGAGCCAGCTGTAGCTCAGTTGGTGCACTCAAGTGCTGTAAGAGCCCAACTAGCCAAGCTGGGGAAGCTTAAGCAAGTTACACACTTCAACCAACCCACATTAGCAATGTCCTACATTACTTCAACTACAGAGGTATTAGGATACATGTCCAGCCACCTGGCAGAACCTCCACATGCAAGACCAGCTCAGATGTTTGTAAGTGCACTGTGAGATCTTAATGAGAACATCAGGTTGAGTTGTTTTACTTTGCTTTTAAGCATTAAAGCCACTTAAACTTCATTGCTGCTGCTCTGTCTACAAAATAAAATAGTAATTTTATTTTGCCTCTTATAAAACATCTGTAAAGAGCACGAACTAAAGCCCAGGCTGATTCCTCACTGGGCTGGGACCAGTCCCATCACCTGTGCCATCTTCTCTACCTCATTCAACAACTCTGCTCCTGTGCTGAAAGACAAAAGTGCCTGCGCAGGACTGCCTGAGTGACTGCAGACGAGGTGATGCTCAAACACTGGAGCTGAGAGAATCCACTGCTTTCCACAGACATGCTAGGAAGGACACTGCTCCCTGTAAAACCAAGAGAGCAGAGCTGCTGGATGCCACTGTGGAGCTGGTGCACACTAACAATGATGAATGTGCCACAAGAGCTAAAAGGAAAATATGATTATTTATTTGTTAATAGGTTCATTTCTTTAGTGAATATAAGATCTGCAGGCATTAAAAATATTTGGTGACCCATGAATGCCAGCTCCACAGGGAAAATCACAAACACCTGAAGTGTGCTGAGATGACTTGTAAAAGGACAGATGTCCATCTTGGGTTCTAGCTTGTGTATGGATTAGTAAAGGAAACATATTTTTCAACCTGTTAAAGAAGTAAAACCTACTGCCAGGGACAGTCAGAGACAAAAACTGAAGGTAGCAAAACCTGCAGCAGTCCAATATTCTTCTTGCTAGTCAGAACCACTGTCCCACCACACAAATGAAATTAAGATGGTACCAAAACCAAAGCCTCCTTTTCTCAGAGAAGGATGACAAAGCTTTCTGTTCAGTGGTCAGAAAACAGCTGTCAGAGAACAGCTGTCCAGGTACCAGACCTTCCACAAATCAAATGCACAAAGAGCTTAAAACTTTCAGTTTACTTCTCCCAGTTTCAAAACCTTTGTTCCTCTTGTGCATTTCCACAATTGAACTGTACAAAAAAATGAATTACCGAATTGAAAATTCTTACTCACTCTTAACAAGTCAAAGAGAAAAAGACTCACTTAAAAAGACTAATTTTGCGCTAAGAAAAGCATTTTTATATTTCTTTTGATGAACAGCTGAACTCAGGAGTGAACAACTCAGGGGCAAGAAAAGCTCCCCCGAGCATAAATAGTGTTTCCTATCCTGTGTGCCTTTGGTGGTGGAGAAGCAGGAGGAGAGAGCAGTGCGGAGACCAACAGGCAACAACCAGTCAGTGATGAGCAGGACTGACTGGTGTGCAGGGGAAAACCTGCTGCTCACGGAGCCTAAAAGGGAGCTCTTGTGTTTGGATGCACAGTGCTGTCACAGAGCTGCTCTGCAGCACCACGAATGAGATCATGGAATTTTGCAGCTTATTTGGAAGTTTGGTAGTTCGTTACCACACCTGTTTGAGGCGACAGACTCTTTAAAGCCTATAAACCTCCTAACTAGATCACCATGGCATGAAACATTTCATCATTTCACTGCACAATCTGTTCTGTAGTTTAGTCAAATACTGACTCATCTTCATCAAACCCTGCAAGGAAAATTACTCCAAACTATCTTTAGAAAGCTGTCTACCTCACATTAGTTGGGTTGGATAATTTTTGCTGCATTTAAGTTATGCAGAGAAATTATCTTGGAAGAAAATCTTAGAAGAAAGGATAGCTGAAAAGGATCAGGAGCATCTGTAACTCAACCCATGTCAGCTGAGATATTGTAGTTTCTCACAACAGCCTCAACCAGCTTCTGTCAGTGTTCCCAGAGTGCCAGACTGGCCTAAACACCAGAAGTGGCGGTTGACACCCCCTGATCACTGCTGTGAGATGCCCTGTGCACACATCAAGGTGTGATGAGCCATTAAGGGTAAAGCCCACTCAGACCTGGCCACTCATTTCTGCTTCCTCAGTTGCTCCAGAGCAACTATTTTTGCAGCTATGCTACAGTTGCTCAAAGAAATTACTGTGGCTTAACAACACAAATATCAACAACATTTTTTGAAGGCTTTATTCTGTTTAACCCACTCATGAACAGCTATCAGCTTGGGGGATGGCAGGAAACTCCTGAACTGACTTTTCCATCAGTTCTGTCGTGACATTACACTTCAGGGAATGATGATTACCAGCAGAATTCTGAACAGGTCCTAATTAGGTTTGCATGTTCTCCTGTGTTCCAGCCTGGCCACCTCCCCACCACTGCTCCATCCAGCAGACAGAGCCCAGCCTGGCTGTGCAGCCTCCTCTCCCCTGGGGCCTTTGCTTAGGCTGTTGTGGCCCATTCCTTCACGTTAAGGCAGGAGCAACTAAATGCTGGAGACATTACAAATAAACTTATTCTTAAAATCTCTCTCAAGCAAGACTATCCTGATGGAATTAAGACACAAAACAGAGTTTATTCCCTTTCTTCTGAAGCACCCAATTCAAAATAGCACTGTGTCCTCAGGCATCTCTATGCACATCAGAGAAATCTTTTCTGGCAGGAACTGTTTTCTACATATACTCGGTGGGTTTCATTCCCCTCTGGACTTTCTGAGGCTGATCAAAACTTTCCTAAGTGCAGATTTCCTTAAGAAAAACAATGCTTAGATGAACTTTTGCAACAGGTCTCTGAGTCTTTCAGAACAGGAATTGTAGCACCACTCTATTTGATCCTAAATACTTCAGAGATGTCATCATGCTTGGTCTGGTGAAAATATGAAGGGAGCTCTAGGTATCTACATGACAAATACTGAACTAAGACATTCCTCAGCAGTCACCCTAGTAATTTCTTTGGCAGTTTGGTAACAGCTCTGGATTCAGCCAATACTCCATTTAGGTGCATGGGAAAATGCAAACCCAGCAGAACAAATAAAGAGCTCTTCTAAAGGTCTGGACTTCTAAATATAAACCAAGAGTCCTCCTGACATCAGAGGTGTGAAGTAACAGAAACAGCCTATGAAAATATGATACTCAGGAAAGAATAATCATGGGTTGGTTTCCTAAGTAATATTGATGGGTTGACTTTTTAAAGCATGATTTTAGCACTGCATTGGAAGGCACTGGAGTGTTTCTAAAGGAACATTATCTTCAAAGAAGCTTGCAACAGCAGAGGCTAAACATGAGAGCCTGAATTCCTCTCTTTTTGAGTGGGGTCAGTAGGAACATTCTATTCACAGACAAGAAGTAGGAGCCAGAGATTCAAAGAGAACCCATCAGAATGTGTAACACAACAATATGCCCTGACAAGCACCTTAAGTCTGTAAAAGCTGGGATGCAAAAAACATGGAAAAATTGACTAGAACATGGTGGGCAATGACAACAGTAAGAAAAGGAGACAAAGTTTACCGAAGTAGGGAAAATTCTCGACTTCTTTGGCTCCAGAAGACACTCCAAATCCATTGAAACTAAGCTACTGAATAAGAAGTATCTAAGAAAGTTGTGCAGACTGCTCTGCTAGGGGGAGCAGGAGCAGATGGTGATCAGAATCTCCTGGCAGGCTTGTTGGCCACCAGACCAGGAAGATTTGCTCCTGAGGCAAATGGTCCAGCAGGAAAGATGAGAACTGGAGCCTTCACACAGGATGTCCTTGACTTTGTCAAAGCCAGCAGAAGCACTTCTGCTCCCACTTTACTGAGGTCAAACTGCCTAAAGGAAGAGAATCCCAAAGAACATAGCAATAAACCTGCCTGGGAAAGCGAAGTATGTCATGGCAGGATGCTGGTCACTGATCTCATTAGAAGCAAAGCCTACAGCATTTCCCAACAAGCCAGGTAGTGAGCAGGCCTGTCACAGGCTTCTCTGTGTCCTGGAATATCAAACCAGATCTCTGATTTGTGGTCCACAATGACAGTGCTGCCAGGAACACAGAGGAGCCAGGCTCATAAACCCTAGAAAAACTAACCTCTAGTGCTAACCTCCACACCTGAATTTTCACTGCTGCCACAATGAGGCAGAGGGATTTGGTTCTTTCCTGCTTGTGCAGGATATTGCTGTTAACCTGTCCACCATATCTCACATGTAAGAGTATTTCAATTCTCAGCACATCTCCCCATAGCATCACCAGCTCAAAGTGCAGCAACTCTTGGCCACCTTCAAAAGAAGCCAATGTAGCTTTGATTTTAGAAACTCGTGCCTAGCCTATACCAGTTTCATCTCTGTCATAGTTCTCTTGTTGATTTTTCTAATTAATCTTGAATGTGATGCTGTGTATTAATCACAGGATACATTGTCCTGTCAATGAGAAATCAAGACAAAAAAAGTGTGTTCTCTGCAGATTCATCTTAACTCTCTTTGGTTTTCCCAGACACTTACAAACAGTCTGGTTTTTAACATTTATTGGACTAGTTTTCAAAATACCTGTATGAATTATTAGCTTATCAATTCATTTTTTCCCAAAGGGAACAGTAGGAAATAAATAAACTGCAGATTTCAAGGGTCATCCTTACTTTGTTCCACTGATTCCATTAACTGATTATAATTTCAATAGTTCTACTCATTTATTTACTCTTTGGTGTAATGACTGCCCCATCTTTCACTATATTGAGGAGTCAGGAAATTAAAAGGAGAGAAGGGAAAAAGGAGGAGGCAAGGAAACAAGGGGCCTTAAGTGCAGCTATTTCAGTACAAACTTCCTTTCAGCCTTTGGACAGCTGAACCCAAGTCTATGGACTTCAGTTCCCTGAAAGATCTGGCACTTAAAAAATTACTCTACTCCCTTGTGCATCCTCTGACCTTTATAAGTATGCAATGCTAGATGAAAACCTGATTTTTTTGGCTACTATTTTCACAAACGAAAAAGGGAAAAAACTTCACTTTTAAGGTGTTAAATATTTTTACATGCAGTCAAGCTGGCATTCACCACCCTGCACGTACCTTTCAGAAGTGAAAGAGTAAATGCCAGTGCTATAATTTGTTAAATGCTTCTCATCACCACAAATTCTCCCAATTTAAATGACTTTTACATAAATTTAAACCTTTCCTAAAACACCCAAGTAGGATTTTTCCACATAGCCTGAGCAAGGCTTTTAGAAAACTCATGACAAAGATCATTTCACTGGTGAGGAGTTGAGATGTAAGAGATGTCAACTTCTTTACAGGACTTATTGTTCTTCAGCAGAAAACAGCTTAAATTCAGTCATCAGGAAAATGAATATAACCTCTATTATCAACCATGGATAGAAGGCTGTACTTTTTCTCACATTAAGTTGTGGATAACTCCATTTCCTGAAAATAATTGTATTACTATTTTGCCTTTCACTTACCAGACATGAAGCTGGGCTACTAGAAACCATGAATTCAAAGTATCAGGCATTTGGCACCCTTGATGGAAGGGAAAAAAAAAAAACACAAAACCAAAACAAAACATTAAAATTAATTTCATCACATTTTGTGCTTAACAGAAATTCACTGCACCAAAATCTAAAAGCACTTTAGTAATTTATTTTCAGCAATAACAGTACATACATACTGGAAGCATACATCATTTACTGTCATGTTTGTGCTTACACTCTAGAACATGCAGCCACAGATGCTGTGGATTCTTATAAAGATGTCAGGTGTTTAGAGCTCACTAGGATAACTTTTACACAGGGGGAAAATTGCACAATGGAGAATGAGACAAACATGTGGCTTCTAGCTTGGAGAGTCTCAAAGCAGCAGTGACTAGCACAGAGGAATCAATGCATGCTTTGCTCCATTCTTACACTCTTCCTTCCCATGTGCTGCTGTCTCCTGCCAGGGACAGAGTTCTGTGTTACCTGTGTCTCTGCTCCCACTCCACTGCTTGGATTCACTCCATGGCTGCACAGCCCACAGCACTCGGAGTGTTCCAGCCAGGCTACATTAGGATTAAACCCATCAACCAACCACAGAAACAATCTGTTTCCAGATTCAGCTCTACTCCCACAGCCACTGTTTTCCCAGAGATGGCTTGTCCATATGTGTGTTCACATGATGGATTTTCATGTGCTGTTAGGATGTGAGGCTGGAGATTTAGGCCACATGGCACAAAAACCATATTCCTCTCCCTCATGCTTGAAAAAAAAATGAACCTGTGGGTTCTGTGCATGCCAAATCCTTTAGTTCCTGTCAATCTCAAACATTCCTCCCAGGCACACTTCTGCATCTGTTTCCTGGAGAAGATTTTAAGGCAAGTCCCTAATGAGAAGGATCTGAGGCAGTCACCTTGGCCTACCCAGCACTTGGTGTTCTCTTCTAAGCTGTTCAAACCTAGCTGGAAGAAGGCTAGAGAGCCTTGAGAAAGTGACTCTACAGTCAGATTTGCCCTAGGGAAGTCAACCTCATCTTTTCTGTGCTAAATAGATTCCTTCCTGGCTCCTATACTTCTTGGCTGTCAAGTATTACAAAGCAGATTCACCCAGATCATGAAGCAATGCTTTCACAGCCTCTTTCTTTTTATATGCCAGCTCTGGTCAGAACCAAACAGATCACCACTATTCCTCCCTCCCCAGAGAGATGACTCCATCAGTCCTAGGAGGTGCCAAGGTTCAGCACCACTGCCCATACATCACCTCTAAGACAGTACAAAGACACTAACAGTCCATATTTGGAGATTAAATACCAGTCTCCCTCACCCTTCTACCCTTTTGGCTCTCTCATTCCTATTGGAAATAATTCCTGTGCCTAGAAATGACTACTTTGACCTAAAGCCACGCCAAGGCATCTCTAACTAGGGCAGGAGCACACAATGCCTGCATTAACCAAACCATCTCAGTAAATGAAGGTTCCACAGGCAAGAGTCAAACACTCAGTTCAGACAGAGGTTTCTCCAGAAGGAGTTCCCATGGATCAGTCCCCCACCACAGAAATCACTCTGCAGTGGAAAGCAAAGCTCACACCTCTACTCCTGGAAATACGGAAAGTTTTTAAAGACCCATTCAGTACCCAAGAGGCAAGAATTTTTTCTCTAACTTTCCAAGAGTTGCAATTCTATTTTTATAAATCATTTTTAACTTCTATATTTGGACTGTCTGCATGGTAAATTTAAAGGAAGGGTGGCTCCTTTAAAGCAAGAATTTTTTCATGATGGACCATCTTTGCCACTACCACAACTTTAGGAAGGACACAACAGGATGATATCCACACATCCTGCAAAAGAACAGGTGTGCTGTGTCAGTGCTCCCCTGAGTGTGGCAGGCAGCAGCAGGAGCCTGGAAGGCACTGAGTGGGGTATGGGAGACACAAGAATCAAGAGTCCTGTAACCTCCAGTCTTTTCAAGCTGCACTGAGCCCCACTAGGAGCCATCCAAAAGGCAGACTTGGTGGGATGAGCTCTCTATTGCTGCAGCTGCCTGACTCTAGAGAATTAACAGCATTAATAGTTCAAGTTGAATTCAAGGTAACTCTACAGCCCATAGTCATCAGCCAAACTCCACTTCAGCTCTGAGTACTACTGGCCTGATCCTAAAACTTCTTTTGACCTTTCAAATCTGAGGTCAGGCATGAAACACAGGCTGCCTCCTCTGTTGCATCAGAACTACTCAAGCTCTGTGCCAAACCTGGCACCAGCAACTTTGTTATTCCCTCTGCTGCTTCTCTCTTCTCCTTTAAACAAGAAACAGCTGACATCCTAAAATAGCTCCACTTTCCCCTAAGCAGCACAGTGCAGACATTTGGGATATGGGCTCTAAAGCAGAGTTCCCAAAGTTTTGTCCAGGAGTGATCCAATATCGAGAGACAAAGGGATGGCAAACATAATAAAATTAACTGTAGTTTTATACTCAAGAGTCTCAATTAAAACACCTTCTTTATATTATACAGCGACCTCATGACTTGCATACCCATAGTCAGTATTTTGGGAACTGCTGTTCCAAGACATATACAGAGACAGGCAGTTCACAGGGCTCTCATACTGTGCCACAAAAAGTCTCAGGAATTCCACTGGGCATCAGCAGGAATGCAGTGAGATAGAAGAGAGCCCGTAAGACATGAAATGCTAGCACTGTCCTAGCCCTCAACCACACTATCCACTCTTTACACTGTTACTTCTGTAAGAGAGCTACCCTACAAACTCCCCACACCAATCCAAGTACCAGAAAGTCACAGTGCAATTGTTCCTTATGCCACAACACAACCACACCACAAAAGCACATCCAGAAAACATTGAGGAGGGCTCTGTAAAGAACTGGTTCTGCTCACTCAGGTTAACGAGCCCACGAGTGGTTTCACACATGAATGGCTGAAGGTTTCCCAGGTCAGCTCAGCAGGTTAACAGGGCTCACACATGGCTGGGAAGGAGCTAATAAGCTCTCCAGAGAGCAAAGCTGACTCTGAGCAGTTCACCTGATATCAACACACTCCAGTTAAAGCCAGAAGGGCAGCAAAGCACAAACACAGCACAGGTCAGCACATGGCTCAGACAGCACTGTCCCACCTTGGGGCTCCCCATGGACATGGGGAGGGGAGCAGCACCCATGGAGCACAGGCTCGGGCACTGCTCTGCTGCTGCAGCACCACGGCACAGTTCACAGGTACTTGCTTCTCTTCCTAACAGTCCCCCAGGCTGCTCCTTCAGGAGTGAGCAATGGGCTTTAGCAATGTCCATCTTTAGTTGCAAAAGGAAAAAAACAGCTCCCGACTGACACAGTTTGATGAAGACATGGTAAACTCAAATGAAAGTTGGGTATCTTGCTCCATGCCATGTTCCCCTCTCAATTCTGCACTCCCTAGCACCTGCTTTGTGCCACAGCTGCTCTCCACCAGACCCTTCCATGCGCCACTTCAGCTCACCAATACAGCAAACCAGGATGTCAGTAAACTGGGCTGTTCTCCTTTAGTGACCTGAACATTCACCAAGGACATACCTGTGCAGCCCAGAAGAGGGGCACAGGAAGATGGAGATGTGAGACTTTCCCCTTTGGCTGCTACTTCAACTCAGCTGCCCATGGAACAACACTCTAAAGCTTCTCCATGGCAAAATCCTGTTAAAAGCTTCCCACTCATCCCACACTGTTTGTGTTTTAGGGGAACTACTTTTTAACATGGATCACAAGCCTGTTAAATTTTTGAGCTAACCTCCCAAAACAGCTTAATTTCTATGTGACACAAGTAAAAGAAACTTCTTTTACCTGTTTTGATATGAAAACAATTATTTCTTTGGAACCACAAGCACTGATTCCCAAACCACAGGTGTTTTTTTATACCACCAATGGGTGCAGCATGTGCTCCATCAATCTCAGAAAACTACCATGTTCCTGAGGCAACAACTGTCTCAAGTCCATGCAAACATATCCTACTCTTTAAAATACATGTTTTCTTTTTAAGACAGTACGACACCATCAAAAACAGAACAGAAGCTATTTACTCCATATTGAACCTGAAAATCTGTGCCAGTATTTTTTCCACAGACAGGTTTAAAATTTCTTTAAATTTTAAGCTAGGGCAACATTTATAGATCTTTGTACAATTAAATAGGGATAGTGAAACACCAGTTAAAGACAGCAAAGCCCTTGTCTGAAAGGTAAATACCACAAACAGAGCAGACCCTATCTGAGCAAGCCTGGGAGGGCACTCAGCTGGGAGAGGGTGTGCACAGGCAAAATGAGGTTCTAAACTTTTGATCACTACTGATGAATCCTAGTGCTCACAGAGCTCTCTCACTCCTGCAACCGCTAAAACCACATCACAGGTTTGGAAAATCTTCTGAAAAACACTTGAAAATTTTGCAGTAGCAACACTATGTAACAAACACTATGTTACACTATGTAACAAACCACCCTCAATAAGCTCTGCACTGGATGAAGGTGTCCCTTCAGCTGATCTCTCATGAGGCAGCAGCCCCAACCTGTGCTGTAAGAAAGCATCTGGTAGCTCAGGAATCCAGGTGACAGGCCAGACCCAGCTAACGGGTTTACTACCAGCTAAATCACACTGACACGGAAAATAAGTCACGTAAGAAAAAATACTATTGCAGCTTACATAAGTCTCAAAGTACATCTTCCCCCTTCACCGGCCGGATTTGAAACCATTCAAAGCTGCAACAGATTTCTTAGCTGATAGTTAACCACTGTGTACAGCATCAAAAAAACCATCCCAATCCAAGCCACTAATATATCTATATACTTATAGAAGGGACTTGTCTGTTCTAGTCGTACTTTCTACCCAGTCAAGAGATGTGTCCTGATTTAATGCTGTCAGGGTCAGTAAAAAATGTAGAAAGTCTCTTTGTACCCAAACCTGCCCTGGCCATGATAGAGACAGGTGATCCATGTGATCTAACTGATCTTGTATCATAAAAAAGTTGTGCATTAGTGAATGGGGGTGATTCCCTTATCTGCATCCCAGTTATACTGAGGATGGCACAGGGTAGGACACAGAGACCATCTGACCACCATAAAAAGGGAAGGGATATTTGGATTTTTAGTATATCCCATCCCTGGTAATAAAAAATGGCAATATCCCTTGAAGTCCAGGATATTCCAAGTTCTTCCCATCCTACTCCTATTCCTGTTCCCCACTGTAGCAAGGAAAATGTAACAATGCCAGACTCCAGAGTCTGCCCTTGCACCCCTGTCACTCCAGAGCTTAAGGGAATGCTGCAGTACAGTCCCCTTGCAGCTGACTATGCTCTGGTAAGGTCTGACAAGTCTTTTTGTTGTTGCATTTATTGGCACAAATATATCCAGTGACATAATTCCACCGTGTGTAAGAGAGCTCAGGGCAGCAGCTCACACACCATCAGTCCAGCACTTACTGTTAAAGAACTCCTCATAGTCAGTTTTCTCCACACAGCACGTGTACATGCGCAGCGCTGCCACCTTGAGCTTCTGAACAAAAAGAAGAGACAACACTTGAAGCATTCATCACCAGAGCTGGTGAACACTGCTGGCTTTGTCCCTGAACACTGTGAACACTGTCCCTTTGTCCCACACTGCCATTTTCTGAAAACACTTCTTTTGAAAATCACCATCACTTGAGATTTTCAGGAGCACATTAAACTATTAGATCTGCCAGTAATGGCATGAGTATAATTAATTTTGCCTTGAAGGAAAAAAGATTATTAAATGTTTTCCTGAATATCCTTCCAAATCTAGTGTGTTAAAATACTTGATATAATTACAGAAAATATAAATTAAATGGTTTTCCTTACAGAGTCTCTGAAGATCCCAATTCACAACTCCTGGTTTCCTCCAATAAGTTTAAGTGATGCATACCACTAAGAGTGTTTTGTGTAATTTAAGTTTTAAATATTAAAGAAGTCACATACCAGATATGTCCTAAAAATAGCTGTTTTTTTTTTTTTTTCTAGAAAAGTGACATTTGACTGATTATAAAAGTGAGAAAGGAATCCCAAATGATGAACAACATGAGCTATTCCTGCATGCTTTGGCAATTCTCATTTTGTTCCCAGCGTGCCACTGCACCCAAAACACCTCCAGTGCATCATCTAGAACACAGACATGTGCTGAAGCTTCAAAGAGCACAATAACTAGTAGCAAAAATCTTAAAGAGAAATGGCATTGGGTTTAGATTGCTCTGGTTTGGATTTTTGTTTTTTCTAGTGACATATACCAGTGATCATCTCAGTGCTCACCATACTGCAGGGATGAGCACCCTGCCTGCTAAACGGCAGCTCAAATCACCAAAGTAATTATTTGTGTCTCCTCCAACCAAAAGCAAAATAAGAAGTTGCAACAGAGGAAACACAGGAGCCCATTATTTTTCTTATTCAGTAATCTCAGGCTTCTGTCAAAAATCAAACATACATCTAAACTTCTTGAAGTAAATGTTTTACATTGCTTACAGCAGTTCTGAAGGTTTCCCTTTTAAAGGAAACACTGCCAGGCCTGTGAGCAGAGATCCCCCTGGTGAGAGTCACTGCCCCAAAGCAGGCATTACTAGACATTAAAAACATATTGTAAAAAACAGTCCCCACAATCCAGCCCTTAAATAATGCAGGTAACAAAGGAGAAACTGATGAAATTTAATCATGGAAGTTTTAGGGTGTAGAAGAAGTGTGGGGGAAGGGAGAATAAAACAGAAAAAAGCAAGAGAAATATTAAGAAACTTCCCAAAGATCTCCTAGAGAGCACGGGCAAGGCCAAAAATGAACTCAGGTCTCTTGGGCCCTAACCACAAAATAACTCTCTCCCAACCCAGGATCCCTAGCCAAAAGCAGGCAGTAAAGAGCAGCAATTAAGGAGAACTCTGAAATCAACACTTAGAGCTAACAAGAATCTTTATTACAACAATATGTACACAAGCACATGGGAGAGAAACTACACTCTCAAGAGGTTTAGCATCACCTGATTAAAGCAAGTGATTTTAACCAAAATGAGCCTGTTACTAGTCATTTATCTTTGCTTTACACTTTCTGAGGAGCAGCATGCAATCAGCAACAGTTTCAGATCAGATTCTGAAGAGGTGCACTCTGTTTTGTAGCTATTCAAAGCACCTTAAAACTTCCATTATTTTTAATCTTTTTATTCAAATAACTGGTTTTAATTTCAATACAACTGAGCTCAGTCCTTCTTACAAGCTGTCTTCTCCTCTCATTCTTTTGTACTCTTCCTTAATTCAGAGAAAAGAAATTATGAATTTCATCTTTTTTCTTCTATGTAAGTAACCAAAAGCATCTCTCACAGAGCTGCTCTCACTTAGTCAATGTTAACAACCATTTTATGAAAGGGTTATTTAAAAGGAAAAGGAGAAGGAGAATGACCTATTTGTGACCCTGCTCTTGTCAGCTACCACTGAACAGTGATTTGAACAGCAACCACACCATATCTCACCACTGACTGCTCAGAAGACCCTCCTGGTAAGGTTCTTACTCTGTTCTTTGGTGCACAAATGAAGTGAAAATCAATTATCTGAAGAAATTCAAGAAGGATTTAGACTCTACCAAATACAGTATTGTTGTGTATGTCAATGATGGCAATACATAATGTAAGTTCATGATCTGGATTATTAATTCCTTACATCAGAAAACAGGAACTTACATTAAAACTATCCATTAAGTACTCCTATCATAAGAAAAAAAATGTGGAGTGTTTTTGGTCTGCTTTTTAGAACTATCAAACAAACAAAAGAATTATTAAATTACTGCTTTACCCATCTGTTGTACTTGAGTTGTCCTGTGAATCCCATTGCTTCTATTATCCTTGTAAAAGCACCCACTTTTTCTTCAGATGGCAGCAAGGAATCTTTTGCAGAAAGATGCTGTAAAATTGAAATAGCACATATTTCAGTCTCAGCACTTAAATCTGACACATTTTAATTAGCAAAGTTACAAATTTAACAGAGAATTTTAGGGTTTTTTTGCCTGCTTTCTCTGTTCAACAAAACAAAACAAAACACCATTTAGCTCTCCCCTGAAAATATTCCACTGGTTTTCATATGTGCTGTTCCTCTGTTTATGAATACAAATATTGCATAACCATTGTGATAACAACATCCCATTGGAAGCTCACATTCAAATACTTACAGAAACCTGCTTTCCAAAATATGGCTCCTATCCTAGACTCCCCTATTCATTCTAGGTGTCTTTACTTGGGCTTAAGTCTTTTGCAGATAAAATGAGCAAACAAATCACAGAAACAGGGTAAATAAAGCTAACCTTTCACATTCCCTTTCTTCCTCTCACAGGCATTCTACAGTAATTATACAGTATACAAACCAATCAGCTCTATTTTAAAACCAATGAAGATACATGAACCCACCATTCTTACCAAAGAGCTCCCCCAGACTCTTATTCCCCTTACAATTAATCTACAGAGTACTTGCAGAAAATCCAGATCAGCAAAGTACTTAGTGAGCAATAATTTGCAATGTCTGCAAACATGAAGATAAATGTTCTCTTCCAGACTCACTACACACATTAAACACTCCTGGGCTGATGCTGTGGCTTTAGCCCAGTGGACATAGGGGAGCCCAGTGGGAATAGAGGAGAGAATTGGGAGGGTAAAAGTGAGAAAATTGAGGGGTTGAGATAAGGGCAGTAAAACAAAAGCCAGAGACACAAGCAAAGCCAAAGGAAGAATTAATTCCCCACTTTTCCAGAGCAGGCAGCTGCTAAGCCATCCCCAGGACAGCTGGGCTCCATCAGAGTAACATCACACCAATGTCCCCCACTTCCTCCTTCTTCCCAAGCTTTTTATGTGAGAATGATGCTGGATGGTCTGGACTGTCCCTGGGGTCAGCTGGGATCAGCTGTCCCCACTGTGTCCCTGCAATTCCTTGTGCACCCCCAGCTACTCCACTGGTGGGGAGACGAGCAGGAAAGGCCTCGGCCTTGTGTCAGCCCTGCTCAGTAACTCAAACACGCCTGGGACATCAGGCCTGTGTCCAGCACAAATCCAAACCACAGCCCATACAAGTTACTAGGAAGAAAATTATTCTCTCCCAGCCCAAAGCAGCACAACTGGTAAGAAAACTTTATGGCATTCTGCCTCCGAGCACCCCAGCAGCAGCCATCAGCCCGCTGTAATCACCACTGGTACTCCAGCAAATAATTTCCATGAATTAAGTATGCAGTATCGACTTTTTGCTATCAACAAATTACTTTTAACCTATCTATTGCAGATGAATCTCCTAGATATGACTTGAGGAAATACAGCTGAGAGGCATTATAACCTATGAAAGTAATGAGACCAGGATGCCAGCTCCAGCAAGGATCAGGAGCAGACTCTTGGGGAGGACACAAAAGCAGAGGAATACAGCACAGACCACCTCAGCCTTCTGGGATGTAGCTGCCCAGCTTTTGACAGACATTCCTGCACAAGAAAATGTATCTATTCATTTTTTGTCGGGTCCAACTGGCTACACCTGCAGTATTCTGGCATTTGAAACTATTTAACCTCAGTAACACAAAGTTGTGGTATGTTGGGTTTAACAGTTTAATCATGTTAAAAAAAAAATCCCTTGTGCTTTTTTAAAATCCAACCTTGTAACTTGGACTAGATAACCTTTAAAAGTCTCTTCCAACCCTAATTTTCCCATAAGAACCTGCAAACAACTATTTCCTATCCCACTGTTCAGTAACTTTTATTACTTTTATAGGACAGTATCATACATACATTCCTTAGTTTAGAAGGGTCCTAAAATGGGCTATTCCCATATTGAAAGCTCTTCCCCTTTCTGATCACTCTATAGACTTCCTAGCACTAATATACTAGTTTTTGAAACAGCATGAATGGTAAGCTAATACATATTCAGATACAGATTAAAATACAGATCCATGCTCTGCACAAGCTGCTATAATTAATTAAAAACTAACTGTAAAGGTGACAAAATCATAGCTCTGACACAGAATTCATTCCTGTGTATATCCACACACAAGCCTGAGCTTTTGAGATAAAACACTCTGCACTTGTGCACTGACTACAGATGGCTGCCAATGCCTTGAATCCTGCCATGCCCAGTGTTCAGGTAAATGGGGAGAAACACACCCAGCACCATTTAAATATCTTTCAACCTCCCAGACAGTGTAACACTGCCCAGGACCTCCTGTGATACTCAGGTCCTCCTCTGAATGCTGGTCATTAAACTTTTCACCACGTCCCCCCTTACCAATGTCTGCAGAGGCACATCCCACCCTCTGCCACACATGATGGACCCAGTGACTCCCCTGACACGTTGTGGGTATTTAAACCAGTTTTTAGTACCTTCTCTTCAGGATTATGCAATGCAATGCTCCCTGCTACACTACAAATGGCTCCTAACCTTCCATCATAAATCCATAATCCCCCTCCAGGCAATGATAGGAACTGCTCAAGGTAGAACTTGTGTCCAATAATTACTGCCACGCTCACTAAATCAACATAACCCAGGCAGAACTTCTCTACATCCCTCTTATCTATAAATGCATATGAAGTCTCCCTCTGTACAAGTTTTTCATTATGCAGAGAAAGTTAAAAACCAAAATTATTTCAATTCATCTGTTGTTAGCTCATCACTAAAACTATGGCTAACCAACAAGCAGGTTTTTCTGGAAAATGCCATGTTCTTGCTTCATTCTTCTGCAAGGCAGCCTGGATTAGCTCAAGAGATGGTGAAGGGATTTAAGCAGAGTGCTTGGTTCAACCTATGGATAGAGGCCTGAAGCTCATCCTGCCAATGCCAGGACTGCAGCCAAATGCAATTAAACAATCCTATAAGCATCTCTAAAATCAGATCTAGGAAACACTGGGCTGAGGAGGGGGAAACTATATGGTGCTTAGTTGCCAGCTGGGCTAAAACCACAATATTGAGAGAGAGAGAGAAAACTTTAAAAACGTATTTTATAGCTCACTCAAAAGAAGCTCATGAAGACACTGTGCAAGGGTTATCTAGATAAGCCTACCTCAGGCTGCCTTTCCTGCTCAATACCTGAAAGGCAGTGCTTAAAGCAAACAATCATTTTAATTTTGACATCAAACATAAACTGAAACATCTGGAGTTCACCATTAATTCCAAACCACTTTCCCACCAGGACTGCATAGTCAAGTTCACATTTCAAAGATGAGTAAGTACTTCTCTATTCAAAATAATGAAGCTGCAGACCAAAAACCCACCTCAAACCTACAGTGTTGTAAACTGCTTCCTCTCTGGTCATAAATCCTGCCTGGCTTCTTACACCATGGCTATTTTAACTGGGAAGTTTCCTCATCCATCTTTCCGCCCTTGTGCTCCTCCCCTTGCCCTTTCCAATACACCAAAAGCAAATCTTGAGTCCTGCCTTGAAGATCTTCATGGCATTCCTGGTTTGTTTGAGGTACAGTCTTGTCACCCACTGCTCTCCCAGATCCACTCTGTAAGTGCTGCCTGTGCAGGGCTCAGAGCAGTGCAGGCAGGAGTGGGGATTAGGGGCATGCACCATCTTTGGGAGTCTGGATAACAACTTTAGCTCTGGCCATGATAAATTGTGCAATCCCTTTGTATATGCTTCAATCCCTGTCTGCAAAGCGTTTGGTTTATCTTAACAGCTGAAAAACACTGAAAAATTGACTGTAAGAAGGAAAACCCCTAGTTAAGAACTAAATGCAAAGAGCAGGCAGGGGTTCTTCCCTTGCACACTTCTGGTTTTACTTCATTTTTTTCTATCTATGTCAAAAGAGCCTATTTTAAACTCTTCTTATTATGTACCTCTAACTCCACACCAGCAAAATGCTCTATTAGCTAGATAGCAAAGTGGGATTATTGTTTTCATGGAAGTTTTACCTATCAGTCCCTAACTCTTTTTCCTTCTGTCCTCTCATTTCTCATGCATGTGTTCCATTTTGCCATTTTTTTCACTCTGCATTAACAAGATACCAGGATATTTATTAGTTGAGAGATGCTAACACCCTTAGTTTAAGTTGTGAACTGATCTTATGGATTTGATTAATGCCTCAGAAAACTTCTGCTCCAAGACAAAAGACAATACATGTACAAGACACACAGACCACAGATCAACAAAATAGTACAGATGAACAGTAAATTATTACACAATAATTAGCTGTTATTAGTAGACTGCATGACAATTTTCAGTGTTTAGAAGATAGAAAGTGTCACCACACATTATTCCCAAACTAAAGAATAAGGAAACATCTTGTCACTTCTAACATGTGTGGAAGGAACATCTGCCCCCAACACCTTGACTTAATTTCTTTCTTGTCTGGAAGGAAGCCCTCAGTCTTGTCAATGAACCTTCACCCTGATAATCCAACTGTAACTGCACCTACCTATGCCAGCCCTTTTTTCTGAAAAGGAACAGAATTCCTTCTCCAATTACCAGACTCATTGCTCACATTACACGAAAACATCTTGGAGAAAGGCTGAATCCTCTCCTATGTGTTCTGAGAAGTGTTTTGCCTCCTGTCTCTTTAGAATCCCTAGCACATGTGCCCTCCAACAATAAAACTTCCCAACTTTTCTCACCTTATTTGTATTGTAAAAGGATCTGTTGTGCTGTGTGATGGTTCCATTGGCTTGAATCAATCCACCACAGAATTTAGAGAGTTGGAAGGGGCCAGCCTTGTGTCTCTAGTAGAAATGATAAAAAAAAAGAAAAACAATTTAGAGACAACGGACTTAACTTTACATCAACCACCCGTAGTTTGCTTCCAAGTCAATTAATTCTTGCTAATCCTGAAAAACTCTGCATCACAAATAGCACAAATTTATTATAATAACTGTTACAAACAAAAATGGCTGTGCTTAATGCTGCACACCACATTTTCCAGTGTTCCATAAATGTACTGATGGAATGGACTGGTAGAACACTGTACCCAAAAGCTACAGCCTCTCTGCTTTGACTCTCACACTACTTCTAATTATGGGGTTTGTCTCTTAATAAAGAATAATTGTTTTTTCTGACTTAGCAGACAAATGGCTATTTTTATCTATAATGTTATAGCCTATTCATTTGTCTTTGTGGCCAAGACTTGAAAAAACACAAATTGCAGTGTAAAAGCTACCACTACAGCCCCTATGACTTCAGAGTTCATGACTTCAATCACAGATCTAGTGCACAACAAAGAAAACTCTCAAGCAGGAGCAAACAGGCTCCCCAGGAAAGAAGCTGCACACTGAACAGAACCCTCTCACAGCCTCCCAGCACACCCAATTTAGCAGTACCTTATTTATCAATTAATTCAGACAGACTAAATATGCTGTTCAGAGCAGTCATCCCCAGATGTATACTGAATGTAGAGTAAGCTCATCTCCATTAATAACTTCACAACTGCTCATTTCCACCTCCAGTCCCAACATCAGGTGCTACTGGTGCGAACTGGTGCTTTAACAGTACGGTTAGCATCTATTCCCTTTTCCTACGTATTTTTCAACCCTTTAACTACTATTACTTGATGTTCTAGTTGATTTACTCTGGACAGACACACTCTGACACTACACTGGCTGCCCCACAACAGTGAGCCAAACTGCAAAGCTTCCACTGGAACAACACTAAATGTGCTGTGCAAGATAAACATCCATCAGTACTAGGAAGTCCAAGGCCACTGTACAGTGGAGATGTTCTATAAAATAAAGTGTTCTCTAAAATAAAATACTGGAAACAGAATGCAAACATGACTGGCTTGTAATAGATCATATGGAAAAGTAACACCTCCATTTGGACTTCTGCATTTAATCTTCTCACGACAGATCATTTGGATCTATTACAAGACACACCTGGACACGTAACAAGAGTGGGAGCTCACTCTTGCAGCAGCAGAGAGCTCTAGAGTTGCCTTGGTATTTCCACAATACACAGTGAAGACATCACTTTTGGAAGCCTCTTTATTGAAAAACTGCTACTTTTTCTTGGTAATTTAAGATCACTCCATTTTTCAGACACTTTAACATGCTGTGATCTCTTACCTGGAAAACACTGCAGAGCATCCGCCTACAGCAGCCCGGGACTGCGGCGGTCTGTAGCAACCCACGGCACCCTGCTATCCACTGGGTCACTGCAGCCTGGCAGCTCTGCAACGAGGAGATGAGCAATGAAGAAAAGGACACAGATATGCAGAAACAGTGTAACTGTCCCTCTGCTCTCACAGGTTTTATTCATTCATACGACAAAAACAACATGAAGCTGTGTTGGGGGGCCAGGGTTGAGGTTGGATATCAGGGAAATGTTCTTCCCCCAGAGGGTGCTGGCACTGCCCAGACCCCCCCAGGGAATGGGCACGCCCCGAGGCTGCCAGAGCTCCAGGAGCGTTTGGACAACGCTTTCAGGCACAGGGTGCGATTGTGGAGGTGTCTGTGCAGGGCTGGGCATTGGACTCAATGATCCTTGTGGGTCCCTTCCAGCTCAGGATATTCTATGATTCTAACAATCCTCAGATTCAACTCCCAACTTGACAAGAGTATAAATTTTGATTATGAAAATATTTTGCCTTCCAGTACAAGTATCCAACCCAAGTCTGATGGCAGAAACAGATGAATGGAAGGAAATGGTGGGCTGTCTACATCATAAAAACGGTGGGCTGTCTACATCATAAAACCACACCACAACTTCTCTGTCTGTATAATAAATTCAAATGCTTAAGAAGCATTCTTCAATTGACTAAGTAAGCTCTAAAAAGCCCTCATCCAACTCAGCTTTTATGCATCTTTCTCTTACTTTACTCAGGCACAGCTAAGAATTTTCATATTCCAAAAGCACATATTGTCCTCATAAATTTCAGTGAAGATAATTATTTTCTGTCATGAAAATGTCAGCAATACGAAGAAGAGGTGGAGCTTTTTTTTGCCTGCACCTTTTTTGCACCTTTCACCTTCTGCAATATTCAAGTTAGTACAATATTTGCCTCCTTCACACATGCACGACATTAACACTGGAAATAATGTATGGAGATGCCATTTTCTAAAATAGCTTCATTTTTAGTTGGCCACAAAGATGATTAAGAGATTGAAGCATCCAATGTATGAGCATTCAGAAACGAAGACTTCAGGGAAATCTTATCAATCTGTATTAACATCTGGAGGGGTGGGCAGTCAGACTGTCCCTGGGGGTGCTCAGTGAAAGGACAACCACGAGAGCAGCAGATCTGCCCAGAGACAAGAGGAACCAACACAAACCAGCCCGAGTTCCTGTCTCCCTCCTGTGACCTGCACAGTCACCGCTGTCCCTCAGGTGTGGCCATCGGCCTTGCAGGCTGTCCCTCAACTCCAGAGCTGCACTTCAAATCCAGTAAGGGAACTGATGTGGGGTTTTAAACACTGCAAAAGGAGAGATGCTGTCGCATCACAAACGTGGTTAGTGTTCACTGCTACTACACCTTCCCACTTCTACTGCAGCAAGACTACTCAGTCTTCTGATCTTTGGACATAACATCACCATCAGCAAATGAAATTATGAAAAGGATACATTTTAAATTTCTATCCAAAAATACATTTCAGCTGAGTCCCACAAAGTGCTTCCTGAAATAATCTAGTGTTCTGACCCAAACAGTTTAACAAACATTTCAGTGAATAAGAGGTAACCTTTTTTTTTTGTGAACAATTACTACAAGATTCCAAGGATCTGACAGAACTTTTTTGAGGCCTTTTCTCATTAACATGCCCAGGGTATGGCTTAGAGCTTGAACATACTGAGGTTTGGAACTGCTGAAAAGCACAAATGCAACAAAACTGGACAGAGACATATGAAAACAAAAAATAAGCATAAGCACACTTAAAAGCTGAGATGGGATAAACAATCCAGTAATAAAGAAAACAGACAGCAGGAGATAGCAGGGAATATGAGAAGCTAAGGAATTTTCTCTAAGCCAGCATCACTCTGCAGAACACAGCCTTCCTTTCAAACTACAAGTGCTTCTTTTGGTTCTCCCCTGGGCTGAAAGAAAATGTACCAAGCCTAAACTGAACAGGATTACTCAGGAATAGTCTGCAGACAGCTGCCTTGTCAAGACAGAATGAAAGAATATCACTAGTCTTCTAAATCCTCTTGGCAACCTTTCAGAAAGTCTTAGGTAGCAGACAAGCGATTTATCAAGGTATCTTGGGTAAAAGCCAGATTTATCATAATGCCAATATTAAGGAGCAGAGCTGAAATGTCAGGGCTGTATCATGTACAAGGAGCTCAAAGTCAGACAAAAACCAAATTTTCTTTATTTCCAGTAGAAGGAAGAAATACAGAAATTTTAAAGATTCGTTTTCATAAAATTAGGAAACCACTAAATTCTAATGCAGAAACAGGTGCTGAGAAATGCCAGGGAAAAGCAGTTATTGAGCTTAAGCTGAGCATACTTCAGATCACAAAAATGGCAGGTAACTACATCATCTCCTCTCTAAAGAGAAACCTTTCTGGTCAGGCTGAAAAATCAAACCAGCTTACTTTGCTACACGAATGCCAGCAGCAGCTGGCAGAGGAGCTGCCCAGGGACAGGTAAGCCCAGGAGGCAAATTCTTCCCCTTCAGAAGCAGTTTTCATTGCAAACCCTGCCCTGGGGGTGCAGCTCCACAGACAGCTGAGCCTTTCTGGTGCCTCACTGCTTCCCTACTGCTCTCCCTGCTCGGTTCCTGCCTGGCTCCCCCCTCCCTGCCTGCTGACCATTGCCTCTTTAATGCTTTCAAACTGCACAACCTGTTGTGCTGCTCCAGCACTTGGACCACGGGGGCTAAGAAAAAGGCAGGCAACGGAGCAAGGACAAAGCACAGAGAAGGTCAGGGTTGGGAGGAGAAAGTAGGAAGTCAAGGTCACTGCATTTCAGCTGCTCTCGGCAGGTTTGTGCTTGGCTGCTCTCACCTAGATATTGGAAAGGGCAGGGCTCAGCATGACTGGGGAAACCACACCCTGAGCCATCCGCTCCGGGTACCTGGGGGATTAATTTCATAAGTGGATATTGCCCCCATACTGAAAGCCTTTCCTGTTCCTGGGACATCTGTCCCCACTTAGCAGTGCTGGCCACGGTGTGTGGTGATATAAGATCATACCCAGGTACAAAAGTCTGTTTCCTGGACAATATGCTAAAAAGAGGAACTCTGCCACAGATCCCTTCAAAGGCTAATAGAAAAAAAAATGCACACAAATGAATGGGAAAGAAAAAAGGAGTGGAGTTGTTGGAAACTCACACTTTCACAGGAACCCAAACACTTCCAATCTGAATCACAGAACCACTAGGGCTGGAAAAGCCCTCTAAGGTGATCAAGTCCAACCATTACTAAACCATGTCACCAAGTGCCATATCCACATGGTGTCTGAACACTTCCAGGGATGGTATCTCCACCGCTGCCCTGTGGTGGTGCCAGTGCCTGAGCAGTAACACAGGAATTGGAATCTTTACACTACCCTTGCTATCAAACAGCTCCAGAGTGAGAGGGGAAGGTCCCGTAACGGCAATGCTCACCCCTTAGGGCACACACTGAGCCCAGCAGGGGAGTCCCACTGGTGAGCATGTGTCTCCAGTTCCCACCAGGAGACCAAACCCTTACACAACAGAATCACGGGATCAATTAAGCTGGAAAAGAACTCTGAGACAGCAACACCACCATGTCAACTAGACCATGGCACAGAGTCCCTTAAACACCTCCAGAGATGGTGACTCCACCACCTGCCTGGTCAGCCCCTTCCAATGCTTGACCATCCTTTCAGTGAAGAAGTTCCTCCTGATGTCCAAGCTGAACCTCCTCTGGCACAGTTTAAAGCTGTTCCTTCTCATCCTTGTTCTCTGGGAGCAGAGCCCGAACCCCTCCTATCTGCACCCTCCTGTCAGGAGTTGTGCAGAGCCATCAAGTCCCCCTTGAGCCTCCTTTTATCCAGGCTGAGCCCGCCCAGCTCCCTCAGACACTCCTGGTGCTCCAGCCCTTTCCCCAGCTCCGTTCCCATCCCTAAACACGCTCCCACCCCTCAGTAACTCTTCTGCAAACACAAACTCCGCGGGAAAAGCTCGCCCCGCTGCTTCGCCAGACATCGGGTGCGAGGCCACAGAGCGGGAAGCGGGAGCAGCCCCCGCTGACACCCCTGGGGCTGCGCAGGGAGGCCGCCACAGGGGCGGCGCGGGGACAACTCCGGCTCCACATGCCGCTCGCCCCCTCAGCACCAGAGCTCTCTCCCCTCCTTCCTCCCCTCCCTCCTCCCTTCACTCACCAGGGCCCGAGCCAGCGCCGCCATGAGTCCCCGGCGCCGCTTCCGCCGGCGCGGCCCGGCCCCTTCCGCGAGAAGCGGCCGGCGGGATGGTGGCGTGAGGCGGGCGGGCAGCGCGGCGCTGCCCCACAGCATCGGGAGCCTTCCCCGGCGTGAAACAAGCCGATAATGGCACGCTCGAGAGAGTAATTATGTGATTGTGTTTCCATGGAAAGGAGAGCACCTTCCCCTCGTATTTAAAGCGCAGGTTATAAACTACCCGTGGGAGGTAAATGTTAAGGAAGCTTCCCATTCTGACCATTCTGTAACGCCCTGGCAGTCACACTGCCAAAGGCCAGGCACTTTCACTGCTGGAACCGAAGCCCCTCCACAGTGGGGGGCTCAGATGAGCCGAAGGGGGTCCCTGCATTCCCCACTCTCACACAGTCAGACCAGGTTTCCCACAGCAGAGTCTCATGTGTCTCGTTCCACAAAACAATTTATTTGCGGTACAGGAACACAGAAACAGCCGGTGCCTCCAGGAGGGACTGTGAGCCCCTGGGCTGTTACGCCTTCACAGTCCGAGCACAACAAAGTCTCAGCTCTTCTTGTGAGTCTTTGGCTCCTGTCCCCCTCTCCGTGTCCATCCACTTCCCTGGCTCCTGCTATGTTTCTCAGTGTCATCACCTGGACCTCTCTTTGTGCCCTGTGTTAACCAGAGGCTGGCAGCTCATGGCTCCCATGCAAAGCTCAATCCACATTTCAATCTGCAGTTTACAGGCCGAGTTATCTGGACCAGATTTATTTCTCAACAGTAAAGCCTAGCAACATTTTCTGACCTCTCACATCTTGTGTAGGAGCAATCCCTGGAACAATTCAGTTTTGGAGCAAATTTTGCAACCAAATTGCAAAGGTCCGGCCCAGAAAGTGAATCAAAGCACCTTTCCTTGGGAAGGGAAACACCTGTTCCTCCTGTTGGTGCTGCAGGTGATCATCTGCCTAGTGGTGGTAAAAGTCAGCAAGACTCTTCTGTCTTGGCACCTTTAGTGTGTGAGCAATCTTCGGATGTATTCAGTATTAGAGGTGATACCATAAATTTTGGTGATGGACCCCTGAATGGAAATGACTGTGCTTTTCCATGCAAAGGAGAGCAAGTAGCCCCAGTGTTCCAGGTGCAGATGGTGAGCTGCCCAACAGGAGGTAAAGGCCAGCAAGACCTTTCTTTCTTGGAACCTGTTGTGTTGTAGCAATCCCTGGATGTGTTCAACCTTGGAGCTGAGTTCCTGATACCAAACTGATACCAGTTCCTGATACCAAACTGGGATCTGCATGTAAATGATACCACCTTTCCTTGAGAAAGGAAGCACCTAGTCCTGTTCTTGGTGCTGCATATGATCATCTGACCAATGGAAATAAAGGTCAGCAAGATTATTTATTTCAGAGTTTTGCAAGCCTGGGAGCTTGGTGATTTTCAACAAATCCAGCATGCCCTAGCAGAATTTGCACTGCATTTTTTAGACACAGAAATTCAGAATTAGTAACTTCCCAAGTACAGCCCCTCTATTAGGATCAGTTAGTAGTTTCCATACAGTTACATAACCCAGGAGCCTTTTTGACCTGTAGGCATGATGTAGGTATTACAATGAACATAGTTCACCTATGGGATACGTGGACTTTGAGTATTTTGCCACGTTAGCAATGTAGACATAGACATACATCAACATCTTGATTTACTATGTCCTTAAAGCTTGTTAGATATAGGATGTCCATGGGTAGGGGATGCTCCTGCTCCCTGTTCCACTGATGGGGTCTCCTTTCTTGATCATTAGGCTTGAAAGTACACAAACACCTTACATCAAAGAACATCCTGACTTAAGATAATCTTGACATATTCCACATTTTTGCAACAGCATGGGAGGCTCCAGGTCTGTGCTGGGGTTTGGTTTGGAAGGGGCAGAGGTGGCAGATCTGTGCCTGCCCGTTGCTGTCAGCCATGTCCTGGGGGACAGTGGCTCTGCCCTGGGGCAGCAGGGAGAGCAGCATGGAAGCAGCGGTAGCTCCCGTGGCTGAAGTTGGTGAGGCCATCCTGGCTGCCTCAAGCATCAGTGTGAGCCTGCACACTGTGATACGTGTGATACGTGTCAGCACTGGGATAGTACCAGGAAAACACGGCAGAGTCCCTCACCCAGAGTCCCCCAGAGCCAACAGCTTGCTGTCAGGAGCCATCCCACCTGTCCCTGCTGCATAGTCCCTGCCAAGAGCCATCCCACCTGTCCCTGTCGCGTGTTCCCTGCTCCTGGCTGCTGCTGGAACCAGCTTTCACGAGGCCACAGAGTGAACCTGAGCAGTGACCCAACGGGGTGAAGCAAGCTGGCTTGTTTTGCCAGGTTAGGCTGAATCTGGATCACATCCACATCACCTCACAAACGCCAGTGCTGGTGCAGATGTGAGCAGCAGCAGCTGGGGCAGGGAGCAAGGCTGCGCGACCCGCGGCAGTGCTGGCTCAGGGGGCTTAGGGAACTATAACATTCTCCTCCTCTCTTTCCCAGCACGTTAACTGGGATGTCAGCTTCTCAAGAGGGCAGTAGCAGCTGCTTTAATGGCCCTGAAACTTCACAGTAGTCCTTAGAAATCTTTAATATGTTCTTAAATATCAGGCCTCAGGGGCCCAATGGAATCACCTGTCTGGACTTCTTATCCACAGGCATCCCAGTTCCCTGTGCTTGCAGCTGGTCTTTCCTGAGATGTTCTGACTCCCCACAGCTATCTGCTGAAAGGGATTTAACTGTGTCTGACAAGCTGTTTAGTGAACAAGTTGCTCTGACACGAGGCAGGATGTTGAACAATGCAGGGAACTGTGGGATCTTTGTTGGGGAAATGCTACATTTCATTTTGTTCTTGTCCCTGAAGCGAATTCCAGGCAGGAAGGTTAAAGCTGGTTTTGTTGTGTTGTATTTGCTTAGCTGCCCTTCATGCATTATACTCAAACCAATATTAAATACCATTGTTAACAGCAAATTTTTTTGTGGGAAGGCGATGGAGAGGAGTGATTACACTTTTCTGAACCCTCTTTGCCACTAATGAGTTACAGCCATTAAAAATGACGATGCTCAAGAGGCCCTAAAGTGTGTAGTCATGCAGAGAAAAGGCTCTTGCCACTAGCAGTGTCTCTCAGTGGTGTGACATGGTCTGTCCACCACAGTGGGCATTTTCCAACACAGAGCTGTGTGTGATAAATATTGACACTTACCTGGGTTTGTGTTAGTCCTACCTAATGATGTACAGAAAGATTCTGACACACTTCAGTTGGAGAAAGTTACTGTTCCACCTAAGATTCCTCTGCCTGTCACTGCTCCATGTAGCACCAAGCTGTTTCCTTGTCAGTCTGTCTGAACACAGCTCCGTGACGGAACAGAACAGCACAGCCTCAGATGGGATATGAACCCAGAAGAGTTGGCTGTGGACCTGAGTTTCAATTTTAGTTTCAGTTCTGAAAGGATTCCCTCAGTCAGAGCACTGGCAATTTATTCCCCTTTACATACATTTTTGCTGTTCTCAAGCTCCTCCACTCAGCTTTGCTCAGTGGGCAGCTCCACAGTGGTGTGGGTCTTACATCTGAGGTAATGAATCTTCCATGTGGAAGATTCCCTCTTCCTGGGAGATTGTCACCTGAGGCCACTAAAGAGGCTGAGAAACTTGCTGTCATGTGTTTTCTGAAACATGCTGGGGAACATCAACAATGGCCTCGGGTGTTCATGTGGCTGAACAGGAAAGAAGGGTCAGAAAGAATATAATTATGTTTAATGTATATAATGAATTATAAAATAAATTTCTTAATATTTATAATACTAATTCATTTATTAATACATTATATTTTATGAGCCTCCTTATTTGGCCTCAATCCTGTCTTCTCTTTAACCTCTCCCAGGTTGGTTTGGTGGTCATTACTACAACGCTCTTTCCTTTTTGTCCAAATTAGCAAGGAATGATAAATAACTTTTAAAGAAAGACATTTAAATATTTGATCTTCCTGTCCTCTTCAGTCCTCATCAGCACATAATTTTCTTTTGAATGTTAACATAGCACATGCTCTTCCTGTTTTCACACAGAAAAGCAGACTGATCATTTTTATGCAGGCCTGTGCTTTTATATTTTAAAATGTTGAATATGCAGGTTAACTGACCATCTTGAAATAAAGTCCTGTAACAAAATTTTGTATTTTTCTCTTCTTGGACACATGAAGAATCAAAATCAACTTGATAAGGTAATTGTTAGCCCAACATTTGCTGTGGGGAGCTCCCTCCTTCAGAAAAACAAATAGAGCTTTAAATCAGGGCAGAAGTACAAATCTTTAAACTTCAGTCTTTCCTCTGCTCATTCTCAAATTCCTGTCTAAGTAAAGATTTTAAATTGTATTTGTTTTCCTTCTTTACCACCTGCTCCTGCTTCTGCAGAAGTAAAGTCAAAGGAATCTCATGGTCATTTGAGGAAAAAGGATCTGTCCATGTTGCCTGGGACAAGCAGGGCTGGGACATTCTAGCTAACAAGGAGGAAAATAGTCCATATGGGTATTCCAGGTCACTCTGGAGATCATGATAAAGAGAAACCCAATAGAAAAAAACCCAGTTCAAGTCCAGCAGGTCTTATTAATTCTGGTTCTGTGCCAATAGTGCAGAAGTGCCAGCTGGCCCCCACAGCTAGGTGAATGTCTTTCCCAGTGCTCCAGGTTCTGAAAGGGTTGTTCTGTATGTACCACCGGAGCCAGTGTGGACCTGGCACTGCATCCTGTCTCATGCACTCCTTTAGGACTGGAAGTGCAGATCAGTGATAACATATACCTTGGAGCACTGGTATATGTGGATTGACTTCTTCCAGAGCTTTCCTGGATGTGTCTGCACTGCTCTTAGCAGAACTCCGAGTTCCAGCAGAGTGGTGAGGGGCCATCTGACCGCACAGGGAAACCCGGGTTCACTGGATTCCTGTCTCTGGCTGTTGCTGAAGGAAAAGGGCATTTCTAAGCTTGAACTGGTATTTCATAAACAAATTTGTCATACTTCGCTCTTGCAAAATTTTTCTCCTTTTCATATGGAGTAAATCTGAAGGCTTTGAGGCCAAGTCCACCCTTAGGAATATGTTACAAGCTGAAAAAGGACTTTTAATGGAAGAAAATTATATTTTAGCAACATAAAGGTGATTAGTCCTCCCCATAAGACTCAGTTTGGGGTGTCAGTGTGCATACATTTTTCTATTGCCATTTCTCAGGAAAAATGCTATTTAAAAATACGAAATTAAGATGTATTTTTCAATAAAGATACAATGCTTACAATTCGCTATGGACCTTAAAAGGTTTGGCAAGTATGGAGATCAGTTCCCTGATCTGGAATTCCTTGGCTAGAGGTGCAAAGCAGTCCTTGCTCTGGTCTCCAGAAGGGAGTTACCCCTCTTCTGCACCAGTGCTGCAGGAGGAAAACCAGACGTGAAGCAGAACAGGCTTCTCAGTGCTGCACCTCGCTGAGTTTGGTGAAGCCTGGCAAGCACAACCTGAACTCCATGGCTGAACTGTTCAGGAGGAGTAGAAATAGGACCTGGTTACTTTTTCCAGGCTTTTATATCCTAGTGGCTGCTGTTACTGTTAAATATGATAAACTCCTATTTGTTCACGTTAGCCGGCCATCAATACTCCCTGTTTGCTGGGCAAGCCCAGGACGTTCCCCTCCCCACCTGTCAAATCTGGAGTGTGCTTTGGCACCCTGCCACTGCAGAGCCTCAACGACTTGAGCAGAAATGAGACATCCCAGTACTTAAGCTGCCTGTGTTTCATGAGCTTTTCTTCCCATCTGTCTGCTTTCAGAAGAAGAAAGTGTTTGCTGGTCAGAGAGGTTTTCCACTTGCGCCTCCTTCAGCTTTCCATTACCTCTCCGAGGTTATATGGGGTGCAGGGCTATACACTGTACTGTACTATATGCAGAGGTGTTCAGACTTAATTTATTCCCTTCTCCTGGATAAAGATTATTGCAGCTGTGTGTTTTGGAAAACTATCAATGAAGGGAGTTCAGCTCATACAACACACTTTCAATAGGGTACTGTACTCTATATTTCCAGGTTCTGTTTTAATTACACTTGCATATTACCTTGGAGGAAGCTGAAATCTGGAAAATGTTTTCTCATATACCATGTCTTAAACCTTCCTGACCTTCTGTTTTATACCAAGTACTTTTATGTTTGTGATGAAAACCATATAATATGGGGCAAGTTCTTGCTATCCAGGATAATCTACCAGAGACTGTCAGCCCTTCCTAGCAAAGACTGAGCAATTCTAACTGAGAAATGTCCCCACCATCCCTCATCCTACCACCTTCCAGCAGTCATTCCTTCTTCCCTCCCTTCACATGGCTCCCAACAAGAGCCCCATGCTGTGAATGGGGCATGCAGTGGCAGGGAGAGGCTCCTGCTCCTCCAAAGAATCTTGAGTTACAAGATGGCTCATGCAGTGCCAGTGTACTGCCTGTATCCCAGAAAAACAAGGAAAAGGCCCAGACTCATTTGATGGGCTGTGTCCAGCAGTGCACTCCTACAGCTTCGCAGCGGCTGCTGGGCCAGCGCAGCCCAGGAGCTCTTGGGGTGCTTGAAAACTCCTTCTGGGCCAGGGAGCAGATGCTGCTCTGGGGTGTCCATACTGCCTCACTGGGCACCACTGAAAAAAAAAAAAAAAAAAAAAAAAAAAAAAGCCCTGTGTCCAGAATTTAAACCTCCTCAAGACAGCTGGCACTGTGCTGGGAGAGCATGGCATTGGTGAGAATTCCAGCATGGCATGTGCCCTCTACCAGGAATAAGCAGGTTACAGAGGTGCCCTATGGACTCACAGCAAGAGGTGCAAACCTCCAGTGATCTGAGAGCATGTGCTTCCCAGGGCTGACAGCAGAACAAAATGTGTAGGAACCAGGCATCTGGTCCAGAGCAGCTTTCAAGCAAACTTTAAATCCATGCCAAAGAGAGCACACCTTGATTTTCACATGCTTGGGTTGTCTGGAGAATGTCCTGGGACAAAGGGTTTTAGCGAATATGTGTGAGCAGCAGAGGGTTTGTCAGTCCCCTGCCCAGCTCTTGAAGCCCAGCACCTCACAATTCCAGAAGTACAGATTGCTGCCTGCATCCTTCTTCTATGACTTCTTGAGGAGCTCGCTCCTCCTGGAGGCATGGGATGGTGGCAAACCCTCCAGCCTGGGACCTTGGGCTCTGCTCTGGAGCCTGGCACTGACAGGGCTCATGATGTCCCACCTTCACTTGTCCCAACACCTCATCCTAAAAAGCAAAGTAACTTTTACTTAATAATGAATAACAGGAATTACATAAATCATGTCAAGCAGAGACTTTTTAGTGGCACTGAACTGGTTTTTAACTCAGCTGTAAACAAGGATTTTCAACTCTGAGGCAAGAACTTATAAAATTGAAAGCTTTTCCTTAGAAAGCAGTGATTATGGAAAAGCAGGGTTGGTTATAATAGAAAGCTGATTCTAAACTCCTAACGTGATGCTGGAACTGAGAGAGAAAGCTGATCTGCAGACTGTAAAGGTCAAAATCTAGTAAAAGTAGAAAGTTAGTAGTGCCTCTGTAGCATTGATGAGACTGTTACTGCAACATTAAATGAGTTCTGGTGTTTACATACTAAAAGTATTTGGAGAAGTGAGAGCCTAAAGGAAAAAGCCCAAGAAGAAAAAATCTGGTAATGAAGGTGCATAGCAAAAGCAGAACAAAGTCGATCAACCTCTTCCACAGAAAATAAGAGAAAAACATTCATCACAGTCTGCACAGGTAGAACAATGCCCATGGGAGTAAGTTTTTTCATACAGCAGACAAAGAAGCCAATTCAGTAATTCAAAGTGGAAACTGGACAGTAAGTAGAAATAGCTGCTTATTAAAAAATGAAGTGCTAATATTCCCAGAATTAGCTTAGAGCTGAATGTGGTGAGCTTTTTAAAACTTTCGGTCTTTAAATCAATCCTGGATCTCTCTTTCCAAATATGTAATACCCAGCTATTACATAGAGTCATTTAATTCCATGGAATTCTAAATATAGGGTCTTTAAAAAAATAGTTGGGAAAAGAGACACCACATCAGACAGCCATGCTCCTCTAACAGGACAGTGGCCAACCCCTGCTAAGTCCCACTGGTTTGAGCCACGATGTCCCATTGTACCAGTTTACTCCGAGTTTTGGGCTTCATGTGGAAGAATGGTTTTGCCAAGTTAGACCATGGATCCCATGGAGCTCGTCTTCTATAGGGAACAGCAGATCCCTACAAAGAAAATAAAGACAGGACAAATGTGCAGCAAGGTTTTCTTGGCAGAGCTTTTGAACTTCCAGCTGCCAGGGGCTCAGAAAGTCCCATGGACTCATGGTCAGCAGCTTTTTATAGATTTTTCTTCCTTTTTTTTTTTTTTTTAACATATACAAAATTTATCAATCCCAACTAGGACGTGCTCAGGACTTCTGCAACTGGGCAACCCTGAGGGAATCATTGTCTTTCTGCTTGCTTCAAGCCTCTCCTGAGCCACTATCATTTGGCGTACTGTGGTTCTTGTTTGGGAGAAAACTTGCTCCCAGTTCATATTCTTAGTCCTCACCACTTTTCCTTCTTGCCCCAGACACCTTTCACTGAAGGGCTCCAGTCTCATTACTTCTCTCACTGTTCCATATTTCCTGTCCTTCTTACTGCCCTTCTCCAGCTCTTTTGTATCCCAAAGTGTTTCAGAGTTGTGTGCAGTGGTTGCATATTGTCTTCTCATGTATTCTCTATTTCCCTCTCAGTCATTCCTAAAGTTGTATTTGCTTCCCTCATTGCTGTCAAAACTGAGCTGACACTTCAGGGACTCAGAAGTAAAATTTTTTACCTGGGGTAAGCAAAGCTCATCAGGCCAAATGATCCTCATTGTTCTTCTTGCCCTTATCGCCTGCAAACTAAATTGCCATCCTTCAACCACATTATTAGATTCAGTCAGTATCAACAGCCCCATAATTTGCTTATGATTGCCAGTTCAGACCAGTCACCCTTCAAAGTAATGAATTAAGTTCCTTTTCTCTTGAGACTCCCAAACCTCTGGAATTTCTCCAAAATCCAAAGATTTATTAAAAATCAGTAGGCTTACTGGTGCAGGTTAAATGTTTTAAACCTCTGACAATGCCAGCACATGCTCCTCATCACTTTCTTATCTTACTGGCATGGGGAATATTTCATTACTGTTGCAAGAAGTGAATTATTCCTTATGGCTTTTTGTCTTACCAAAAATATAATGTTTTGAGAGACAGATAGCCCCACTGTGTTTTGAGATAAAGAGCAGGTCATTTTTCTAGAATTCCAAAGAATCAATTTATGTTTAAAGTTTCTGTGCCACTGGAAGATTCCATCTTATATTTTCTGGAGCTTACTGATCAAATATTATGCTCCTGCCAGTTGCTCAAGTCCTTTCTTTCTCTCTCCGCTCCTTCCTCACTCTCAGTGTTTCTTGCCTGTCTCTTGTATAATCCAGCAGCTGTTCTCACAATGTTCCTGAACCACCAGGCTGTCTGTAACCAGCTGTTTACCTAAGAACACAGGAAGTAAAAGAATCAGTTAAATGTGGAAGCATGTACTTTAAGTCCTTCCTCGAGGTCATATCAGGTATTCCCCAGAGGGTGTACAAGGGTAGGTGTCTGTCTCAGCCCTGCTTTGCAATCTGTCCAGCTACATGCTTGTGGGGCACAGGTAGGAATGTGACTTTCCCAGTGGGAGACATGGGGAGTTCCCCCTCCTTGTGCCTCCAGCCAGGCAGAAGTGCAGCAGGAAAAAGGAACTGGGCCCAAGCTCTCATCACCTTGCCAATTAAAAAACCTCCCAACAAACCCAGGGACTCTTGTGTTTCATAGGTGCCTCTCCACTCCCTTTTTCTCCTGCACAGTACGATCCTCTTGTGCCTGCAGCTGAATCCCAACAGGACAGAAGGACCCAAATACCAGTAACTGTCCCCAGCCAGAAGGCTCGTTTGGGACACTGTGCCTAGTGTCACTCACCAGCTCCTGCCTGGCACAGACACTTCAGCTCACTCTCCCAGGGCCTGGCTCTTCCCTCGTGCTGTTGGGAAAGCTGCTTACTTTAGTGCTCTGAATCAGCTGCTAGAGCCAAGGGCTACTGAAAAAAGCACAAAAATGCCAAAATTAAGCACTCTGTAAAGTCCAGAAATACCTTAAACCCCACGCTGCATGTGCCTAGGAGAAGACAGACTGCTTGTGCCTGGGACCCAGCTATGACATCTGTAATCCACCTGAAGGTGTCATAAATGAAAGTCCCTCATCCTCCAGACTGTAACCCCTGTGAGTTTGAACTCCCACCCAGCACACATGGCCACAGTCAGTGTTGTGGGAAAGTTACTGTTGGTTCTGTCTGTTCAATGCCACTGTCAGAAGTTATTTGCATCTGCTGAGCTTCTAAAGTATTGTACCAGCAAAAGTGCGGCCAGCAGGACCAGGGCAGGGATCATCCTCCAGTGCTGGGCACTGGTGAGGCTTCACCTCAAATCCTGGGACTAGTTCTGGGTCCCTCATGACAAGAAAGACATTGAGGGGATGGAGCATGTTCAGAGAAGGGCAATGGAGCTGGGGAAGGGCCTGGAGCACAGGTGTGATGACAAGAAGCTGAGAGAGCTGGGTGAGTTCGGCCTGGATAAAAGGAGACTCAGGAGGGAAGGAAATTGTAGCCAGGTGGGAGTTGGTCTCTTCACCCAAGTAATAAGTCAAAGGACAAGAGAAAACAACCTCAAGTTATGCCAGGGGAGGTTTAGGTTGGGTATTGAGGTAAATTTTTTCATGGAAGGGGTGGTCAGTCATTGAACAGGTTGCCCATGGCAGTGGTGGAGTCACCATCCCTGGAGGTGTTCAAAAATGTGTGGATGTGGCACCTGGGGACATGGGTTAGTGGTAAACCTGGCAACGTTGGGTCAAGGGTTGGACTCCATGATCTTGGAGGTCTTTCTCCAACCTTAACGATTGTGCGATTCCATGATCCAGCAGCCCGCTCTCGCGCTAAGCCTTCAGCAGCTTCTGGCCCTGAGCTCTCAGGAAAGCCCTGGAAGGCACTAGCGTGGGAAGGACAGACAAGTGCTCAGGAAGAATCACTTGCACCAAGCCCTCAGAATAAGGGTTTTTTTAACCTGGTAGGCACATAGAGAGAATCATAGAATCATTTAGGTTGGAAAAGGCCTCTGATATCATTGAGTCCAACCTTTGACTGATCCCTACTTTGTCAACTAAACCATAGCACTGAGTGTCACACGAGGTTGTTTCTTCAACAGCTCCAGGGATGGTGCCTCCACCACCTCCCTGGGCAGCCCCTGCCAATGCTTGACAACTCTTTCTGTGAAGAAATTCTTCCTGGTGGCCAACCTGAACCTCCCCTGGCGCACCTTGTGTCTGCGTCCTCTTGTCCTGGTGTTTGTCACCTGGGATGTGTGTGTGCCCTCAGCAGCACTGCCACCCACCCAGCTCGTGTACACTTGGAGGTGCATCCACTCTACAGTTCCTCCTGTGTTTGCCTCACCTTAACATTCAGTCTCCACCCAGCCTCAGCCCCTGTTGTGGTGGCTGCCTGTCTGTGTCCCCCCAAGAGCCACTTGTCCCCAGCTCCTCTCCCCCAGCCACATTCCCTTAGAGCACCTCCTCCTGCTTCTCCCCTCACTGCCTTTAGCCCTTAAATGCTCCCTAGCTGGGTTCCTGTAACCTGATCACCAACCTTAATGTTAATGACTTCTTTGCCATCTGAAGTTTATGAGCCTTCTTTCACCTTTGCAGAAAAGAGAGCTGTGGGGAAGGTATCCATCCCCTTCTCTCAGCATGGGGAGGACCCAAGTTGGGTTTCTCTTCTAAAATTTCTGGAGAAAGATTAATGTTTTGAGGGCATTTGTATGAGCAAACGGAAATGTCTCTGGTTTTATCAGTTAAAGCCTTATTTCTGACTTTATGCCACAATCAATGGCATTGGGTAAAAACAGGCAGATGGAAACTGGATGTGCAGAAGCAATATCTTCATTTTAGTTCAATTTAATTAGTTTAATGGCATTTCTCTGGCAGTATGATGGGCAGAGGCTGCTCAGCCTGGATTCCTGGATGGCAAATAATGGCTTAAGATATTATATCAAATACATTCCAAGAGAAAAAAACAGTGAAAAGAACATTTTCTGTCCCCTAGCAGAGGGTCAGCCAATTAATCACTGTTATTGTTGACTAAGTCATTTTTTCTTGACAGCTGTGCCCTTCAAAATTACATCAGGGGAAACTGAATCCATTTGCATTACTTCAGCTGGCCAAATCACTGCAGAAAGTTGAAACTAGTTCTGAAAAAAACAACCAGGCAAACAGGGACATCAGTGAACTCAGAATGACAGAATAAATGGGCTATTCTGAGCATTCAGCAAAGTGCATTTAGTGCTCTGTATTTACTGTTTTTCAAAAAATGTTAAGATTATTGCTTATTGGATTTGTTGAGAAGCAATGAAATCTCCTGCAATTTTATTTTTAAATATCATTTTACTACCCAACAGCAATAGTAAATCCATAAAATAACACGATTGACCAGGACTATGGAGTAAAAAAAAAATATTGTTTGCTTTGTACATTCTTATTAGTCTTGGCTAAGATGTTATAAAAGCAGTATCTTTTAACACCTTTTATTATACAAGGGTCAAGGGGTTTTTATGTTTCTTAAAGAAAGCTTCAAATAGCCCACATAGCGGGTTCCTGCATCTTTCATATGGCTGCTGTATAAACAAGCCCATTTTACACAGGAAATGACATAACCATGTAAAAGTGTACACGGAGTTTAGGCACATATTCAAACACTAATGGGAATGCATTGTTTTCAATGGCATACTTTTATGTTTACCTATTGAGCTTAGTACCCATATTTTAGCCAAATACAACAAAAATTATCCACACATACCTGTCTTATAGTGTACTGTTTATTTGAAATTTGGACCTTCACAAAGACTCTCATGGGACAGATAATGACCCTAAAAAGTAAATACAAATGAGGCATTCTCAGTGAGAGAGTGAGACCTGCCATCATAAAGGTGGAAAGCTAAACTTTTAACCTGTATTGCTTTACAGCTCAGGTTTCTGCCATCCAGTTGCTCACACCAACTCACCCATGGGAAAAAAGCCGTAACAATAATTTAGGGTGTCTATCTTTGCACATTATATAATGACCGGGCTAAAGAAAGTAATGCCAAACTCCTGCAGTCATAGAATCACAGCATCACTCAGACTGGAAAAGGCTTCCACTAAACCACATCACCAAATGTCATATCTGCTTGTTTGCTGAACTTCCAGGGATGGGTGGCTCCACCACTTCCTTGGCCAATGTCAAGGTTCCTTGTTTCTCTCCAGTTTCTGTGCTGAGTGTCAACTCCAGGGTGTGCCTTATTCTTAAACCCCTGGGTTTGGAGGGGAGTGAAGATTGAGTGAACCCTGCCTGGGTCTTTCTTTTGGGCATATCCATGCCATTCATGTACCTTGGGAAGTTTCAATGCCTTTTTCTGTCCACATGCCAGGTAACTGAAACTGCAGATTGCCATGTAAGGTCTTGACAAGATTGGCAACAATTTATGAGAAGACAAAAGTTTGTGCCAGGAGATTTCAATGCCTCCAGCAATGTACCAATAAAGCACCTATAGGCTAGTACACATTTACACCATGGGCAAAGTCAGTAGAGCATTCCAGAATGAAAGTGTTGAACTGCAATTTCCAGACTTATCGAACAATTTCAAAATGTAACTGCAAAAGGATACTCTGGACATCATAATACTGGTTTATAACTAATGGTATAAACCAAGTATGCTCAAATTTAGACCTAAAAGTGAAAAAACCCTACCATATTCCTATGCCCACGATTATAAACTCTTCACTTTAGAGCTGAACCAAACTTGAGTGCCAGTTCTGTCCCTTCTGGATGTCACCACATTTGAGAGACGACCCAAACAAACTGAATGTCATTTTACCTCCTAACCCTGACACTTGGGCTTAAGCTGCTTCTGTTTTGGCCAAAGCCATTTTTGAAGCAGTAATAATCCATTATGATTCCAGCATTTTACTGTCTGTAGTTTCAAATTTATTTAAAATGATATTACAGACCTACTGGTGGTTTAGTTTTTTATTTTCCTTTCTAGGTATAACTCCCACCAAGCAGAATGTGGGCTTTTGAATGATTACCAAAAGGTGTTTTTTAAGACTTTAGTTTGACAGTATTTCTTTTAATTTTTCCTCAGATCATACTGTTTGCTTTGGGATAATTGCAAAACCTTGGCATTTTTTTCCATTTAGATACTTGTACATACTCAATTTAAATACCATTTACCTGAGTCTTTATCTTGCTTTATTCATGCATTGAAAAACTCATACAAGGACAGCAAGAAAGAACCTCAGAGAGGTTTATACCTATTAGGTTTTTGAAACATTCTTTCGTGACCAGCCTCACCAGGACTCTCAGGCTGGTCACCAGCTCTGCAGTGTGAACTGAACAGGAATTTTCCTCCCCAGATTTCCAAACTATCATGCCTCATGTGTAACACCAGTGCTCCTGTCCACCACAGTTGTTACAGCCCTTGAATGAATCTAGGTGGTGCTGAAGCAAACTGCCTTGTGCAGGCAGTCCTAATCCCAGGAGTTAACTTGTCTAAGCTTAGATTTGTTTCAGGTGTATTTAAATAGGCAGTATTTGCTATTTTAAACTGATCACCCTTAGCCATTGAGGAACGTGCCTGTGTGGTTAGTAACTGGCATGGCACAGCTGTGCCTCACACGTCAGAGCAGAGATTTCCTTGGGAATGTGCAAACAGCATTCCCAGAGAGTGGGAGCAGCCCTTGCCTAAGTAAGAAAGGAGACTACCTTTTGTCATGGTCATCTAGCAAACCTCTCCAGGAGACAGCTGAAGCCAGTGCTAGAGGAAGCTGCAAACACAGCTGAGAACAGACAGGAGGAGGAAAAGAACTGCTTGAACAGATATGGGGGGGGAAAAAAGCCTGAGCTGCCCTCCTGGCTTTGGACTTGGCAGGGGAATGTTTTCCCTCCTACTGCAGCAATGGTAAAAATCAGCAGTATATAAATCAGGTTTTAATAAAGCTTAGAGTTGTCGGTTTGAAAGACTGGCTGGTGATAAGCAGTTAGTGCTGGGGGTCAGTAACTGCTGTGCCTGGCCTAAGGCTCCATGAGGATGAGGAAGAGCAGGACCTGGGAAGGGACACTGAGAGTCCAGAAGGGAGATGGGAATCCCTGCGGGCAGCCCTGACACACCAAAAAGACCCATAAAACACCTGAATTTCTCACACACTTAGGAAGGAGCTTCAAATGCTCCTCATTCAATGTGCCTGCTGCCCTGCATGCTGGGCATTCACCGTCCGGGCAGGGGCAGCTTTCTGGTCCCTGGGTTTGCAGCAGGTGGGCAGTCCCTGCAGGCAGGAAAACCAGGCAGTGTCAGCCCCTCCAAGCCAGGCAGTGTCAGTCTCTGCAGGCAGTAATGACCACTGAGCAAATTCCACAGATCAAATCTCCCTGCAGGGCTGTTCTGCATCCCTGAGCTGCAGGTGAGGGCACAGGGCAGGTCCCCTGCACACGGGCTCCCCAGGTGTCTGGCAGCAAGGCTGCTTATCCAGGTACATTAAGCTGGTTAAAGGCTGAGCTGCCCAGAGAGTGCAGGAGGAAGGGCAGAGCTTTATGTTGCTGTTTATGGCAATTGACCAGGAATTTAGGATGGTTTGCTGCTGGTGTGAGCTTGAGGATGTCTAGACTGGGGTACTGAGCAGAAGATCTTGGGGACTGTACTCAGCTCTCTGCCTCTACCCACACCAGTGATGCTGTGCAGAGCCAGGAAATCTTATGACTCAATGGTCTAAGTAATATCAAACCTTAGAATTTATATTTTGTACTATTGATAAAATCCCTCAGTAATTTCTGATGGTTCATAGGACCTTTCTGATCCATCTGTAGTTGAACATTTGGTATCTACCTTTGTGGGTGGAAACATACAGGGACAATCCCATTTATAACTCACATCTGTAATAGGTAAAGGGGATATATAAGCACACAGCCCTTGGAGGCTGGAATAAAAGGATACCAAAGCTCTTTTGCAACCCTCTGCATAACTCATTTTGCCCCAAACACATCAAGTCATAGTGTCATTCCCCACCAGATCAAACCAGGCCTTCCTTTCAGATCTTTCTTTCAGTGTTTCCACAGTTTTTCTCTGTGGCAGCAAAATACACAGACATGTTTTGCATACCCCTGGTATTCTGCTGCACAGAAAAGTCCCTTTCACTTACATTTATTGTACAAAAACATAAACCAATTTCTTAATTGCATTATAATTATGCAGAGTTGGACAGCTAGGCACAATGCAGCACTGTGTCAATAATTTATTACATCTTATGCCATAATTGAACACTTTTACTATGAGCACTTGAGAACAACTTGGACCTTATACAGAATAATATATTTTGCTACATAATAATGGAAAGGTGGATACTTAAGAAAGATGTGTAGCTTGGAGGAAAACATACATGGAAGGAAATACCTCCTGCATCACCTATCTTTATGTAAAACTTAAAACTAAACCAACATATTATATTTAATGACCCCTTTTTATATATGCATAGTTTCAAGAGCTAATCAGAAGGAAATCATATTACAGTGCAACTATTTACACCAAGATGGGGGCATACCAGAACACAATTCTTCTCAACATTGGGATTCTTTTCTCACATTTATGAATGGACAAAGCACATGGGAATCAGACAGAAATTCATTCTCAAGAACAATGTTCAAGGAACAAACAGGTCATATCCACATCTCACTGATCTCATCTCTATCCACTGCTTTGGGGCTAAAAGCAGGAGATCTCAAGGTGTACAGGTATCATCTTCTCTGTCATGGACTTCACTTAGAGTCAGTCCTGTGTTGCCAGTGGCACAAGGCCTTAAATCCAGCTGAGTGACAGCATCCAAATGCTACTGAAGTATGTCCATGGAGAGACACAGAAACACTGGATTTATTGCTACATCCTTGTAAAGATACTTACCCTAGGGGTAAGAAATCTAGTTAACCTTGTTTGAGGAGACGTTATGTCCAATGTGTCAAATTGCCTTTCATAACATATTCACGTGAGCAACTCTTCTGCTACCTACAGCCACACGACTCCACCACCATGTCCTCGTACTGCTTGTAGACCACGTTGTTTGCAGAGTCAATGAAAAGGATGCTGATGGGGCTCAGCCGGGTTGGGACACAGCAAGTCGGGGGGGTGGACTCGGGGTCCATCGAGTTCATTAATGTCTGGATAACTGCGTGGTTGGTGGGCTCCAGGTGGGATCGGAGGGGGAATTCACAGAGCCCTTCGCAGTGATACGCCTCATACTCCAGAGGGGCTATTATCCAGTCATCCCAGCCCATGTCCTTAAAATTCACGTGGAGGGCTTTTCTGCTACACCTCGCCTTCAGATTCTTGGTGGGCCTCTTCCCTTGCCGTGTTGCTAAAGGAGCTCTTCTCTTCCGCCTCTGGTTGAATAAGTACTCATAAACAGTTTTGTCATCTTGGCCGGACCTAGCTTTGATTTCATTAAAGAACAAGTCTCGTTTTTTCGTCCTCCCAAACACCAAGAACAGAGCCTTTTCATTGACCTGTCTTCCTGTTCTATTAAATCCCACACTCCTGAGATCAACAGCTCTCCCCCTGTCAAAAGTTTCCAGTTCAAAACACAAGTTAGCCAAGTTTTTAAAGTTTCTGAAAAGTTTCCAGATGTCAAACACTTCCCACTTGGGTGTATCGGTAATGCTGACAGTCCGAGAGTCCAAGAGTGTTGAGGCTTGTCTGTTTGTAGAGCAACTAAATAATTTTACTTGGGAAGTTTTTCCAGAAGAATGAGACTTCCATGTATCAGAAGGTTTTTTTCTCAATATTCGAAGCTCTGCTCCCAGCAAACCATCTTTTTCTAATGCACTGATGTCAAAAATATATTTTTGTTTTCTTATAGTTGGTGCTCGCTCATCTAAAAAAAAGCACACAGATTTTTAAATGTACATCAAGCACAGATCAATATCACTTATTCAGTTCTTAATGGTTTTCCTCAAATTTGCTCATAAGCCTCAAAGTTAGCCCACTGAACAGAAAGAGCAATTTTTGTCTAGGGGATCAGCCCCATGCAGGGACTCAGAAGAACTCAGGGACTCACCAGAGAAATGAGTTTCTGAGTCTGCCTTGTAGAAATCCCATTTCTTTCACCAGTGGGCATTTTCTACCTTCAAAGTTGTGATTAGCCAGTTGAAAAATAATACTTTTTCAGGGCTGAGCATTCACAGGATCTATTTATCACTTATATCCTACTTAAATTACAGAAAGAGAGCTTCAGTGGTGGCCAAACCTTATGCTGGCTCCAAACATGAGCAAATTTACCCTTAGATGATGCAATAGTGAATTAGTGCTTTAAAACCAGCATCCCCAGGAACTGCTAGACATAAGGATAATTGCCTCATGAACTAAACCCCACATGATTCACAATTTTTCAAACTGGGCAGAAAAGAATTCCTCCCTTTATCCTGACTTTACATTCACTTGCTTCAGGTGGTGAAGAATATGGCTGAGAAATATTCATTCCAGTGATGTGACATTAACAGTGGCTTCCAGTGGCAAGCTGGGAACCTGAAGGCAGCACTTGTAAGCAGTGCATCCCCCCTTCCCAGCAGCCAAGCTATTAATGAAGAGATGGCAAACAAATCCAGTCCTGGTGAGTCTTTCATCACAATTCCTTCACCAGCTGTGTTGCTTCCTTGAGAACATGACAAAACTCTTACAAATGTCACTGGAAGCAAGATGGGGCTCCCAAAGCAGAGTGTGAGGTGAACATCATTCATTGGGAGGCTGGTTATTTCTCCTGTGAAAGGAGACACTAGCCCAAATTTCCGGAAGTGTTTGGAACAGGAATGTTGAGCTGCACGTTCTAGAGTCCTGGATGTTATTACCCTTGGTAGCCTGTGCTGAGCTGTGGGCTCCTTGGTGCTACCTGAAAGTTTTAAGCTACTACAGGTACACCCACCCCACAGGATAATGACTCCTGGGTCTGCAGTGTAGTTCCTCACAATTCTACCTTGAACAAACCAGACTGGCCCTTTCATACTGAAACTTGTGGGGTTTTTTTTCAAAGAATAGCTCTGTTCTTAGCATATTATATTTTTAGGCACACTACAGTCTAACATTAGCTGATTCCATAAGCTCATTTCCAGCTAGCTAGAAAGAAAATAAGACAAAAATGTGAAAGGTTTTTAAACACCTAAGCATGCAAAGACTGACTGATTGTCAACAATATGCATCTAAAATATTTCCTAAATGTTTTCTTTGGCTGCCACACAGCCATCTAGTTCTGCCTGTAAATGAGTTTTCCAAGATAAGGCAGGAGGACAAAATCTGCAGCAAAGTTGTGTGATTTCATTTACATTAAAAAGAGCTATTTGACTTTACTGAAGTATGATTATTTTCCAATACTCTCTGCATTTATAAGCACACTCAGACGTCTCTCTCTGTCCACACTCACTCACACACAAGCTCCTTTCTTACCTTGTCCTTTGTCTATAAAGCTGGTTATTGTATTGGCAAGTCCAGCCTCCAGTTTTACACTTCCATTAACACCCTTTCTTTCTGCATCTGAGAGAGTCCTGTACAAAGAGAGCATGTATTCATGTGGCGTTATCGGGGGATGTCGGAATGTTTCCTTAGCTTCCCTCTGGGTTACAGGCTCTTTAGTCTTTTTGGTTTTGAAAGAATCAGTGTCAGTACTGCTTGTGCCAGTTTTTTTCAAAGCCACCTTGCTGCTAAGATTTTGAACCTTTGGAGTCACTGTCCTTACTCCAGAAGGTCTGCTGGGGAGATGTCCTACCTTGCCCTCCGCGGCTGCTGTTCTTGAGGGAACCTTCTTTGAGTCATCATTCTTGGCCAGCAGAGCTCCAGCCTGAACAGCACTGCTTTTAGTCCTGGCCTTTGAGGTCCCAGCGCTGTATCCATGGCTTGCAGTCCTCAATGTACCGGCCCGTGTGGAGGGATTCTTCTCCTTTCCTTCTGCTTTCAAAAAACCTAGTTTAGATCCTGGATTACCCTGGCCTGCTTCAGAATTACTCAGCGCTCCAGGAACTAGATCCAGAGACAGCCAAGTCAAATGCCAAAGCAGTAAAGTGAGAAAATGCAGGATTTTCATCCTCTGGTCTTCCTCTGAATGCCACTAAAGAAAAAATCAGAAAAGGTTCCTCCAGTTTGGCAGAAGAAAACATGAAAGAAATTAAAAACCAAAGTTAGCAAAAATGGTTTTTGTTTGAGATTAAAACATTTCCAATATCGTTGTTCAATACTTGTATCCAGTCCCATAGTGGAAATGCTCATGTACTCAGATACGATCTCCCCTGACTTCGGTTAGCAGCTATAAAGAAGTTGTTCTTGAAAAGAGAAAGTTTACCACCTCGTTTTCTTCTGTAAAACTGACTGAAAACTTGAAGGAGTCTTGTTTAAATCCAAGGGTTTTTTTTTTTTTTTTTCCAAGAAGGAAGAATGGCGTAATGCTGCCTCTGTGTTAAAAGGTTTTTTTAAAGTTTTGAGTTTTGAATCCTTTCCAGTGAAAATATTTCACACACAGAGATCTGCAGGTGCTCAGAAATCTTTTACAAACCTGAACTCTGGAATTGGAAACGGAATTCCAACAAACCTATTTAATTACTCTCTGATGTCATGCTGTCTAAACTAATTTAACTGCGATATATTTCTTAAAAAAAATCTTCTTTACCCTTTTCATTAGCATGAGTCATACTCTGCCTCATGTGAAACAGCTCCACAGGCTCAAAACTCCAGAGGATGCCTTTGCAAGTGGCAGTATGACCTCTGCCTCAGCCCTCAATGAACTTCACGTTTAGACAGGACAAACTGCAAGATCAACAACTGAGAGCTGTCACACAGTCCACTGGACACATACATAAACTAATTTAGAAATAATTCATGTAGCTCTTTTTCCAGAGAACTTGTAACAGTGGCTTCACTCCGTCCCCCTGTGACTGAAGGGCTGCGCTGTAACGCAGGCGCTTAACGAGGGTAACATTTAATTTTAAACAAACTCAACAGGGCCGTGCCCGCAGTCAGTATATTTTGGCTTATTTATTGCTGTGCTTAAAAAAACCCGTGTCAGCCCAGCTGGAGAAGCAGCTCCTGCCGGAGGGGATGCCCCGCGGGGCGGGCGCGGTGCAGCGGGGCAGCAGTGCACCCTGCAGGCAGCCATCCTCCTCCTCCTCCTTTTTCTCCAGACCCACTCGGGAGCTGGAGACGGGCCGAACCCCGTCCTTCCTCCCGAGACTGCTGAACACCAGCCTTTGTTTGAATTTTAGATGCAAAATGTCCAAGAGCTGCTGGCCCCGGGGCCCCAAGAAGGCTGCAGGTCAAAACCAGCGTTCCTCATGTCAGAGCTGTCCTGCAGCTTTCAGCCGAGTGTGTCTTTCAAAACCTGCAAAAAAACGAACTGTTGTTCTAAATGGGCCTTCGGGAAAGAAGGCACTGGGCTGGACTCAGTAGGGATTACTTGGACCCATCTCTCATCTTGCACTGATGCTAAGCCCAGTCCTTCTCCTGCAATTGCTTTTCTTTCTGAGTTAAGATGAAAGGAAAAAGGTACACCACCTTTTAGCTTGTCCTGTGTGTGCTGTAGCATTCCCCACCCACCCTGACCAGTATCAGAAACACTGAACTGCTTTCATAAATAACAACCTGCATGACATGAGAAGCTCTGAATGCTTCACTTGTTTTGATGGAGGAACTGAAGGTTAGAAGAGTTCAGTGATTTTACAGATGTCACAAATAAGGTAGATTCAAATCATGATCCTCCTGATTTTGATCTAATGGCCCTTCCTCTGATGTCAGTTGTGCTTTTGATATTTCCCTACAAAATAAAGCATCTTCTCCTGGGAGTTACCTCTGGTGAAACCATTCCCCAGCAGTCACTCCACACCATCCCATGGCCCTCCCAGCCATGCCATCACTTTATCCTTCCCATACTGCCCACCTTTCTGCTGGTGTGCTGTGTCTGGTTCTGCACCATGGGGGCATCGATCAGCTTGCCAGTAAGCCACAAAAGTAGCTAAATGTTGAGTTTCTACTTTTAATCTATCCAGCTTCCAGTTTTTACAATGCTTGTAAGAATTCAATATCTTTAAAAGGTTGTTTGCTCTATCAAGCTTGGCTGAGATTTGCAAACAGATTTAAGAGATGGAACGTGAAAGAGCAGGAGGTTGGACAATGTGATTACATGGGCATTGTCTTAGTAAATCAAATTAAAGCATGATCATTGATATATTCAAAGAATATTTACATTTCTGAGATTAAAAAATCTTAGTGGGCTGGACAGAGCTAGACAGAAGGAAAAAGGAAAAGCAAGCAAAACAAGGTGTGCAAATTAATCTCTCTCTTTAAAAGAGGCTCTCTTGAAGCAAACAGCATCTCAGTGCTTGGAACCGAGTGCACTGAGCCCCACAGACCCCAGAGTGGAATGCTGACCCTGAACAAGACCCACAGACTGGGGGGTTCCTATGAACCCTACACCAAAGTGGAGTCAATCCAGCTGGCTAAACTCAAACTCCACTGATATGTTCAATATGTAGCTAGAAACCCTCCTGCTGGTGAGGCTCTGGACACAGTGGAAGTGGTGTTCCAAGCCTCTCACTGCTCACCACTAGCCAAATTTCTGTGCACCCTCAAGTGGCCAGGTTCATGTAGCCCACCTGTCCTTCTGAGCCTGTTCTGTGACAGCAGCTCCTCCCTCACACGGTGTGAGTAGGGATTTGAAAAGGGAGGGCCACCTGCGTCCCTGCTCCCTGGAAGTGCCTTGCCTCCTGTTCTCCATATCCTGAGGTCATGCCTACATGAGCTGTGACACCTTCTCAGACAATCTCAGCCCTCCTGGATGTCCTGCATGGTCTAGAGGAAGGGATCACTCTGGGGAGCCAAAGGAATATTTCATAGTGTTGAAAACACTGCCATTCCCTGAGGATGAGCAGCTCCATTGGAAATGTGATGCCAAGAGTTAGAATTTGCTCTGTGCTGCAAACTTGCAGTTGAAGCTGAACATGGAAGTCTTTATAGTGATCTATCAGGAAATTCATTGTCCTTTCCCAGGTGGACTAATTTCCAGAAAGGACTTACAAAATTGAGTTAACTCCATATATTAGGCTATTTGCTGTCACATTGTTTTGCTTATTGAAACTAATTATCATTCTATTTCTGTGAGGATTTAGACCTCTGCACCATAGCTCTTGGGCGACTGTTTTTTAGAAGTGTGAAGTTATAATTTAGGAAGGGACTTAACAGCTCTCTGCTTTTCAAAACAAAAGACTGACACAAAACCTACAGATGTTGTAATTAAAACTCGCTGGTCTTGGGCCAGAGCAAAACAAATGTAGTGATGTTTCCACTCCCATGTGAAGGTGGCACAATTTAAAACACTGTGCTACAATGTTGTGATGTTAAATAAAAATTGGAAGTCCAAAGAAATAATTGTGTCATTGGTTATCAAGAAACTTGGCTACATCTGCGAACAGTAGTGAACTACAAAGCACAGAATCATAGAAACATGGAATATCCTGGGTGGGAGTGTTATTTTTGTTTCTTGATTCCAACAGATGTACCTAATTAAGTGGATTTTTTTTTCCTAATTTTTGCTACCTCTGCCTGTTACCAGTTAGAGAAATTCAGCGTTTGTTTCAAACTTCTTCAAGCCTATTCACTAACAGAGTCCCTCCATTTGGTATACAATGTTAATTTCTCTGAGTTGCCTTTGATAGGTATTGTTCACCTTTGCAATAGAAGCATGTTTATATGATTAAAGACTTGAGAGATCCTGAGATCCCAAATTACTTTGCTGACCAAAGAGAATTTTGGTGGCAATTCATTTATTCCAGCTCATTTAAAAAACCCAGAATGTCAGTGCGGAAGCATTCACTGTCACAGGAAAAAGCAGGGACTGAAAACAAGCCCGCGTTATTCAGCAGCCAAATACAAAATGGAACATATTGTTAGCAACGGGCTTAACCAACTCTCAGAACAATTCCCGATGAAATGCGGAGGGTTCACCATCACTGTTTTTTTCTGATTCCGTTCCCTGCCGGCGCAGCAGAGCGGAAGCGCCCACAGCGGCCAGCACTGCGCCCGCCACGGGCAGGCCGCGCCGCCCTCACGGAGCCTGCGCTGCCTCCAGGCGGCCCCGGGGAGCCGCTCCGCCCGCGGCCGGCGGGGCGGGACCCTCGGGGCGGGCTGGCCGGGGCAGGGCAGGGCCGCGGGCTGGGCCGGCCATGGCGGGCAGCGCCGGCTATGGGGAGCTCAGCCCGGGCTCGCTGCGGCGGCGGCTGCGGAGCGCGGAGGAGGCGCAGCAGCGCCAGGCGGGGCTGGTGCGGCAGCTGCAGAACGAGGTGAGGAGCGGGCGGTGCCCGGCGGCGGGGAGGGGGTGCAGGGCCGCCCGCGCTGCCCAGGGGGACTCGGCGGGAGCCCGCGGGGCCGCCCCGGGCGGGCGGTGCCGAGCTCGGGGCGGGGAGGCCCCGGAACGCCCGTCCCGCCGCGGTCTCGCTGCCGAGCCCCTCCTGATCTCGGTGCCTGCAGCATCGCTGCTGCTCGGCCCCGTCAGCAGGGCTTGTCCCGGGCAGGAGTCGGGCCGGTTTGCTTGCAGAGCAAGTTTGAAAACTCGTTTCGGTCGCTTCAAGGACCCCCTTGAACAGCCCCCTTGAACAGTTGGCTCGGGGTACGTAGGGGCCGTAGGTCAGGTAGAGCTGCCCGCACCTGTCCCATCGTTCTGCTTGCTGCCGCTGTCTCAGGTGAGCAGACAGTGCTACGCGTGAAAGAAACCCCGCCCCAACCTGTCATATTAAAGTAACGCTTCCCTATATTGCAGTGACTTCTTTTTGAGCGTATCAGAATCACTGTGCTTGGGCTGGACAGAGTCAGAGAAAAGTTAACGTGAGGTGAGCGGAGTCTATTACAAGCTGCTTCTCTCATCTGCATTCTCTCTATTCATTCAGGTACTGCAGTACCAGACCTGGTGTCAAGAGTTGGAGCAGCAAGTGAAAGCCGGAGGGGTGAGTGTGCTGCAGGTTGTGAACTAAAAAGGGTGTATCTGTTCCCAAATGCAGACCAATAAAAACGCTCCACAATCCAATCACAAGAAAGCAAGTTTTTACTGTCTGAGGGTTTAGAGAAACACTGTGTTTTCCCATCCGTGTTTTGTCCCGTTGCCATTTTTAGAGCAGTCAGTAGTCCCAGAAATGCCAGTCCAGAAAATCCAGTTGAAGATTTTAATTTTGTGAAAGAGTGCTTCATTGGAGTTACATTTGTCCTGGGTCTCAGGAGAGGACTGTGCTGCGTGCTACATGATACAGCTGTCCTGGAGAAAGAACCAGTTAAAACACCTTTTTGGAAGTCAGGAAGGCTGGTGGTCAACATACAGAACTGGCTCAGTGCATTTCTTTCTGCTTCATAGCTAAAATAAGCCTAGAAGCCAAAGGGTGGAAGAATAGGAGAGCATTCCCACGCTTCAAGTCCAGATCAGCACTTGAAGTCATGAAGTGAGGACACATAGTAGTGGGAGAGTGAGGAGAGCTGCTCACACTAACACCCTGCCCTTCCCTTCCTCCCTGTAGTCACAACGCTGTTACACCTGGAAGAAGCCATGAGCTCCTGAGATACCCAACAAATGGATAGGAAAATGGTGGATGCTGACAGTGGTGAAAGAAACACTATCAATTTGACTAAACATTTCCTTTCTTCTTAAAGGGATCCCTTCCAGGCAGATGGGAAACCACAGCAGACCACAGCCTGGAGAAAGCACTGCTTCAGGTGGAAGAGGAGCAGCAAAGGTACAAGGAAAAAGCATTTTTTCATATTTGGTGTCCTGGATGCTCACAGAAGTGAGGGAAAACCTGTCAGTGCTACCTGGCCTCCCCAAGGGAAGCGGTTGGGCAAGCTGCTTTGACAGGAGAAAGGTCCACAATCTGCTTTCTGTAGTACAATAATAGTGCTGTGTGCTTAATGGCTCTGCTTTGAGTGGGGAAGTGGGGTGTATATTCTGGGTGAAAGGTCCTTTTCCAGCCAAAATTATTCTGTGGTTCTAGTAGGTGAACAACTCTGGACAGTGCTATAGAAAAGTGATACATTCAGTGACTATCAGCATGAAGAGGGGGCAAATTATGACATGTGGGCATCGTCAGGGTTGAAGGGGAAACCAAAATCATGGATGGAAATTGAAGGCTCAAAGCACAGAGAAGCAAATGAGGTTTTCATCACAGAGAGATCTTAGTTAACCCTGTAAAGTACTTTTACTGCCTCTCAGACAGTAGTCAGTGTTAAGAGAGCTGGGAAAACACAAGGATGCTGAAGAGCTGTTGTTCAGCAACCTCATTGTTGTTTCTCTCTCTTTCCAAGGTGTGAGAATCTGGCAGAAGTGAACACTCTTCTGCGGGAGCACCTCGATAAAGCCAGTGAGGTTAATTCTGCCCTCAAAGAAGATATTGGAAAACTGACGGTGGATTGGATGAGGGCCCGGGAAGAGCTGGAGTTGAAGGAGAGTGAATGGCGCAGTGAGCGTGAGGTGAGGACAGGCCATGGGAATGCCAGAGGGGAATGGGAATGCGTTTTGTTCCTGGCATGGAAAACTTGCTGTGTGGAGGCTTTGGCTCTGCTGAGGATGTACTGGTGCTGGACAGGGGAGTGGGAGGGAGGAGTGTCAGCAGAGGGTGCTGGGGGAGATGCCCACCTTCTGCGACTGCGCTGCTTGGTCGAGAAGATAGAGCTGGGCACTGTAGGGCGGTCACAGGTACACTTGTCTCTTTAATAGTTCCTTAATCCTTGTTTTGAGCAATTGAGACCAGAGAGGTCCGTGTGTGTTCAGATTCAAAGTGGCCAACACAGGAAGAAGACAGGCCTCTTGTACTGACTGCCTGTTGTAAGCCAACCTGGCACTGGGCTTGAAGGAGCTTGTGTTTGTGTTCCTCTGCTGGGACTTTGAGGCGATGAATCACTATCAGCTTGCTTTGCTGCTACCCACTGCTACAGGAGAAGTGTGGGTGATCCCTTCTGGGCAGGTGGTTCCCTTCTGTAGGCCTCTGTGATGCCTCTTCAGTCCTTGATGCCCCTGGTGCAGTAGTTATTAAAGGGCACCTCGTGATGGTGATTTACTCTCTCCTGTCTGAGAGATGTTACAGTGACAGTGAGGGCTGAATTGACATTTCTTTTTGTCTTTGCATGTTTAGCTTTATGACAGCTACTTAAGAGGGGAACATAACCGTCTGCTCAGCCTGTGGCGGCAGGTGGTGACCTTCCGCCGCCATTTCCTGGAAATGAAGACTGCCACGGACCGGTGAGTGGAAGTTGAGGCGAGATCTCCTGCAGCAAAAGTGTGGCTTGCTTACTTTTCAGTCCTGCTTTTTGAACCTCAGTGTTGCATTAGTTACAGCAGAGGTAGGATTTCTCCTTTGGCAGTCAGAAGCAAAGCCATTCAGCATGCTTCGGGCTGTTCTCAGAAGAGTTGTTGGCTGCTGGTCTTCAGATAAAGCTGAAGGGCTTGGGCCATGAGGACAGCAGAGGCTCTGAGCAGGTGATGACTGTGGTGATGTGTGGCCATGTGAACACAGGCACAGAAATGCATGGACACCTGGTAAAACACTCACTGAAGCTGTACATGCAGCATATAGAGTGGTCTCTTTTATGAAATTATAAAAACCTGCCTGTAAAAAATCTTTACCAGGTTTCTTTTCCCATTGCTCATAAGAGAAATGCATATTTTTTCCCTTTTAATTTCCAGCATACATTTTTTCTGGTCAGTTTGTATCCTCTTACTCCTCTTCCAGTATTGCTGAGAGAAAGAGCAGCTTCTCTGCCCTGTTACTGCATTTGTCCAATTTATTTTGCTTAGTTTGATGCCTCTTTTTATGATTGTTTCTTATTCTTGGGCTCTCTGAGGTTTTTTCTCCCAAGAAAAATAGTGTAGCTGTAATAGTACCTTCTGGTGTCAACATGCACTTTCAAATTCTGGGTTACTGTAAGCCATTTGTCGTATTTGATTATAAGTCTTCCCTATTGTGTAGAGTCTGCCTGACCTGCTATTTAGTCCTTGTGTTGTTTGTGCTTTTATGTTACAGCATTTCAGGCTGATTCTTACACCACCTTTCTGAAATGTTTTATTATATAGGTATAGTCTTGAGCTTCTTAGCAGTCCAAGTGGGGATCACAGAGCACTCAAGAGCAGAGTGTATAAAAGCTGGGGATCTTGGTAAAGTTCCTAATTTCTATTAATGATAATTGCAGTATGTTAATAAGAGTAATTAGAGGTGCTTGAGGCCTTCTGGCCTGTGCCATATCTTACTTCTTATATCTGAGAAGAAAACAGACTCCACACTTGGCTACCTGGTAAAGTCATTGCTCAGCTGTCAAGATGTGTCCTGGTCCCCAAGTGTCAGATGAATGACTTGTCCCCAGTGAAGTTGTCACCTTGCCTGCCAGCTCTTCCTGATGCATGATTGCCTGCTTCAGAAGTGAATCAGTTGATAAAGATAGTGGAGTGAACATTGGCTCTTTCTTGGTTCCTCTTCAGAGATTTGTCAGAGCTGAAGGCAGAACAAATGAGGCTTTCTGGATCTATTATTGTGAGCTGCTCTCGCCTGAACTCCTGTGTGCAGCTCAGGGAGTCCATCCCTCTGGGTAAACCTGTCCTCAAGGATCAGGCAGAGCAGCAAGTGAAACCAGCTCAGGAAGTGGTAGCCTTACAAGTCAGGTGTGACATGGAGAAGAAAGAGCTTCAGGACAGGTAAACATGTTTTAACTTTGCTATTACCAGCATTATCTTTTGTGGCAGCTTCTTGGGTTCACAGATGGGCTGTGCTCACATTTAGAACAGCCCTGCACAGCCCTGTGTCTGTCCCCAGTCAAACTCTTGCCTTCAACAGAAAGGATGGAAAAAATTATCTGCCTGACAGAAATTCTTCCAAGTAAGACAAGACTGAAAAAGAGATAGCCTCTGATAGTGCTTTTGCTGTTAACTGATTGTTGGTGAAAAACTGAATTCAGCATAAAGAGAGTTGTGTTTCTTGTACAGCCCTTTTACTTCTCAGGGCTGTGCTGAAGGAGTTGGGAGGAATTTGCCCAGGGCCACCATAAGCACTGCAGCACCTCTGTGCTGACAATTCCTTGCAAGAGTGAGCGGCCTTTGGGGCAAGAAGTGCCATTTTGCAGCATCAAGCCATTAACCTGTAGAGATGAATGCTGCCTTTGCTGTGTTTCCTGGGTTGAACTTTGCTGTGCTATGCTTTGGGGAGCTGCTTCGCTCTTTAACAGGTGCTGGTGTGCAAAGCTTTTGGAGTGGCATGTAGACCTTCTCTTCTCAGGGTGATGGAGCTCTCAGCCTTGCTTGTACAGTCTCAGAAGCAGAACGAGGAGAAGGAGAAGACCATGAAAACACTTAACGACACAGTGGAGATTCTAGTATGTTTTACCTTTACCTGGGAGATAGCCCAGTGTGTGCTCTCCAGCCTGAACACAGAGGTGTGGCTTCCTCAGGAGAAACAGTGGTAAAGATGCCCAGTGTATGGGAACATCAGGCACCTTGGCAAAATATTCCTTGTGTGTTTGGCAGATGTGGAGTCAGTCCAGATGCAGGCAGTGCCAGAGGAACTGCAGACAGTTCAGGTGTCTTCCTCTTAGGGAAAATGCTCTTCTGCCTGTGACTTTAGGTCTCTGGGGATCATAGTTCCTTAGAACTACTGTTTAATAGCAGTCTATAAAAACTAGCTTTTGGTCTTCCTTGTAGTTTTAGTAGAGAAGAAATGGAATAGATATGAACAGGAATATACTGGAATCACTGGAGCTGAGACTTAGCAGTATGACTGCTACTGAGGATGGGAATTCTGCAGATGGGAGCAGCTCTTCCGTGCCCACCCTTTCTTTATTCTGTTCTCAGGAATCAAGTTGGATAGAGAAAGAATTTGCAGCTTCATTGACTAACAGTGCCAAAGAAGAGATTCTTTTCCTTCAAAAGCTCATTAAAAATATCACTGAGGTGAGTACAGACCTGATTACAGGGATGACATCCCTGTAAATTTGATTTTGAAGTATTTGAGGAAGGCAACAGACTGGCTTAGGGACTAGAGATACATATTGTGTACTATCTGTGTTAACTGCCATTGCCTGTTTAATTTTTAGACTACTTTTCTGACACAGAACCTGTTCTAGCTTGTGAGTTGCTGTCCTGTGACAATTTAGTGAGTCAGTAGAAGTTTCAGTACCTTTGCCTTCACCACCCTGTTAAGGTCTCTCTTGGACTGTGTTTTCAGAGTGTGCTACTTGACATTTGCTACTTGACATTCCCTCACCCTCTTTGAGCAATGAGTCTGTTGTTCTTCAGATCTTTGTGAAAGGTCAGTGACTCAGTTGATGCACTTGCCGGCTCTGCTCCTTCCCTCGGTGTTCACTGACCATTATAATCTCCCCAGAATCACAACTTTCAGGGGTAACCTTAACTTAGCCCTAAAGTTCTCTTAATAGAGATGAGTTTAGTTGTCAGCTCTTCTACACAGCTGCAAGAAAGTGAGTGTTCAGGCAGCCTCCAGCCACCGCACACTTGTGATGAGTAGCTGTAATCAGAAATCCCTGGAGTACTTGTAGCCACAGGGACAAACCTTTGTGGACTGAAGAAACAAGAAAATTGAGTTTTTAATGACTCCAGGGTAAAGTGGAAGGAAAACGAGAACAAGATAAAGAAAACCAAGTAAAATGAGCAAAGGCTAACAGCTGGATGTGGGCTTTCAGATGGTGTTAGACAACAGTGACAGCATGGTCAGCATTATCTGCACTGGCAGTTCCCAGCATGCAGACTCTGGGGACATCGTCTCAGCTCCAAGATCTGTTGATACAGGGCATGCCTTTGGATTGGTTCTGGAAGCACTGGCAAGGATGCGAGGGGCAACACGGGTGAGAACTTTGTGCCTTCCCCGATAGCCACAGGCTCAGTGCTGAGGCCTTGCTCAGCTCGACACCTTTCCATTTGCTCAGCCACTTGAGGCACTTTTTTGCACCTTCATACTCATGCTTCTGCACTGCTTTGCTGTGTTCTACTGCTTTTCTTTCCTTGATGCCCACCCTCTCAACACAGCTTTTGCCTTCTGAGGAGCTGTCTCTGCTAGCTGTTTCTTCCAGCTCTCTGGAGCCACCTTCCCTGGTCCTTATTGCTCATTTGTGCTCCTTCCCTACCTGTTTCTGCAGGCCCTGAGAGAAGAGCTTTCTGCTAGGCAGGACTCAAACAAATTCCTGCTGCAGCAGCAGAGATATCAGGAAGAGAAGTGCAGGGAGGTGCAGCAAAGGCTTGAGCAACTGGAGGAGAAATGCAAGAAGTCCAGCAGCCACCAACAGCACCTTCAATCTTTAGTAGAAACACTCAGAAGGTGAGTGTCTCCTCCTCCTCCTCCTCCTCCTGCATTCCAGAAACAATCTGCTTCCAGGCCTGGGAGTTCAGAGGCGTCCTGGGTGAAGAAGTCACCTGCCTACCATGTGTAGGCCTCAGTGTGGCTCTCGAGCATTGTCCTGTCTGGGTTTTTCATGCTCTCCTGTGACTTCCAAGGCTGTCTGGGAGATGCAGAGCCATGTTGGAATAGAAGACTCCTTCTTCTCACAATTCTGCTTCCCTGAATTCTGTTCTTTGCGTGCCCCTGCTCAGCCACTGCTTCTCACTGAAGGAAGGCAAAATCCTGCCTTTCCCATTGCCTCTGGAGGATTTTCTTGGGAGGGAAAGAGCAAGGTCTTCCTTAGCCCACTGTCCCCAGCTCCATCGTGGAGTGCTGAAAATGGCATTGCTGACTCTTCAGGCCTCTTGGTTCTTCTGACTGAGCCTTGTCTCTGCAGTGACTGTACAAACCTCGAGAAAACTAGGGAAGAACTACAAGAACAGCTTGGATTAAGGGAGCGAGAAGCCTCATGTCTGCATCAGAGTAACGCTGAGCTGCAGATGAAGGAAGAGTCAGCCCAGGCAGAAAAGGCAGAGCAGCAGGACAGGATGGAGAGAGCACGCCGTGAGCAGGAGCTCCTGTGAGTGTTAAAGCTTTCTCTGGCAGTGCTGGGCTTGAGGAGGCCCAGTGTGAAGGAACAAATGGCCTGCTCCTCTCTTGTAGCATAGACTGTTGTTCTATAAAAACCTCTTTCTCCTCCTCACAGAGTGAAGGACTTGGCTGCACTTGAGGAAAAACACTCATTACTGCAGAGCGAGTTGGTAGTCAAGAAACAGACAGTGGAGAAATTGCAGCTTCAGAAGGATCTGCTGGAGCAAGAGAAGGATGAATTTGCCATGGCTCTGGAGAAGGTATGGACACCTTATTCTTAGGCAGCACTTGTGGGAGTGGGAGCTGTGCCACCAAGATCACCTGAGATGCTGCTTCTGGCCGTAGAAGAGAGGGACAATGTTGTTGTTCTTGGAAAATGGTGATCCAGCCAGACAGGCTCTTCGGGATCATTGGTCCCCATGGTCTTACTGGGAGCTCTGCCCTAGGAATAAGTCAAAGACATGCAGGGAAGGTGGAGTGGCTGCCTGCAGTCCAGGATTTTGCTGCCCTTGTTGTCCCATTGTTGTTTTGCCTCTCCAGGCAGAGCGGTCAGTGGCAGAGCTGACAGGGGCTCAGAACAAGCTGAATGCTGAAAGAGCCGATCTACAGGCTGCAGCAGCAAAGATGAGCAGCATCAATGAAGCTCTTGCATTGGACAAAGTGCAGCTGAACAAATATGTGTGGCAGGTGAGCAGAGGTACCAGAGATGTGCCAGGTGTTTGTCTCCAGCTGCTGCTGTTTCTCAGCCTTCTTAGCTTGGCATGGTCTGCCCAACTGACTGTGGCAGTGTTCCTTTTCTGTCTGAGCCAATCTTTCATAGTAATTCTTCCTGTACTTTATTTCCTCTATGTTTTTGTGACTCTAGCTGGAGCAAGAGAAGGAAGTTTTGTCTGCTAAAGTGGATGAGATGGAGAGAGCAAAGATCTGTGAGCAGGAGAAGCTGAACTTCTGTGAAAGAGCAAACAAAGAGCTCTGTGCAGAGAAAGCCCGGCTAGAGCAGCTGCTGAAGGAAGCAGAGGAGCAACGGGAGGAGCTGTGGCTGGAACTTAGGACACTGGGAGAAGAGAAAGCAGAAACCCAGGAGAAATTCCGTCAGGTGACCAAAAGTATGGTGCATCCATGTGAGCGCTGGGCTGCTTGGTTGAGGGAATCTTTACCTGATGGATTCTGCAGTGGTTTTGTCAGGGGGACATGTGGTAGTGCTAGAGGTCACAAGGCTTTGCTTGCTTCTTTTTGGAAATGTGTGGGTGGCTTGCAGAGCTGTTCCACAGTTCTCAGAGTTGTCCTCTGCTTCTACAGAGTCTTTTACTCCATCTGTCTTTGTTGGCTTCTTTTTTGGCTCTTGATAACCTGCGAAGAGATAATTGTGTTGTCCATGAATCTGAGTGGGTGGCAAAAAAATCAAACTGTAGCAAAAGGATCAAACTCTGTAGCTCTGAATCCTTTTTCTGGAAAAAAACAGATCTGTATGTTTCTGTTGATGCTTTTTGTCATGAAGTTGGAGCATGTCCAGAGAAGGGAACGGAGCTGGGGAAGGGTCTGGAGCACAGGTGTGACCAGAAGCAGCTGAGGGAGCTTTGGGAGCTCAGCCTGGAGAAAAGGAGGCTCAGTGGGCAGCTTCTTGCTCTCTATAGCTCTCTGTGACAGGAAGCTGCAGCCAGGTGAGGGTCAGGTCTGCTCCCAGGGAACAAGGGCCAGGACCAGAGGAAACAGCCCCAAGCTGTGCCAGAGGAGGTTTGGATTGAGTGTTACAGGATAGCTGCAAGAGAAGGCTTTGTTTCTCATGGTCCCTGTCAGACAATCTCAGTTCTGGGGAATGTGATAAGTTTGGCAAATGCACAGCAGACGTTTTGCTTTGGCCACGTCAGCCAGACGTCCATCAGTCACAAAATGTCTGCTCAGCACAAGAGCCATTTCCCTGTGAGGCGTCCTCTCCTTGCAGAGAGTTGCTATGAATATGTGAAGAAAAGACACTTTGATGTGAGTTTTGTTCTTGAAGGGGGAAATCCTGTATATTTTCCCTTGATTCAGCAAGCAAATTTGTTTTCCCAAACCTTCCTGAAAATGTCCAGCAAAGAAATAGATCCAGAGAGAAATTTTGTTTGCCAAGTGGCAGTTGTGGAAGATGCAGTGTTTTTGGGTGACAACACAGAGTTTGGAGTAGGGATGTTTGTTGGGAAGGAGCTGTCTGGTCCCAGGCAAGCCAGCAGGGCCTGACACAGCACTTCCAAAGTAACAGTGCCAGAGGCTTTTGGCAGCCCAGGCTATCAGAGCTGCATAGGGCAGATGCTGTGAAACTTTGAGCCAGAGCACAGGTGCTCCTTGTCCTCTGGCTGCCTGCGGAGGTGCCACTGGCTGGCTCTGCACAGGGCTCCCGAGGAAGGGTTCGAGCTGTACCTTGTCCCACTTCCAGGTTTCCCAGGAGCAAGAGTCGTTGAGCAGGGCTCTGGAGCAGCTGCGCCAGGAATCCTCTGGCCAAGGGCATGAAATGGCTCAGGTGTGCAGAGAGAAGGAGCTGCTGGGCCGGGAGAAGGCTGCCCTTGAGGGCCGACTGGCAGCCACAGAGCGCCACCAACATGACCTTTCCAAGCAGCTGGCAGAGACCAGGTAAAGGCAGGGAGCAAACCCTGGGCAGGACAGGGCTGAAGAGCTGTAATGATAAAGGTGGTAAACACTGCACAGGGGTTTAAGGTATCCTCTGTGCTTTTCAGATGTAGATTTGGCTGTTGAGGTCAGGTTGGGCTGGGCTGTCTGTGCTATGCCAGGCCATACAGAAGGCCTGGGCAGTCCCTCAGAGGGCTCTGCTCTGCTATTGAAATGGCACAAATGTGCCTTCTCTGGGCGAGTTTCCCCATTTCCCGTACTCAGGTGTGGGGATCTTGAGCCACGTCGTCCTGGAATAACCAACCGGCTGTGGGTGTCTGGAGCAAGCAACTCATGTCTCTCCATATGTGCAACTTGTAGGTCAGCAAAGGAGAGCCTGGAATCCAGGCTGTTTGCTGCTCAGCAGCAGATATCTCAACTGGAGGTGACCAGGAACCATCTGGAAGCTCAAGTGTTCACAGTCACACAGGCCAAGGAGGTGATAGAAGGTGAGAATCTCGTGTGCTTTCTTTGTGGTGCTGCCCCTGCCTAGAGAAGCTAAGCACCCTGTAAAGCTGCCTCTGTCCACAGGGCTTCTGAGGAGTGGTGGGGCTTCTGGCAGTGAAGGGGCTGAGGTCAGTAAAGTCAGTAAAGACTCTGACTCTTGCTGTTGGTTGTGTTTGCAGGAGAAGTGAAGTGCCTGCAACATGAGCTGGAAGCAGAGAGAGCTCTCAGGAGGCAGGAACAGGAAGACACAGTTCAACAGCTCCTGCAGGCAGAGCAGCAGCATCACGAAAGCCTCAGGCTTCAGGGAACTGCTCAGCAACTGGAAATAAAGAAGCTCCTGCAAGACCTGGTAGGGGACAGTACACTTCTGAATTGTCCAAGCCAGCCCTGTGGGTTGGTTTAGCACAAGCAGAGCCTGAGGGTGTGAAAGGGCAGCAATCCTCTGCCAGAGGCCTCCCGCTGCTGGGCTGGGCAGCAGAGCCAGCAGCTCAGACTCGGAGGTGCCCAAAGGCCCCCAGGATGGTGCTGGGACAGTAAATGCAGCCACGGCTCCAGTGAGGGTGTAAGAGGAGTTCCAGAGCGGGTTGGGCAGTGCCCACCCAAAGCGTGGCAGCCCAGGGCAGGATCGTGCCCGAGTCCCACATGCCACGGAGCAGATGCCAGTGTGGAGCAGATGCCAACAGTGCTGCTGGCTGCAGGCGTGGGAACTCGGTTCCTTTCTTGCTGTGCTTCCATGGTGGACAGAGGGATTAGCTTTGGGCTGGAAGCAAATGGAACAGGCCCCTTGTCCATGGTCCTTCAGTCCTTGTGACTGGGGCATCAGAGAGGGGAAAGTGACACCTCCTTTTGTGAGTGCTTGGACCCAATGCTTGGGAAGGTCTTTGCCAACAGAAGAGATTCCATGAGTCTGTGATTCTTGTACCTGCTGAGCCTCCTTTTGAATTCCATGACAGGACACGGTTTCTGGAGCACTGTTGTCTTTCCTGGTTGGGGGTTGTGGGAGGGAGAAGCTTCACCTTTTTCAGCAAGGAGCTTGCCTGGCACTTCATCTTGCAAATTTTTCCCTCCCCTCCTCAGGCAAGTGAGTGCAAAGGGCACCGTGCAGAGATGCAGGAGACGCTGGAGCAATGGGAAAAAGAGAAGGCAGAGAGAGAGCAGGAGCACAAGAAGGTGGTGTTTGAGATGAGGCAGGAAGTTGCCACCCTGCTGGCCCAACAAGAAGAGGAACGAACTAGATTTGAAAATGCCAAGCGAGAGGTAATGATTGTGGGGGGAGAACTGGTGTGATTTTTTACAAGGCTGGAGCTGTGGGAGATGGCATGACATGGGGCTGTGTGGAGCATGCCCTCCGTGTGTTCTACATTGAATTGGGAGAGGTGAAAGCTGAATGGGGACCAGGAATGAGCCCTCTCATAGGAAGCCAGGCAGAAACATCAGCTGTCAGCTGAGATTTTTGTGCTGCTCTTGTGCTCTGTTGTTCTAAGATGTACCTTCACTGTTCTCTTTCCGCTCCCCTTTTGGTGTGTACTGGTAGGTGTCCATAGCCAAAGTGTGTTTGTAGCTCTTTTCTTATGTGAGAACAGGGAGAGCACAGCAGGAACACTGACAAGAGAAAAATCTTTTTAAAGACTTGCCTGGAGTATTTCTGAACAGTAACCAAGAGATGTCTTCTGGGCTGTGTTTTAAGTCACTTCCTGGGAAGCTGTGTCTGCCCCGGGGCAGGCAGTAGCCCAGGGGAGCAGCAGCCGAGTGCTGTGAGAGCACGTGAGCCCATCAGTCTTTGCCTCTGCCACACGGATGTTGCAGGAGAAGTGTGAAGCCCTCTTCTCTTTCCTTCTGTGCAGGTGCTGCTGGAAGAGCAGAAGGAGAAGAGTGCTTTATCAGAGGCACTGCTCCAAACTCAGGGAGAGCTCAGCCGAGCCCACCAGCAGGTCCAGCAGCTCAGGCAGGAGGTGAAAGAGCAGCAAGAAAAGGGGCAGGTAAGTGTGAGTAGGCAGGCAACAGAGGGCAGAGCAGTGACAAGGGCACAAAACGCAGCTCCTGGGACTGAGGAGGCAAGGGCTGCTTCAGGCCCTGGGAGCACAGAGCCTGGTAAGCTCCAGAGCTCAGCCCCAGGAAGGAAGGCTTGCAGTGGAAGCAGAGCTGGGTAGAGAAGCCAAAAGAAGCAGCTAAAGGATTGGGATTTTGAGGCAGCAAGTGGAACAAGCTGAGCCTTAGGGTAGGTTCTAGGAAGTTGCTCTGCATTTTGTTGCCAGACCATCAAGGCAAATCTGCAAGCTGAGCTGCAGGAAGCTCGCAGTGAAGTCCAGGCAGCGCAGAGGAGGCACAAGGAAGAGCTACAAGGCCTCAAAGAAGAAATGAATCTGCTCCTTGAGCAGAGGGAGGCTCTACAAAAGCAGGTGAGTGAAACAGCAGTGGCCCTGCAGCCATGCAGCGAGGGGTCTGTGGCCTTCTTGCTTTTCCATGGCAGAGCAGCAGCTGATGGGGTGATCCCTGGGGCTGTCTCGGGCTCTGGGGGCTCCATGGCAGCTCTGCTCTGAAGGACACCCAGTGCTCTGCTGAATCTCAGCTGCTGCTCTGGACAGCTGGGCTAGTCCTCTGGGCTGTTGGCCAGCAACCATCAGCATGGATTCCTGCTGGCCTCTCCTTGCTAGCCTTGGTTTGGGAGGTGCTTTTTCAGGAGCCCTTGGTGGTGGGCCACTTAGAGACTGAAACAAGTGGTCCATATCCAGTGTGAATCTGGAGCTCTCAGGACAGGGAGATGTGGAAAGTTGTCCTTTACCCTTCCTCACAGCCTGTGCTGTGGCTGACAGTGACAAGCTGTGGCTGTAGCCTCTGACTGCTTTGTTCTCTTTGACTGGAGGTGGGAGAGTTGACATCTCAGCTGGCAGCCTGCCGAGAGTCCCAGGAAATTACTGTCCAGAGAGCCCAGCAAGATGTGAGGGAGGCCCAGGAAGAGTCCAGGCAGAAGCTGCTGGAGGTTGAGCATGTCCAGAAGATGCTGGAGGAGGCAGAAAATCAGAACAAGGAGCTGCAAGTGCATCTGCAGAAGTTGGAGAGGGAAAGGAATCAATGGGAAGAAGTGGCACAGCAAAATTCAGAATTGCAGGCTACCGTGAATGCCCTAGAGAAGGAAAAAGCCAGGTAAATGAAGGCCTGTGGGACTCTGCATTGTGGTGAACGGATTCCCTCTTTGCCATCTCTGCACCTGCCAGGGGCTCTGGCAGCATTTCCTAAGTGGCAGATTCTGAACTCTCCGTGCAGTGCAGACACTTCTCCTTGTCTGGATGTTGTCTTTCATTCTCTTTTCTTTTAAGTCTTCAAATAGAGTTTTTTCTGCAGACAAAGGATTTTGGAGTAGCCCTTTCCCTCTAGGGGGTATTGTGTTGTTAGGTGGGTGTGTTGACACTGCCCAAGCTGCATTGTAAGGAGTGGATACATCCATCAGCTCCACCTTGGGTCCTGTAACTTGAAGCCTTTGGGATGTGGATCAGCCTGGTATCTCATGCTTTTTGTTGACATAAGTTGTGTTAAACCCATTATTTTTTATCTAGGCCAGATGAAGAGAATCACAGAATGGGTAAGATTGGAGGCACCACAGTGGCTCATCTGGTCCATCCTTCTCCACAAAGCTGCTGCCCAGCAGGTTGGCCCCAGCCTGTGCAGGTGCCTGGGGCTGTTCCTCCCCAGGTGCAGGACCCTGCCTTGGTCCTTGCTGGATTTCAGAAGGTTCCTCTGCCCATCCCCAGCCTGCTGAGATCCCTCTGAGGGGATGCACAGCGACCCTGGTGGGGAGGGATCGACCGCCTCATCCAAGTCATTGATGAGCAAGTTCAATATTAGTGGGCCCAGGAGAGAACCCTGGGGGACACCAGTAATGACAGGCCTCTAACGAGCCCCTGTGCCACTAATTACAACCCTCTGGCTTCTGCTGTTCAGCCAGTACTCAGTCCAGCCCATTGTCCACTCCTCCAGCCACCAGTGTCTGAGTTTCCCAAGGAGGATGTTGCGAGAGACTGTGTCAAAAGCCTTGCTGAAATCAAGGTAGACAATATCCACTGCTCTCCCTTTGTCCACCCAGGTAGATGTTTCATTGTAGAAGGCAATCAGGTCGATCAGGCATGATTTATCTTTAGTGTATCCATGCTTACCATTCCTGATCACCTTTTTGTCCTTCCATGTGGGGAAGAGGGGACCTCCAACATGAGGTACTCCATCACCTTTCCAGGGATTGAGGTGATTCTGACAGGCCTGTAGTTCCCTGGGCCCTCCTCCATGCCCTTTCTGAAGACCAGAATGACATTTGCTTTCTTCCAGCCCCCAGGCACCTCTCCTGATCTCCATGACCTTTCAAAGATAATGGGGAGTGGCCTCACTCTGGTGTCCACAAGCTCCCTCAGCACTCATGGACACATCCTGTCAGGGCCTAAGGACTTGTGGATGTCAAGTATGCCCAGGTGTTCACTAACCCAGTCCTCCTTGAAAGGAAAGTCTTGCTAAGGTGTCGCTGCAGGCCCCCAGCTGGGTCATAATTAGCATTGACTCCATGATTTCAGAAGGCCGATAATTGCTTTGTTATATCATCTTATATTATATTATACTATACTATTAAGAAATTCAGTAACCCTTACAGCCAGTCTGATACAGCTTTGACCTAATTGGTCAATCAATCCAAACACCATCACCAGTGTCCAATTAAGAAATCACCCTTTGGTAAACCAATCTCCACAACACATTCCACATGTTCACAACAGCAGGTGCAGCAAGTAGAGATAAGAATTGTTTCTCATTCTTTTCTCTGATCTTCTCACAGCCTTCCCCAGGACAATGCCTGGGAAAGTCTGTGCCTGCTCTCTGTGGCCAGAGAGCTGCTGCCACACTAAGGGATAGTCTTCCTTCCAACATTCTTTTAGCCGGGTCTCCTGGGCCAGAGATCCCTGAGGGCTGGTCTTGACCAGTACAGACTGATGCAAAGAAAGGCACTCAGGAACTCTGCCTTCTCTGCATCCTCTGTTACCAGGGTCTCCCCTCTATTTAGGAACAGACAGAGACACATCATCTTGGTTTTCCTTTTGTAACTGATGTATTTAAAAAACCTCTTCTTGATGTCCTTGCTGTCCTTGCCCAGATTTAATTCCAAGGTGGTCCTTGGTCTTCTTTGTCTCATTTCTAATTACTCCAACAATCTCTCTATATTCATTTTAAGTGGCCTGAGCCTGCTTCCATCTCCTCTGTACTTCCTGCTTGTGCTTGAGGAATGACAAGAGTTCTTTGCTTATCCACTCAGGTCTCTTGCCCCCTTTGCCCAGTTTCTTGCTCACTAGGATGTATTGTTGAGCCTGGAGGAAGTGATCCTTGAGTATCAGCTTGGATCCCTTTACCCTGCAGGGCCTGTTCGCATGTGCTTCTTTCAAGAAGGTCCCTGGAGAGACTAAAGTTAGCTCTCAAGAGGTCTGTGGTTGTAATCTTGCTTGCTGCCCTGCTTTTTCCTCACCCCCAGCTGAACTCCACAATCTCATTCATACACAGTGCAGCCAAGGCTGACCTCAGGCTCACATCTCCAACAAGGCCTTCCCTGTTAGGGTAAGGTTGAGCAGCGTGCTGTTCCTTGTGGGATCCTCCGCTGCCTGTGACAGCAAGTTGTCATCAGTGTTTTCCAGGAACATCCTGCACTGTGTTTCTTCTCTAGCTGATGGCAGGGAAGCTAAAGTCCCCCACAAGAACCAGGTCCTGTGACTTTGAGGTTGCTTTATGTTGCCTGTAGAAAGCCTTACCTACTTCTCCTCTTGTTTAGGTGGCCTCTAGCAAACACCCACAGGAATGTCACCCTTACTTGTCTGTCCTTTTATTCTGACCCATAAGCTCTGGACTCGCTCATCATCTACCCCAGACAAAGCTTGACACATTCCAAATGTTGCCTGACATAGTGGTCAGCTCCATCAGTTGAGTTGGAGTTGACCAAGTCTGAGGCACCCAAGGGATATAAATGTCTCTCATGGCCATCTGTTGCCTTGTTCTACAGGCTGACTCTGTCTCTGGAAGAAAAGGATCTGAGTCTCAGAACCCTGGAAGAAAACAACCTGGCCCAGATCAATCAGGTGTCACAGCTTCGTTCTGCCCTTACCCAGGCTGAGGAGCTCCACTCAGAGCATAGAAGAGAAATGCAGGAGCTCAACACCCAGGTAAGCTGTGCAGTGGCATCCTCTTCTCCAGGGACACACAACAGCACCTTTGGCTTGGAGGCCCCAACCTCTTTCCCCTGCCAGCAGCACGCACAGCTGCCGTGTTCTGCCTGAGGCTGCTGCTGCACGCTGAGGCCAAGGCTGGATCTGCTGTCTGCTGCCGAAGTTTTCCCCCGTTCTCTCCCGGGTCCCAGCAGGAAATCTGGGAGGGGAGCAGCAGCAGACTCCTCTGGAGCTTCTCTGTCCCTCAGTTAGCAGTGTTGTCCCAGACAGAGTTGGTGCCTGTGCTGGGCACTGAGCAATGTGGGGACACAGAGGTGGCTATGGCAGGCTGGGCAGGGCACTTCCAGCGCAGCCATCTCAGCTGCTGTTCAGAGCTGCAGCCTCAAGGGTGCCCATTGCCTCCCTTTCCCTCTTTTCTCTACATTTGTCTCCATTGGAATCCTGGCTTCTGTGCAGTCTGGTTTTGGTGTGTTTTTGCTTGCAGTCATTTCTCCTTTGTTGCTCTCCCTACATCCCACTCTGTGGCCTCAGGAGCAGCCCTGTCCCTGAGGCTCTGTGCATCCATCTTCCAGATCTGGGCCCTGCAGGACACAGTGCTGCAGATGGAGGCTTCCCAGGCAACTCGAGAGAAGCAGCTGCTGCAGGAACTGCAGGAGTCTCGAGCAGGAGAATGTGCTTTGAGGGACTCTGTGGACGTGCTGGAGGCTGAGGTGTCTGAGCTGCGTGTGAGGCTCCAGAGCTCTGAGAACAGAGCAGAGGCCTTGGCCACACAGTGTCAACAGGCCAGTGGTGCCCACCAGGAAACACAATCCCAGCTGGACAAACTGCTCTTGGTTCTCCACCACATGATCAGGGACAGCAGAGACTTGGTCACTTGGAGCTCAGGCAAGTGTGGGAGGCTGGGTGAGCAGGTGTGGGAGAGCAGGTGGAGTGAGGGGGTGTTCCTGGTCACCCTGGTATCACACACTCACCCTGTCAGTTCAGGCTGACTCAGGCCTTGGGAAGTCTTGACAGCTTGACTTCCCTGTAGACACACAAGTCCATGTTTGTATATAGAGAAATGATCAGAGTCAGAAGGGAGAAGGGACCAAGTCCTGTCAAGCCCATGCAAGGGCCAAGTCCATGTCAAGCCCAGGGCCCATGCAGTTGTCTCTGAGGCAGTGCTGACATTAGTGGTCATCGGAATAATGTCATCCTGTGACACACATCCTGCTGCAAGGTGAGCTCTAGGACAATGACAAAGGCACCTCCTCCTAGGTAGAGAGGCCTTGTTCTTTGGAGACCACTGGATTCAATCTTGAAACAGAATGTCTTCTCTTTTCAGAAGAGGGTCATGTCCTGGGCCTAACTGCTTCTCAGGCCGGAGATGTCCCTGCAGAGCTCACAGTGGACAGAGTGGCAGCAGCTCTGCAAGACCTGCAGCAGCACCTGGAACATTCCCAGAAAGATCTGGTAATGTGTGTCCAGTGCACCCAGAAATCCTATCTTGCTGTTGGGCTGCTGGACAAGCACAATGCCATGCCAAGGCCAGGATGGGTGTCAGTCCTTGTAGGGGAGTTGGCTCACTGGCATGGGGAGGAAGGAGGATGACAATCACATCTACAGTCCAGCTGCCCTCTCCCACATAGCTATTTCTGCTTTAGTGTTTGTAGCCCTTTGTCTCCTGCTAGCATTGGCAATGACATGTGATTCTGATCCTCTTATCTCTTCCAGAATGATGCAAGGAAGAAGATACAGGCCTTGGAGCTGGAGCTGGGCACAGGGCAGGATCAGATGGACAATCTCAGAGCCAGCAATCAGGAGCTGCAGATACAGTTGGATGAAAGTCGGGCAGGTACAGCTTCTCCTCTCCCACCCACTGCCCCATCCTGTCTCTCCAGTGGGATTCTTTGATGCCACATAGAAAAAAAGGCAGAGGGGAAAAACAACCAGCAGGAGATTTATCCATCCAAGTGCCAGTGAAGGCTTTTTCTTGAGAAAGATGCTGTGGCTGGCAGTGCCACCTGGCTGTGCCATGGCTGATCCCGTGCACAGCTGGAGCCTTTCAGGTGCCATCTCTGTGCTAAGGAGCTGTAGCTGGATGCCTCAGCTCGATTCCCCCAAACTCCAGGCCCTGCCAGAGCCTCCAGGCTATTGGCCTCTCTGGAGCAGGGCTGCACAGGCATCCCCTCGCCTTTGTCTCTCTTGGGTTGTTCACTCTGCACAAGGCCAAGAGCAAACACACTTTCCTATCCCTCTGAAACTTGCCCCTTTCATTCCTGCTTTTTTCTCTGCCTGGAAGTTTCCTTCATTTCTGTCAGCTTTGGAGCCCTTGTGGGCTCAGGGCCTGGCAAACTCAGGCAGGCAGAGAAGACAGTGTTGTTGTCTCTGCAGGATGCACATCAGTTTGCCTTTGCTTTGCTTTTTCCCTTCTCCTTCCCCTTCCCTGCTGCAGCAATGTTGAGGGCAGAGCACCAGAAGACTTCTCTAGAAACTGCCTTGAAGGAAGAAGCCATTGCCCTGCAGGAAGAGGCTGTGACTCTTCGTCAGGAGGGGGCATCTCTGCAGAGGAAATTGGAGAGCCTGCAGAAGGAAAGGAAGGATGTGCTGGTGAGATTGGCAGATGCCACAAAGGGCCATTTCCTAGCTGTGTTTGCACATTCTGTTAATAGTTCTAAGGAGCACCTTTTTCCAGTTAAACTTTTCCAATTGCATTCTTCTGAATAAGGAGGAGATGATGTTGTAGTCATGCCAAAGCCCATTAATGCTGAGGCTGCTGATTTTCCTCCATGCTGGGCTTCTGTGCCGTAGATGCTTTAGTTCTCAATGTCCACACTGTCTCTATGGACATTGCATGGTTTGGGGAATTCCTTGTGTCCAAACCCACGTTCGTATTTCTAAATATCTGGATCTGGAAGGAGGGGTGAGAAGACCAAGTTTGCTGTTAATAGAAAGGTGTTTGGCCTTGGCCATCTGAGAGCAGCCAGTGGGGAGAGAGGAGAGGAAAGCCAAGTGCTGATCCACACCAGGACGTGTTGCCTGCAAGGGGAGAACTCCTCCTGAGTGGCAGCAGAGAATGACAGACTGATCTGGCCATTGCTGCTCCAGGAGAGGGCAGTGGGGCTCTCGGGGATGGAGCCGTGGAAGCTCTACACAGGAGAGCTGGAAAACCACTGCTGTCAGCCCAACCCCAGGGAAGGAAATGCTGGGGGTGTTTGCTCTTCCCTTCCTCCCTGGTGGAGAGCACATCCTCGTGGCATTGCCTAAATCCTGCTTAGCATGGACTTGAAATCCTGGCTGCAGTTCTGGCAGCTCCTCCCCAAAGGAGCACTGGAGTGGAGCTGCAAGAGGTCGGGGAAGGGCAGAAAGGAAGCTGGGACAGGCTGAGTGAGCTGGGAAAGAGCAGCATCAAGGGGAGAGCCAGCAAAGGTCTGCAGCATCCCGAGGGGCAGAGAGAGAGGGGCAGCCTGTGCCTGCCTCTGCAGCAAGAGTCCAGGTCTGGTCTGAAAAGCAAACCGAGAGAGGGAATGAACCTTTTTCCCCTTGTTTTGCAGCATGAACGGGACAGGCTGTACGCAGATAAAGAAAAACTAGAGTACGAGATAAAACTTCTGGAGGAATCAGTCGCAGCCTCTGAAACCCGAGCAAATACAGCAATAGACAAGAATCACTCCCTTGAACAAGAACTCCAAACCGCCCTGTCCATATTAAAAATTAAAAATGAGGAAGTGCAAAACCAGGGGAAGAAAATGGAGATTCTTCAGAAAGAGGCAGCAGAGACCAATGCTTTGCAGGAGCATCTCACTCGTGTGACTGCCATCCTGTCAGAGAGGGAGGAAGAAATGAAGTTGTACCAAGAGCAGATTAGAATGTTGGAAAAGCAGAAAGAAATGCATAAAACTACTCTTAATCAGGTTATTAAGGACATAACAGAGAAAGAACAGAAGGTGGAATCCCAACAGGAACAGATACAGGAGCTGGAAAAGCAGCAAGAAAAGCAAAGGATTGTTTTAAGCAAAATGAGCCAAGAGCTGGAAGAGAAAGACCAAGAGATCAGATCCCAGCAAGAACTAATAAGGGAGCTAGAAAAGCAGTTAGAATTGCAGAACTCTGCTGTCAGCAGGGTGAGCAAAGAGCTGGAGGAGAGACACCTGGAGATCAAATTCCAGGAGGAGAAAATAATGATTCTAGAACAGCATGGTGCAGTACAAGTCAGAAATCTGCTTGTGGATCTTGATGATATGAAAGGAAACCTGAAGGAGAAAAGGTTGGAGCTTCTTTCTCTGACTCAGCAGATTCAAGAACTGGAAAAGGAGAGAGAAGATGTGAAATCTCTAAATGCTAGTCTTGAACACCTCAGGACTGTTCTTAAGGACAGAGAGAGTGAGTGTGACACTCAAAGGGAAGAGTTAAGGCTCTTGCAGCAGCACAAGGAACAGCAAGACAGGCATCTGCAAGAGCTTCTTGGTAAAGTAGAAATCATGACACTTTCTTTAGATAAAAAAAATCAAGAGCTTGAGTCACAACAAAAGCAAATGCAGGAAGTTGAAGAAGTCATGGAGATGCAGTTAAAGACTGTCCGTGACCAACTGGAGCAGACCTTAGCAACCTTAAAAGAAAAAGACAGACTTATGGACATCCAAAAGCAACAAACAAGGAGCTATGAGGAAAAAAAAGAGGAACAGATTAATGTCTTGCACAGAGACTTAGAATACTCTAGGACAATATTGAAAGAAAAGGATTTAATGATTGAATCTCAGAAGGAACTGATTGAGACCTTCCAAAAACAAAAGCAAGACTCTGAACAGCAGAAGCAAATTCTGCAGTGTCTTCAAGTGGAACTAAAGGAAAAAGAGCAGGAAATTTTGTCCCTTAGAAAGCAATGTGAGGCATGCAAGGAAAAGGAGGAAAAGCATGAAGCTGAGCAAAGAAATTTCCATGCAACAACACTGACTCTGAAAGAAAAAGAAGACAAGATTTGTGTTCTGGAGGATGCCATCACAAAACTTCAACAGCAGAAGGAAGAGACAGCGGTGCAGACTAAAGCCATACTGCAAAAACTAGAATACACTGAATCTTCCCTCGAAGCTAGAGATCAAGAGATTGTGTCTTTGCAAGAGTATGTCCAGGACCTTCGAGAGCAGAAGGAGGTGGCAGGCAAGCAGGCCAAAAGTCTAGAGCAGGATCTAGACAAAGCAAGCCAGATATTGAAGAAGAACAATTTTGAGTTCCTCAAGCAGACAGAGCAAATGAACACGTTCCAGCTTCGTGAAGAAAGCATGAAAGTAGCACTAACATCATGCCAGAAGCAAGTGACTCTACTTGAGGAAGTGGTGAGGAAGAAAGATGAGGACAATGATGCTCTTATGCAAAAACTCCAGCATGTAGAAGAAGAACTGAAGACTTTGCAGAATCTCCAGCTTAGGCTAACTGAGAAGAATGAAGAGGTTAGACATAATGGAGAGCAAGAGCTCCTGAAAGAAGCCTTCCCTGAGAGAGAAGGAGAGATCAAGGCTCAAAGTGAGCAAAAGCAGTTAGAAGTGGAAATAAGAGCTCTTCGGGAAGATCTCCAGCATGTTCAGCAGACTCTGATAAAGAAGGATAAAGAGATCAAGTACCAGACAGACAGAGTCAAGTATTTAAAAAATACTCTGATAGAGAGAGAACAAGAGCTTAGGAGGCAGAGTGAACTCCTGAAAGAATTAACATTGGCTTTACAATGGAAAGATGAAGGGGAAACCCTAAAGAAACAAATCCAAAAACTCCAAAAATGGGAGGAAGAAGTAGACAAGAGAAAAATTCTCCAGGAGAGAGACCATCTCTTGCAAAGGCAGAAGGAAATTACCCAACAGTTGGAAGCTGAGAGGGAAGCCAATGGCGAAGAGTTGGAATGTGTGGCTGCTGTTTTGAAGCAGAGAGAAAGCAGAGAACATGAATGGAGAGAGAATGCTCAAGTCCTGAGTGCTGCACTGAGCAAGAGTGACATGGCCAATGGGAATCTGAAGAAAGAAATAACCATCCTGCAGAGAATGATTTCAGAGAGAGACACAGACCGATTTCATCAACAGGTAGGCACTGGGATTGACCTTCAGTGCACTCCAGTGTCCCTGAATCATTCCAGTGCTGTTTCCCATGAAGAGGTGGGTCTCTATCCCTGTCAGTCCAGGCCTGCTTGGGTAAAGCAGCCCGGGCTGCAGCAGGCAGCCTTGTCTGTCTGCCTGGCTCCAGCCAGAGACCATTGACTGCCAGGTTGTTTCCTGGCTCGCCCAGAATGACTGATCCAGCTCTGGAGCTTGCTGTTCAAATCAGCTCCAGGCCAGAAGCTGGGCATGGGGAGCTGCTTTTCTTGTGCCCATGCAACACGTGGGGGTTTGGATTTGGTGTGGGAAGGAATGGAACAGATGAGCAGAGCGATGAACTAATCTGAGCAGAGTTTTGTACCAAGGACTGAACAGCAGCTGCACTGCTGATGCTTTGAGGATGTTTCCTGAGATGGAGATTTCTGAGTGACAGCTTTTCTAGTGTATTAAAAGAAAGGGAATTCTTTTATTGCCTGGTCAGGTTAAATGCTTAGTTATGCATTCAGGACATGTTTGTACTGCAATCCAAAAATCACGGAGGCAAACTTGTGTGTATATTTCCAAAATGAACTTATTTAGGTCCTGCTAGTGGAACAGCTGCAATAGCCTGTGCTGCAGCTTTGCCAAGAATTTGCCTATATTCTGGTTTCCATTAGTATATTGGCATGTAAAAAATGCTACTAAGAAAACACTGTATGTATGCATTATACATTTACTTATGACTTGAGAAATATTATTTGCAGCCTGATCCAGGATGCTGACAAATATTGAGAGCTGTTGATGGGAAGTAAAGATATGACAAGGGCAAGAAATGTGAAAAGAGCATGAGATTTCAGTTACATCCATGTAGGTCAGGTATGCAAGAAAATTCAGACAGTGGCATCCACACAGATTGGTTTACTGCTGATACCAAGACTGCATTTATAGGGGGTCCAAGGAGCAGTTCATGTAGAAAGGCACAAAGGAGGAGGAGGTGGCTCCTGACTAAGTTCCAAGCAATCCTTATGGCCTGATTGATAATGTGGTATTTTCAAAGAGCAGTTCTGTATGAGGATGTAACAGGTAAAGAGAATAGAGAAAAAAACTGTAGTGTTTTATCTCTGCAGAAATGCATGCTTTACCCACACCTTGCATGTTTGGTTGTTTAAGGACCGAGAGTAGAACTGTAGGTAAGAGAATTTACAGTGATGATCAAAGAGGATGACCAAAGATGGTAATTAACTTCCCCAAGAGGAGTAAATGTTTAAGTATTCACAACTGACAACAAATGGTTGAGAGTGAGAGGTGGAGACACTACAGAGCTTTGTAAAACCATGAAGTGTCTGGATAGGAAATTAATGCTTCCAGTCTCTGAAAACCAGAATGGGGAACACTGAAAAAAAAAACTGTCAGGAAGCAGATCCAGAACAAAGTACTCAATTCTCCAAGGGGATTTGGAGGAGGGTCCCCAGAGAGAGAGTGTGTTGTTTTGGCCTATGGACAAGGAGAAGGACCTTAGCACTGTCCATTCCTGCTATGGTCACTCTCCCCAGTGTATTGATTCTGACACCCTTCTAACCTTTATGTGGCACCAACTCATGGAATCTCCTCTCTGAATGCCCAGCAGGCTGTTGCTGAAGGGGAGCAGCTGTCACGGCTGTCAGAGAAGAGACTCATGTTGCAGAGCCTGGAATGTCTGCAGCAAGCAGTTGCAAAGCTGGAAGCTGAAAAGATGGAGCTCAAGCAACAAAACACTGAACTCAGGAGGACTCTCGAGCAGGTAAATTGGGCTTTCGCTGCCTCTGCAGAGCCTCAGGCTCCTCTGGAACTTGGCACGTTAGCCCAGGCAGTGCTTTGGAGAGCTCTGCTTGTTTCCTCGCCTCTCCCTGTCCCTGCTGTGGGCACACCCTTTTGTTTGTCCTCTCTCTTGGGGCAGCCCATGGCTTTCACAAGGGCACCTTCACTCCGCTGCCTCCCTCCCCGGCCCTGTGTCCCAGCACACACACTGGCCCCTCTTGCACAGCCCCCAGCGAGAGCTTTTTGCCCCCAGTGTTGTCTAGTGCAATTCAGGGTCTCAGAGCAGAGATCTCCTTGCCATGATGTCCGGAGGTCCTTTTGCTCCATGTTTGCTGACAGGTTTCTGTGACCCTCTCTCCCATCCAACGTGCAGGTGGAACACGAACGGAGGAGACTGAAGAGATGTTTTAGGGGTCGGTTACTCCCAGATGCCTCTGAATTTCCTCTCTCTGAGTCTGAGCAGTGCAAGTTGGCTGCTTCTAGACAGGTGAGAACAACATTTTCCTTGGTACGAGGAGAGTGGCAGCAGCCCTCCAGTAGAGACCTAATGGAAGTCGAATATTGCCTGTGGATGTGATCGAACAGACTGAAAGAGCATCCTTTCATTTTCTTCACAGGAGGAGTCTCATGCTCACTGCACTCAGCGCTTAGCTGAATTACAGAACCAGGTGAGGAGTAGGAAAACTTTCATCAAAGGCAGCTGTGGCTGTACTCACGGGCACAGCTGTGCATGCTGCTACAGCCTGAGTTCTGTTTGGCTCTCAGGAAGTGAATACAGCACGTGTTGTCAGTTGTGCACCTGTTGGCAACAGCCAAACATCCTTTACCTTGGTCTTATCTCTGACTTGTCTAAGATCAGGCGATGGGAGAGAGAGGATGAAATTCAGAACACTGGAAGTCACCTGAAAATATCAGAATCATAGAATCATAAAAGCTTAAGGTTGGAAAAGCCCTTTCAGATAATCTAATCCAACTATTAAGCCAGCATTGTCAATCCCAACAGTAAACCATGGCCTGAAGTGCCACAGCCATATGTTCTCTGAATATTTCCAGGGACAGTGATTCTACTACTTCCCTGGGCAGTCTGGACCAGGGTGTTCTCCTTTGTTGCCTGTTTCCATTTTCCCTTGACTCTGTAACAGTGGAGAGCTTGCATTTTAGCAGAAATCCAGGGTCCTGAGGCAATGCCAGAGGTTTATTATTCCACTGACCTTAGTTGTCCACATTGTGCTCTGCTCCTGTATGGAATGCTCTGAAGTTCGGGAGAGGGAGAGTTTGCTCCCTGTCCCTCAGCTGCCTGTCCAGCAGCTCAAGTAGAAGAGTCCTTCAGGAACTCAAGGGAGCAGCAGCTCTCGTGCTGAGGCACAGCCTGTGGAGAAAGGGCTCAGTGGCCCAAATGTGTGCTTTGGAAATCAGAGTTGGGTTCCTAAATCCCATCGGAACTCTCTCTAACAAACCTGTGGTGGCTGAGGGATGTACGTGGGAAGGCTTTGCCAGCCTTGAACTGGCCTTGTTGATCATCTGAGCTCTGTTCTGTCTGGGAGCCTGTTCCTTTCCCCTTGCCCCAGGGCAGAGGGCTGGTGAGGGCTGGAGTTGGAGGCTGTGTCTGCCCCGAGAGCCGGTACCGTGGGGCTGCAGGTGCTCCTGCCAGCGTGGGCTTGTCTGAGCCGGGCCTTGTGCCTCTTTCAGGTGTCCCTGCTGCAGTCACAGCTGGCCCAAGACCGACAGCACCGGCAGAACTACATTGAGAGCTGTGCAAGGACCAGCCAGGAGCTGTCAGACCTTCACGAGGAGCTGTCCTGCTCCTTTGCAGCTGTGCTCAAGGAGCCCAAAGCTGCTGTTCTGGAAGAAGAGACTCGGAAGTTGGATCGGTCTCTGAACCTTAACTCGGCACTGACATCCCTGGGCCATCAGTCTCTGGAGAGACAGCCAGAGCATCCAAGAGCCAGACCTGCCAGAAGCAATGATGACCTGAGGTAACAGCATCTCTGGTCTCCATTTGAATGGAACGATTTCTCCTAAGACAAAGAGCTCATGGATGTGAAAAATGGGATCAACTCCTTGGGGCAGGACTACTCCCTGCCTTAAACATCTGTTGGTTTCACATTCGGCTGGTGTCAAACCTCACCTTATGTTGAGGATTAGGATCTATGAAACATTATTTCATGAAGTAGATGATTTCTGGGACCAAAATGTGAATATGTGAGAACAACAACACAGGTAAGGAGAGAGAATGATGTATGGAGAATGAAGCCCAAACAAAAAATGAATAATCCTTGAACAGTAAAACTTATGAGTGACATCTGTCCAAGGGCAGCTACTTAAAAGAAAAGGACACAAAGAGTGCGCTACAAACAATTAAAGTAACATAACAGTTTGTGGTGTTTGCATTTGCAAGCATCTTCTAGGGATGGGCATTTTAATTTTTTTTAATAAAATGTTTTTCAGAAGAAAATTATACTCATTTTCACTGGCACAGTGAGGCTACTGCAAGCTCTTACACAATTTCCCTTCTTGAGGGCAGGGGTGTTCCCTGCAACAAGTAATGGGAATTTGAGGTGTGATCAAACAAAGGGGTGAAGAGTGCACAGCAGGGATCAAAATTCAGTGAGAAATGGGGCTGCCCTTCCCTTCTCCCTTCTCTTCCCTTTTTTCCTCCAAAGGATTGGTGGCTTTGCCCCAACAGCCAGCCCGAGGGACAGCTCAGCTGCTCTCCACAGGCTGTCAGTGCCCAGCTCCAGCCCTGCCACAGCCCGAGGCCACGGACACGTGGGGAGGGTGTCCTGGGCAGGGGGACCTGCTGTCCACCAGCGGCTGAATCCCCTCCTTCCCGTGCTGCCCACGCTGCTGGGAATGCAGCCCAGGACATGGGTACTTTCAGGGCCAATGCAGGGAGAGGTGTCCTCTGACTCTTACCCTTTCAGTCTTATCTTATTCTCTTAGCTTAACTGTCAGCCCAGCAACTCTGTATCTATAGGGTCTCTAGGTCATCTACAGGGTCCCTGAGGAGCTGGCCAGGCTCAAACACAGGTGAAGGAAGCCAGAACCCTCTCCTTGGTCCCCTCATACAGCTGCTTTCCTGCCCTAAACTCTTTTCTAGTTCCCCCAGGATGTGACAGATTGCAGGGAGGAAGAGTGGAGCAGGATGTGGCTGGGGCAACGTCTCACCTCTCACCACCAAGTCCAGGTGTTGCTGACAGCAGACCATTCTATCGAAGCATTGAAGGTGTAGCACTGGCAGCTGTAGCGGCCACTGTCACCTTCCTGCACGAGGGAGAGGTTGTAGTCACCTCGTTCCCTGGGGAGTAGCTGGGCTTGGATCTGGCCCTCCAGGTACAGGTAACAGCCGGTGCTGGGGTGTGTGGTGGTGCAGTGGAACTTCACATCAGCTCCCGGAGTCACCCTGTGCCCAGGCAGGACAGAGAGGTTGGGTCTGGGCAGACGGAGCTCTGTGGGGACAGGAGAGGGAATGAGAAGGTGCAGAGAGCTTTGATGTGCCAGGAGCACCCAGGATCTCTGTGAAGCCACCAATTGGCTTAGGCAGAGGTGAAGATGGTCCCCACCTCTCCAAGCCAGGGAAGAGGAGGAAGAACCCTGCCCATCATGTGGACATGAAAACCAAGCGGCTGTGTACATCTTGGTGTTCCCCTGGGGTGTGTGACGCCACAAGAGGGGAAACAGCATATCCCTCACCTGCACCACCATGGCCATACTCCTATTGCCAGGTAGCCCCGACAGCTGCATACCCGTGGCTATGGCCTGATGCTGCTGGGCCTGTAACAGTATCCCCATGTCCCTGCCCCATAGCCATGGTCCCTTCACCACCCATGAATGTCTTCCTGCTCCTCTGCAGCTGCTATTTCTGAGATAAAAAGCCACATTCCTGTGTGTGCATCAGGGAATGGAAACCGTTGGGCTAAGAGGAGATGCCCGGGCTTCAGTGCAGGGGGCAGAGCAGAGCTGGGCACCAGGCAGCAGCTCCAGGAGTGGGCAGGGGTCCCCTGCAGTGCCCACCATGGCCCTCAAGCAGCCAAAGGTGTGAGTGGGTCTGGGGGCATCACTGGGGGTTTGTGGGGGGAGACAGGGCATGGCTGGAGTGTTCTGGGGGTCACAGGGGGCTGTTGGTGGGCCAGGGGGCTCAAGGGGTGCTGGGGAGAACTGAAGGGCGACTGAGGCAGGTGGGGACTGCAGCAGTCAGGGCTCACAGGAAGGGTTTTTGGGGGCTGCTGGATGTCTTGGTTTTGACTGGGAGAGAGATAATTTTCTCCCCAGAAGCTGCTCCAGTGCTGTTTGGGATTCAAAGTGAGAACAGTGTTTGTAACACACTGAGTTGGAGCCCCATCGAGCTCACTCCAAGTCCAGGACTTTTCAGTGTCCCATGCTCTGCCAGCAAGGGGGAGCATGGCCAGGAGACCCAACCCAAACTGGCCAGAGGGATATTCCAGACCACAGAACCTCCTGCCCAGTACAGAAACTGGGAGGGGGTTGGCCAGGAGCCACTGATTGCTACTGGGGAACAGGCTGGGCATTGGTCAGTGGGTGATGAGTGACTACTGGACACTGCTGGTTTCTCTCAGGTTTTATTCTGTTCTCTCTCCTTCCGTCTTGTTTCAGTTATTTAACTATTCTTATCTACACTCACGGGTTTTACCTTTTCTGGATTCTCTTGCCCATCTCACCAGAGCAGCAAGCAGCTGTGTGGGACTGAGTTCCTGGCTGGGGTTAAACCACAACAGTCCTTGGTGCTCAACTGGGGCACAAAGAGTTGAGATAACAACAGATCCGAGCAGAGTGTGTTAAAACAAAGTTGTTGTGAGCATCTCTTGTATTTATTTAACATCTGTGGGTCACAGTTTGCTCTCGGAGTTCCTGCCCGTGCACTCACAGGTGAATTTTATAAAACCCTTCCTGGTGTGTGTGATCCCGTGGGAATGTTCATCCTCCCTGGCTCTGGGCTAAGGTTATCATTCTGTTGTGGTTGGTAACACGGGGCTGTGGTACGAGAGACCGGCTGGAGCTGGACTGAAGCTGCCGGCTGTGCTCAGCATTGCCGTCCCCGCTGGGCTTCGGGAGCCATCCAGTGGGAACTGTCAATAATTACACCTTAGGATTTCTCCTGCGAGAGCCAAGCCATGAGACAAATCTTCCACCTGGTGTTGCCCTTGCCTTGCCCTCCCTTTCCCAGCGCTCTGCGCCTGCTCAAACGCTGAGGTCAAGTCCAAGAGGATGAGCACGCAGACAGAGCGATCTGACAGAAGCTACAGGGGAATCTACAGGAGAGGGGCCCGGCACAGCTGGATTTCAACGAAGTGAATGGGGGTTGGGGGCCTCTCTTACAATATCAGAATTTCTCCCATAGTCACAAACATGTCGCTGTTTGCTGGTGAATTTCTGTCCCATTTTTGTCTTTTCTGTCCCCTCCACCCTCATGGGATGCCCCAACTTCTTGGGGGAGAGCCCAGAATTAGGAAGAGAGGGCAGAAAAAATACTCTCCTAATAAGAAAAACGTAACCTCCAAAGATGTCCCAATCCCTTTTCCCAGAATTGGGAGGTGCTTCCCAACTTTATGGGGAAGAATTAATGTTGAGGATCCGAAGGAGTGATGCTGGAAATCCCTTCGGATCAGGAGGGTACCCTTAGGTCTCTGCAAGCTCGGCCACGGCTTTGGAAACCAAAACCACCCGCCCATCAGGGATACACCCTGCTTTGGCTCACTTACCCTCTGAGCCCAGGCGATGACGAATTCGAGGATCTTATTAGGGTGCGCCGACCTGGTGGAAAGCCGGTGAACTGGGGACCTTTTCTTTCCCGGCTTGTCACCTCCAGGGACCTGGGTGTTCCCGGTGCTTCAAGGCCCGTCCCCGGAGCCTTGGGCACGGCCACTATCAGTCCCCGGTGTGCTCGACCTGGTGCGAGCGCCTTGCCCTGCAGAGACCCCGATGTACTCCTGCCTTCTGCTCAGGGCCTCGGCTCAGCCTAATTTGAGCCATCCACCAAGCTGTCTCTCTTCATCCTTGGGGTAAGTCCATCCCCCTCAAGGCACCCTCTAGCCTGGGGTGGAGAGCACGCCGGCGAGGACGAGTGAGAGTCCCGGAGCCTCAATCTTTTCCGCTCGGCTCCTCTTAAGAGTCCCAGCGTTCCCGGTCTCAGATGTTCTTCTTCCCCTCTTCTTCCTCAGTGAGGCAGGCGCCCCCACAGATTGGCCCGTTTATTTTAGAGGACGAAGAAGGGAACCATCCTCTGCTACCATTTGTCGCAGCGCGCCCAATGTGGGGCGTGCTGGGCGGCGAGTGCAGGGGCGCGACCGTCCCCCTGCGAGTTCTGTAATCCCAGCTATCGGCAGGTTCGGCGCAGGGACGGATAATGAAGACACGGGTCTTTGGGGTAAAGGCTGGATGGGTTTATGAGGTGAAACCAAAGACCAATGACCAAAGACAAAGCTGGGGGGGGGGTGAACAGAAGTCTTTATACAGTAACTCAGGAGGCGGGGTGCAGGAACATTAACCAATGAGGGTAAAGCTGGGGAATGGTCTAAGGTGGGACTAAACCATTGTAAAGCTATCAGGGGAAATAGGGGAGTGGAATAACACAAAGTAACAAATAGGGTACCAAGTATAACAAAATAGACAGGGAACACTCTGGAAGGAGGGGTATGGATAGGGAGGATTGACAAGGAACATTCTGGAGAAAGGGGTGGGGAAAGGGAGAACTGACAACTTGGAATGGAGGGGGTTAGGGAGGACCTTGGGAAGATTGGCAGCTCGGGAGAGGAGGGGATTAAGGAGGAAAACGGGGCAGACATGAATTTTAAACAAAACACACTACCACATTAAAGGATGGTCCCAAACTGTCAGGAAGCACTGGCACTTCCTGCAGGGCACAGTGGCAGCTGCAGCCTCAGAAACCTTCCTGCCCACCTCCACAGAAGAGCAGAGACGCCCCTGAAATCAGGGAGATTCAGAAGAGTGAAAGTACCTTTAGACAAGGGCCAAACCCACTCCACAGCTGAGCTGGGTCAGGAAGATGCCAGCAAAGCCGATGGCTCCCAGAGGAAACCGGACAACACTGCTGACGGCCTCTTTAAAGCTGTCTTTGAGCAGCTGACCACAGCAGAAGCCCAGAAGCTCCAAGAGCTGGTTGAGACCATTGTGTACAAAGTGTTTACGAGGCTGAAGGTTCCTTGGGACCAGCGTGTCAATTTTTTAAGGAACACTGCTCAGGGGATCAGAGGAAGTGTTTTTGGCAGCTCCGTGAGAACAGAGCCTGCAGAGACACCTCTAGACCGCCAACAGGAAATAGAACTGGTGGCCAAGGAGCTTCTAGCGATGGTGTTGGAGATCTTGGGGGACCATCTGGAGTCCAGAGAAGCTTCTGAGTCAGGGAGGGCAGCCAGGCAGAAGGAGCAGCTTGTTGATGGAGGAGCCACCCAAGCAGACACATCCAAGGAAGCTGAAACAGACAGAGGACGTTTACAGGCTTGCCTTGACTATCTCACCATCCAAGTTGTTAAGAATATTTGCTGCCTCTTGAAATCCATGATAGCTTCTCAGTTTGGAGGAGACTCCAGCTGTGATTACACCAAAATCCTGAAATTTCACAAGGGTAAGGTCTCCAACAGACAGATGCCACCAGGATTCCCTGGAGCATCCAAAGAGGAAGCAAGTGTGAGACTAAAGTTACCTCCCTTAGGACCACTGCTCCAAGCAGAAGAGACTGGCTATGCCAAAGCTATGGAGTCTGAGCATCCTGCAATGGTGAAGGGGAACTTGGTGAGAGAAAGGAATCAAGCATCTTCAGGCAACACTTTGTGCCCAGTCAGTTCCCTCAGGTGATCCTGAACTCTGGCACTGGGAGGGACTCTGCTCTCCCAACACCCATCTGGAAGTTCAGGGACTTGAGAGATGCCTTTATACTTTGTTTAGTTCATATCTCAGCCTGTAAAGTTTACTTTTATTTTTCCCAATCTCCTGTTCTCCAGGGGAGAAAGTAGGAGGAGGTGGGGGGTGAGTGAGTGGCTGTGGTGTTTAGTTACCAGCTGGGATTGAACCACAATGATGGAGACCCAGAATTGTGCACATGAGCTGCTTGAGCAGCCCATGCCAGGGCTCACCCAAAGGGGGGCAGTGGGAGCAACCCCTTTCCAACAGGAAATTGCTGCCCTGCTGTGCCACAAGCTCAGTCTTTGGTGGTTCCTCATCCTGGAACTTCCACTAACACACAGAGCCATCCCAGATGCCTTCCTTAGGGCCACAGGAGCAATGTACCTGGGCAGTGAGGATGGTGGCAACTGACCACATGGCATGGCCAGTGGATGGAGGACAGCATTGGTTCCTGCTCAGCTCTTGCCCACCACATTTCCAACTGTGCCTGCAATTGTAGCTCCCTCATGGCAAGAAACACGGTGCTAAACTGAAACGAGTCCCAGGGACCCTCAAGGTAGAGAGGGTCTGGTGCACACAGCTTGTAACATGGGGCTGTGGGAGCTTGGCTTACCCATCCTGGAGACAAGGGGGATCAGGTGGCCCTGGCAGCAGCATTGTGTGGGTGGGTGTCAAGAGGGGACCACATGGGCCAGCATCAGTCACAGCCCGTGTTAGCAGTCACCAGGTGACACGTTACAGTCTCACGGCTCTGGTTGCTGGTGGGTGCAGTGTAACTCCAGGCTCACAGTTTGTGGTAATTGGGAGCAGGGCAGCTAGAGCTGCACAAGACAGGTGAACAGTATTGAAGGCAGTGAGACATGGCCTGAGGGGTACTGACCAGTCACAGAAGGGTGCAGAGGGCACACAGGTGCAATGCATGTAAGATGAAGGGTATAAAAGGTTGTACTGAGGAAAAATAAAGGGCTGATGCTTGAAGCCTTCTCTGGTGTCAGTTGTACTCCCTACAGCAACAAGTAACATAATGACCTAGGGTGACTTTATGATGCTGAATTGTATTCCCATTTGTCTGTTTAGCCCAGAAGTAAGTTTTGCACCTTTAAAACTAGATCTGAGAGTGAAGGGGGGAGAAGGAGAAGCGGTGGAATGTCTAAGGCGGCTGTATTCAAAAGCATATAGATAAGAGCTTCAGCTTTTCTTCTCACAGACTGTGTTGTCAGCAACACAGACAGCAGGAGAGAGCTCTCCTTTGCTTTTAAATTAGATTTTCTTAGCTATTTTAGTTATTTATTTTATTTGTTTTAGTTATTTTTTCCTAGGTGAGTCAGAGAAGTTCCCCAGACTGTGGATTTTCTTTTTCTTGGAACTGATTGTCCCTGCTCTGGATTGAAAACCCAGAAAAACACCTGGAACTCACACCTGTGGCCCACCAGGGCCCAGGAAGTGGCATTTTCCAGCACAGGAGGGACTGATAAGAGACTGAGTGAGCCAAGTTACACCCCATGAAAAGGACTTTCTGAATTTGCCATCTCTTCAGAACAGCAAGAGGTTTTATTAATGTTATTCATTTCTTATGCTTGTGAATACTTTGCTTGTTAAATAAACAGGTTTTTTGCACTTTCTCCAAGGAAATCTTTTCCCGAACCAGTAGGAGGACAGGCCACTTGAATCTGCTTTCTGGAGGGACCCCTTTGGAAGTTTCCTCCCAAATTTACCTTAAACCAGGACACATGCAGAGGCTTGGCTGAGGTGACTGAGTGATGCTGTGAGGCACAGCCCCAGCGCAGTGCAGCTTCACCCCAGGCTCTTGCACAGCATCTCTGTGGGTGGCCTCAAGATGAACGGACCAGCATCAGGATGTGCAGCTCTGTGCTAAGACAGATGGGGGACTGAAAGTGCCCTCTGAAACTCACACTCATCCTCAGGTCTTCACCGTCTCCTCTGTTATGAGGGAAATGATCAGCATTGCATTTGCATCTTTCCTTGCTAGTGCTCTGCCCTATGTACCCTCGTCCCAGGCTCTCCTGCATTCTGCCGTCCCCAGAGGAACCTCAGCTTCCTCCTACCCTGGTGGTTCCATCGTTTGGCATCAGTCATACAGCTGTGCCACAAAAGCTGTGTGCCTCAGCTCTGCTCAGGCTGGCTGGCTCCATCAGCTTTGGTCAGTCCTTGGAGCCAGTCTGGCACGTGTATCATCCACTAGTCAAGCAATGCCCAAAGCAATGCCCAGAGGCATTAGCCCACAGAAAGCCCAAGCAGGTGGTTGTGTCAAAGCACACAGCACTTCCTGGAGGTTGCACATAAAAGGACAGCAGAGCGGGGTGGGAATAAGGAAAGGACCCACTTTCATCTCCCAAGTGGAAAGGAGGAGACAAGACAGCAGCAGTCCCCTTCAGAGACCTTTGAGAACCTGCAGGTATGAGAAGCCAGGCCATGCAGATCCCAGCTGAATGGATAAACACAGCTGTGTAAGAATGAGCAGGACTGCTGGGTGGCCCTGGGGAGAGACTCCAGGTGTTACTTTTATTTAGAACTCAGTGGGAGCTAAGGGCAGAGTGGAAGAACAGAGAACAGCAAAGAACTGCCTGGGAAAGAGAAAGAGGAGAGATCCTGGAAGTGGTCAAACCTCAAAGACAATGTCACATGGGAAGCAGCCTGGTGCAGCTGAGTGAAGGACTTGGGGATGTGGTGGATGAGAAGGTGGACATGTCCTGGCCATGTGTGCTGGCACCCAGAGGCCCCTCCGTGTCCTGGGCTGATCCCCAGTGTGGGCAGCAGGACTGGGGGGCTTCTGCCCCCCTGCCCCACTCAGGTGAGACCCCACCTGCAGAGCTGCCTCCAGCCCTGGGGCCCAGCACAGGATGGATGTGGGGCTGTTAAAGCACATCTGCCTCTCCTTTAGCACCTCTCATGGGCTGACCTGGGGCCGCTGGTGTACAGCCCCATCAGCTGCAGCACCCATCCCACAGGGAGGTGGATGGGAGAGGACTCTCCCTCAGGGACTGGAGTTTAAATATCATGAGGCTGGTGCAAGGGGCAGCATCCACAGCTGCTCCAGCTGCCAGGACCAGCAGGGCAGCTGTTCTCACCTACACTCTGCTGGCAGCTGTGCTCCAGCTGGCTTCCAACATCTTCCTGCAGCGCTCTGTTGGAGCTGTCCCTCACACCATCTCCTTTCCTGGAGAGAGGATTCCCTGCAAGAACAACACAGTGAGCTGCAACTCAGGCAAGCCCTAAGGTTTTTCAGTGCCTAAACCCTTTTCTGCTGGGTGGTGAAACGGAAATAGAGTGAGCAGAGGAGCAGGGAGACACTGACCAGCCAAGTGACCATCAGCTCCTGCCTTTGCCTGGAGAACAAGTCTGATGGAGTGCTCAGGATAAGCCACCATTTCCTGCACTGCTCAAAGCTTCCCTTAAAAACAAACTTTACAAATGCCTCCACCTCAAGTTTTTGTTCCCAGATGAGGAAGTTTAATCAAAGGACAAGAGACTCTCCACTGGTAGGGCAAGGACAACCACGTTTCCTGTGTCACTATCCAGTGCTCTGCTCTCTAAACCCCTTTGTCCCAGCCCCTCAGTCCCAACCAGCTGCTCTTCCACAGCTTGGATTAACCAGCTCAGAAGCCTGGGCAGGTACACACACACCAGTGAACATGGGGAACACACATCACATTTGATTGACCAGAGACATTGACATGGACAAATGAGATGGGAACAGAACATTACAAGACACAACTTGAATTTATGTTTATTTTATATATATATTTATATATATATATATACCTTTGTATAGATTAAACTGGGGGGGATTTTATCATATACATTTTTTTGTATAATACATGAGAAACAGGGACAGGAACATAGCAAATATAAATCAGTACATTCCTCCAGTGAACTCCTTGACACACTGAGACTGAAAAATTGCATGCAATGGGGAGATAGAGTGAAGGGAAATTAATTTTATTAGAAAAAACAAAGAAACAAGATAATATAGGTACAACTGTCAACACAGGAGCAGCACTATAGATGGCAAACCTGTATAAATTAAAAGAAAATTCCACTCTGACATCTACTATGCTTTAAAGTGCAATGAAGCCTGATTTATTTACCTACAGAATACAGGAAAGTTTCCCCCTCTCCCCATTCCAATCTATCCCTAAAAAAAAACCAACAAACCCAAACAAACAAACCAATAAAATAAATCTAAAGGATATACATTATCCACAGTCCTATAGAGACGCCTACATCTACTCAGTAGCACCAAGAATCTGATATGGGTGTAATTAAAATCAATTAAAACTCGGGAGCAATGGTAACATCTGTTAGCTGCTTCTGCAGACCTCCTGCCCTTTATGAGTGCCTGGGGGAGAGGTGGCTCTCCCTGTGCTGGGGTGACTGGTGGTGGCCCAGCGGGTCTGGCAGCAGCAGAGCACACACAGCACAGCGAGAGCAGCGCGGGGACAAGGGGACACGGGGCCAGGGGGCCAGGCCCCACGCGGGGTCTGCACGGCCGGGTGGGGCTGTCACACACCTGGGCGGGCGCCTGCGGGGAGCGGGACTGACCTACACAGAGGGGAAGGGTTGTGCGAGTCCAACACGCGCCACGAACCTCTTTGGTGACAGGGTGGCGGGAAGGGGAGGGAGGGAGAGGAAGGGGGTCAGCACAGCCCCACTCTTGTGAGCCTCTGGCTGTGTTGTCTTCCGAGGCCAGGGGCCTCTGTGCCACAGTTCATCTGTCTCCACAGGCCACCTCCGAGCAGCCCTCAGAAGCCAAAGGTCTCCTGGGAAGCATAGACCATGTAGAGGAAGCCATCGTCGTCCTTCTCCTGCTCGTATATCTCCGAGATGGGGGTGGACACGCTGACCATGCTGTGCTGGTTCACCAGCAGGAAGAACGCCTGGGTGGGATTCAGCTGCAAGCGGCGCCTGGGGGGGCAAGGGCAGGAGAGGCAGGGTCAGCCCACCTGGGGCTCATAGCCAGTTCCACCTCCCCAGCAATGCTATTCCCTTGGGGCCAGGCCAGCACAGCCAGGGCCTCCTCAGGACCTCCTCCCACCACTCAGGACACGGTATCCATGAGTCCAGCTGAGCTGCCCAAGGCTCCAAGGCCTGCTGAGTCAGGGTTCTGCAAAGCCCCCTTTCTCCAAGTGCTACTGGCAAGGGCAAAGCAGAGGGGCCTCTTCCCTCGGAGTTGAAGAATAAAAAAGAGGGGATGGGACCCCTTCATTGCTCACGAGTGTCCCCTTGAGGGAGAGACCCCAGCCCTTCACAAGGTGCTAAGAACCTGCCCTCCCCTGCCCCCCACAACAGTCTGTAACCACACCCAAGGATGCTGCGGCTGCCACGTCCCCATCCCTGCCCTCAGCAGCTGCCTCTGCCTCACCCTCACCCCACCACCCTGCAGTGAGTGGCCTGTGGGTGAGGACAGGCTCTCAACATGCCAGCTGAGACCACCCCACTCACCGGATTATTTTGACCAATTCACTCATGTTGACATGGTCTGGGACAAGGAACTTGGTCTTATCCAGCACTGGCAGCTGTTTCTCCCCTTTGTAGCGTTCAATGATGACCTGGAGGGAAAGTCAAGGGTAGGATTAGTCATGTTCATAGCGCCCCACACGCTGGGCCCAAGGTCAGATACAAATCCAACTAGCATGGGTAGAAAAGCTGAAGTACAGCCTCACTTTGCTTCACCCTCACAGGAAACAAAACAAAAAAAGGACAAGAGCAGTGACCACAAGGCTGGCTGCAGGTGGCTCTTCATCCACCACCTGTGCCTAAGCCAGGCAGTGAAGAGTGTCCAAAACAATGAACTAAAATACCAAGTGCTCTGGCTGGCTGAGAAACAGTGGGCACCAGTGGACTGACACAGATTCTTGTCCTCTGGCATGCAGGACATCTGAAGAGGGGTGAAGTATTTTAACATTACTTTCTGACTGACCAAACCCACAGGTTTTGCTGGCTTGAGCTACAGACAGCTCATGATGCAGTTTCCTTCCTGCTGTCATTCAGCATCCCTCTGCCTGCTCAGGAACAGCTGTGGATATTCCCAAGCAAGCAGTTTTCAGAAGTTCCAGTGAAGCCACTCAGGCATTCCTTCAGAAAGGGGGCGTTTGGATTTCACCAGTCCCACTCCTTATGTTAACAGTCAGACACACTGACTCCAAGAAGGATCAGAAACCCAGCTGAGCTTCCCAGGCACCCCTGCATGGTGTCACCATGGGGACAACCCAGCCCGTCCTCCTCTGCCAGACATCTTGCTTGGAAAAGTTCTTACCATCCCTACATTCTGAAACGGCTGAATTATGATTTCTGATCCATTTTCCTGCTATTATAGTTAATGATTTTCTTCTGTGAAGCTGTTTGCTGGCAGCTACAATTGGAAAGGTACCTTTTGTATTCTGAGAAACAAAGTGGTAGGAAGTTAAAATAGGGAATATGCTTTTAAGAAAAATGAAAATAAGTGAAGAATATACAGCTTAGTATGTTCCCATTGCAGTAATGCTCTCTCACATCTCTCCAGCAACCTGTTGATTTCCCCACAGAGAGACTCTTGGATAGTCATCACCCCTTATCCTCTCCCACCTGAGACTGAACATTATTTTTCACTATAAGGCAAGGAATTGCCATAATTTATTTTCCCAGGTCCTTTCCAAAGATACTCGAGAGACTGCAAACGGCTTTTGGCAGCAGAGGGACAGAGCAGCGTGCAGAGAGGAGGATCCCCAGGAGATGGCTCTGTGGAGCCAGAAGGACCGGGGAACCTCTGGCAACACGGATTTCCCTTCCCTTTGATCCCTTTGACACATCGGCCTCTGGCAGCAGCAGCAGCAGTGGAACTCCTGCCAGCCTCCCCCAGAGGTGGATCAGACACCCTGGCTGGAACACTGCAGAGTCACCAGTGAGCTGGGAATGTCTGAGGAGCCCCCCAGGCCGTGGGGCTGAGCTGACAGCGCTGGGCTGCAGGCACTTCCCGGAGGAGCAGGGAAGGTGAGGTGCCTTGCTGGGAGATCTGCACCAAAACGGCCTCTGCAGAGCCCACCCTGGACAAATCTCACCCAAGGGCAGCCCAACAGCTGGGCTGGCAGCATGTGAACACCAGGTAGCCCACTTTGGCAAAGGAGGATCTGATTAAAGAACCATTTTCTGCAAGGGACTAAATAATGCATTGGGACATCCCCATTCCTGTTAATGGCCCTTCATCCCTTCAAGGGGGGCACAGGGAGGACAAGATGAGCAGAACCATCCTATTGCATTTAACTTGAGTCTTACAAGGACAGGTGAGTATTCTGGCTGTGGGGAGAGGAGTAGTCTTGAGGGGCTGAGCACTCACAACAGCCACATACAAGGATGCTGCTGGGAAACTCACAGGCAACAATGGCCCTTCAGCTTTTTGGTTTGCACGAAGGAGCAGCTACACAGCAGCTGTTTGTGCATCCACCTTTACCTACAGAGAGGGCCCTGCACACGTGGATAATGCTTCAGTTCTCACAAGAGCAGGACTAGAGGCTGGTGTCTCTCAGCCAGTTCCATCCCAAGAAGAACCACCTTTAGATTAATCCAAGAACGGGATGCAATGGCTGTCCTGGCTCTTGGAGCAGCAGCTGCCTTGTGCCCGGAGCAGACACAGAACCTCTCGTGTAGAACAACTCCAAGAGTTTCTGTTCCCAGAACATGAGCTGCTATTTGGGTAACCCAGCTATGAGAACAGGTGGCCAATGGACAAAACGTTCTTGTCTAGCTCTGGAGGGAAAAGCATGATCAAATGCTAAAGTTACATCCCTGTGGCCACAGGGCGGGTGTATACAGCCACCTCCCATCCCCTATCCTCTTCCAAGCTGCTGCCTTGAGCCAGGGCTTCCTCAGCGTGGGACACCTGCTCTTGCAGAGGGAACCCACCACAGATCTCTGCAGAAATCATGAGTGGGCACAGGTGGGGAGGGGAAACACTCAGGGCAGAGCCTCAAGTCGTGGTACCACTGCAAAGGGGGCTTGGACAGTGTTTATAAATACAGCCTTTGTTCTGGGGCCAGTCTGGAGAGATAGAAAGGGAGTTTGGTAGGGAATATGGCCACATGTGGTGGTCAACAGAGGCAAGGTCCAACCAGGAGTGAGGCTGGGAATGTATTCCCAGCAGACACAGAGGCTCAAATGCATGTACATAACACCTCCATGGCCAGGCACAGAGACTGACACAGACACACAGCACTCACACGAGCACAGACTGCACCAGCCTCACACTGTCCCCCTCTGGCAGAGCAGGGTGCAGGTCCTTTAGTGGCAACAGACACAGCAGCCCTCAGTCAAAAAGGTACTCTGGTGTTGATCCATCCAGTGTCATGTCAGTGCTGGACACTGGATCTGCAACTCCCCAGAACACCCCTCCCAGGAGCCCAAAGAAAGTTGTCTCTTCCTCTGAGTCCATAATTTGGGTTTCCATCCACCCCTGTGCCAGGGCAGGGCATTATGTGGGATCTCCCACCTGCCACTGTCTCTCCATGCTCCTCTGTGGGTGCTTGGATGAACCCAACAGAGCCCTCTCTGCATAGCCCAAATACCCGCTCAGCCCTCCCTGCCAGCACGAGGGGTGGCCCTGCCTTCACCCTCTCTACAGCCCACAACTCACCAGGCCTGCCTGAATTTAGCATTGCAGGGCTTTGGGAAGTGGTTTGCTCCCGTTGCTGCCCAGCACAAGCTGCTCCCCAGCAATTTCAGACTCTCTGAGGGTTCAATCATCTCCAGAAAGATCCCTGGGGCTGAGAGCAGGCAGGGACAGTGCGGGGGACACAGGCTCCCTGTCCTCTAACAGGACAGAAGATGATTTCAAAAACATGTATTGAGGCTGTGGATGGGGGTCCCAGTGAAAAGGCTGGAAGTTCTCTGCTTGCTCTGACTGCCCAAGGAGGAAATGCCCTGTGAGGAGCAGCTGGAGATTTCTTCCCAACAGAGCTGAGCGTGAGCAGCCCCTGCTGCAAACACAACCATCTCACCTTCTCAGCAGGTGTGCCTGTGGTCAGCACCTTCTACCAGAGCAGGCAGCTCTGGGAAATGCAGAGACAGCAAAGGAGCCCCTGGCATGAGATGGACAGGGGACCTGGCTCCTTCCTATGTCCTTATTACATGTGCCAGTGGGGCATCCTGGGATGTGACTTCCCTTGAAACAGAAGCAAAGAACTCCACGTCAGTCCCGTCCTCAGCTTTCCCTGCAAGTACACTCATGGAAACGGGAGAGACGTGCTCTTCCCTGGGCATACAGCCAGGCCATGCCCTCTGCAAATCCCCCTGGCCCCCTCTCAAAGCAGAAGGGACTTGCCCAAGGACTCTGGCTGGAAACTGGAGATGCAGGAGGGCAGCAGGTGCTGCACAGCTTTGCCGTGGTTTCCGTCAGCAGTAAGGGTGTGACCTTGGATCTCCCTGGGCTGGGGGCTCAAACCCCTCTGCTAATTCTAAGTGCTTCTCCAGGGAAGCCAATCACTTGGAAAACACAGCTCCTGTCTTTCACAGATGACCAAGACCTTCCTACAGTGCTTGGACCCATGGCAGTGCCCACACCACACTCCTCCACATGGCTCTGATCACTGTCCAGCACTGAAACCTGCCCTGGGAAAGAAGAGAGACAGCACCAAACTGGTGGTGGGGTCTAATGGGGACCAGGCCTTTAGAGACAGCAGTGACACAAACACGACTGGACCCCACAAGGCCTTCATGACCCTTCTCACCACCTGATTCTTTTTACCCCTCCAGCAAAACTTGCATTCTGGTGTTGACCCCCAACACAAAGAGCACTCCAGCCATGGGAGCTCTCCCACCATGTCTCAGTAATGCCTGTGGATGCACAGCTCTGGCTCCTTCTGTCCATTCCCCAAACAACACACATTTGTGTGCAGGCACATGTGTGCATTTTATGTACAACTTATTTCTAGCCCAGCCTTAGTGCCAGAGCCTGTATGCACTGCAATTAGCTCTGCCACAACTCTGGAGAAATGCAGAGCCAGTCTAATGCCATTAAAACCAAGTTAAAAGCAGAGGTCAATCAATGTGTTGATGACCTGGAGTACTGGTACCCAGGGTGCTGTGAGGGCCAGGCCCTGCTCTGCTGAGCTGGAAACATGTGAACATCATGTGAACACCACAGTGGTGGTGGGAAAAGAGGAGAGGAAAGAATTCTTCTGGCTAGAAGACACTGTGCTAGAAACAAAACAAGAGTGAAACAGAAGTGGTCTAAAATAGGCCAAGAGCAGTTTGAGACATTCAGTCTTGAAGGCCAAATACTGATAGTCTACAATTTTAAGACAAGGTTGACATTCATCCAACACTGAGAGGGAGCTGAACTAGGAATCCTGTCTTTTTGGTCACAGATGCTGTGATATAGCAAATAGGAAGTTGAGCAATCCCCAAGTACATAATTTCACAGAATCATGGAATGGTTTGGGTTGGAAGGGACCTTAAAGTTGAGCAGGGACACGTTCCACTAGACCAGGCTGCTCCAAGCCCTGTCCAACCTGCTCTTGAACATTTCCAGGAACGGGATGTTCCTCTAAGTTCTCCATCTTCTCGGGAAGAGAAGCAAATACTCGGGTAGGAACTCAAAAGCACACTCACAGCCAAAGAGCAACTCAGCACATAAGGAGTGACATGGGCAGGAAGAACTGCAAGTTCATGGTGTCTCACCTGTGCCCATCAACTACAGGTGCTGGGACAGCACAGAACGGGTATGAATGATCCTAAAAGAGACTCTGTGCTTTCAGTGCAGTGAAGATCAGCCCACACATCTTTCTCTGGGCAGAGAAATCCTTACCAGGTTACCCAGGAAAAATCAGGCAGCTACAACAGCCAAAAGAAAAGCCATTTCAGAGTTTTCTCCTCTTGCACTCGCTTGGAAATAGATTTGAGATGAAATCAGTCCCCTGCCTCCAGGGCAGCATGGAGCTTTAGAACCAGGCTGTCCTTTGCACTGCAGAGAACACGTCTGCTACTGAGCAGCTGGCACACACAAGGCACTGGAGGCTCATGGGGACCATCCTGTGTTGATTCCAGGGAGCAAAGTTTTGCAAGCTTCATGGAGGCCACCCAGGAGCACAGAGGGGTCCTGAGAACAAAGTCTGACAGAAGAGTGAGAACAATTCACTTACCGGGATTTTGTTTGGATGCTGCTCTCGGATCTGCTGCACTTCTTTACAACGATCCGCTGGAGAGAAAGAAGTAAAGAAATAAAGTTAGAAACACCTGTGCGTGGTAGGGCAGGCAGACCTGAGGTACCCACCCTGCAAGCCACAGCCTGACCCAGAGAGAGGGACATTTCCCAAGGAATGCACATTCTGCTCACCAGGCCTTTTCTGAGCATGGTCTGCCAGATGCCAGCTTCAGTGACCAACCCTTCATGGCTTCCTACTGCCCCAAGCACCCCACAGGCTGGGACATGCCACTCTGCCTGGTAAAACTGGGCAGCACACCTGGAAATCAGGAGAGTGAAAGGAGACCATAAAGCTAACAAAACTAACGTAAAGCCACCCTAAGCAAAGGCAGCTCCTGGCAATGGGGTGGGGCAGCAGCACAGCTTTGGGGGCTGTGCTCTGCAAGTTCAGGCTCGTTGTGTCTCCTGGATGCTTCCCCCATGGAGACAATTCTCCAGCTGGGGCTGGGTTTTAGCCATTTCCTTCTGCCTGTTGCGCACTTCCAAGCACTCTCTGGCACAGTGCCTGGTTCCACAAGAGCTGCACCTTGCCAAGGAGGATTCCTTCCCTAGCACAGACCTACAGAGCAGCTACAACAGCTCTTGGCCTGACAGAATGGAGGCAGGAAGAAAAAATGATCTCATCCTGCACTGCCATGGGATACCCCTTTCTAGGCCTGGAGGCAGGAAGAAAACCCTAAGCAAGGAGATGATCCACATACAGAAAGATTTTTTCCTGCAGTTGTTCTCACACTTTCTATTCCATTTTCCTCCAGAGTTTATTGACACACACAACAGGCAGCACACAAAGCTTGTGCACTCTTCCAGCTTACTGGAGAATTCCCATACCCCTCACTGCTTTACCAGAGGGCTCTCCTCTTTCCACACCCCAAAGCAGCAGAAAGCAGAGGAAGAAGCAGTACCAGAGCCAGGGAGGCCTCTGTGCATGCTCTTCCTGGGACACTACAGACCTGCCCTCCTTCTGGAACTGCACTACTCTGGGAAGTGCTTCACAGCCTACATCTGAAATGCCCAAAAACTAAGCCAGGGGTGAAGGTCAGTGACTAAGCACTGCCTAGAAAGGAGATGTGGGTATTGCAGGACCCTCATGGGATCATCACGGCACTGCCTCCAGCCCGACTCCCCTCACCAGCTTACACAGCCCCAGCTCCCCATGGCCCACTGGGATAATGGAGGGTAGGATAAATGCCTGTGTCTGAGTGTTTTCTCCTCAGAAACACTGGTAATTTCTCCTCTGAGCACTCAATAAAACCTTATTGCTTATATGTTGAATTTGGCTAGATATGACTTCAGGAAGAAACTGGAGTTCCTTTAAAAGCCACAAGACTACAAAATCACCAGATCATAGAAAGTTTTGAGCACCATTTCTGCCTCCTCTGAGAGGAAAATATCGCTCTGCTAAGAACTGTTAGATCTTTTATTCTGTAGGACTCCATAGGCAAGCAACACAGAGCAAGATTATTTGGATTTCATGAAAAATTCAGGCATATTTGTTTTGGGTTTTATGACTGAACATGCAGTTTCTCATGTTTCCTTTTCATCCAGTCCAGTGCTCCAGGGATCCAGAGTTATCCTTGTGATACAGACAATTTTCCCCTGAGGTACCAATCAGCCAGGGAGTCACACAGACATCAGCAGCACACGTGACACTGGTACAGAGACACCTCCCTGGGAATGCTGAAGGACACAGTGCCAGCAGCACCCAGCCCACAGCACCCAGCTGGAGCACAAGCAGCTGCCCCTTCCCACAGAGCCCCATTTCCACATGTTCCCTTGTGTCCAGGATGGAGCATCCAAAAGGCTGGAGATCCAGAGCTCAACTGGACAACCCTGATCACCTTGGAAATTCCAGCAGCTTGACTGTCACCAGCTCAGACATCTGGGTGTTAACAGAGCCTGCAGAGCTGTGTCCTCACGTCTGGCCAGTCATCCTGGCTTCAGTGTCCACCCTAGCCTGCTTCTCTCTCCATACCATCAGATGGCCATGTCCATGAGCTTCCTAAACACCACGTGCTGCCCTGCAAGGTCACAGGACTGTTTGCACAGGAAGCCCCAACAATGCAGGTAATTGTGAGAAGAGTCAGAGAAGGAATTTGCTGAAGGCATGTTATCATGGCTAGTAAATTAAGATAATCTTGGAGCATCCAGCTAGCCCAGGCTGCGTGTGCCAAAGGGCAGCCACATGCCAGACATCGCTTCCTGCTCCCTGGAAGCATCATCAGCTACAGCAGGTGACACAAGCCATCACCACCTTCGTTTACACAGTGGGAACAGAGGTGCCTCCTGCCCATTACACTGAAAAAGGTGCCACACAGAGAGGAAGAGGGTCCATCATCACTCCAGCTGCACATCAGTGCCTCAGGATCCCACCCCTGGGACCACATTCCTCTGTCCCCCACGGGGAGCAGATGGGGTGCCTTGGACAGAGGTGGCTGCTGCAGAAAGATCCTTCCAGGTCTTGCTGACTCCATGCTCAGGAGGAATCAAGGACACAAGACACCAGTGACAGAGCTCTGAGCTACCCTCAAATCTGCTGGGCCACACTGGAAGCTCCCCTGTCCCACCCTTTAAAACCTGCCACATGCCCAGGACCTGCTCCCTCTGGCCAGCAGGACCCAGGGCATTCACAGCCTTCCTGACCTCAGGGGACCCTGTGGCAGGAGGCTGATCTGCACGTGATCACAGGGGAATGGCAGCAGGTGCTGCTTTACTCTGGGGGCTGCTGGATCCCTCCAGCAGGTCCATGGATTGCAACTACAAACACCTCAAGCACTGCACTTCTTCCTCTGGCCTGGAATTGCTCACTTCAGAAACTTCTTTTGGGAAGGCAGTTGAGAGCAATCCCACCTAAGGTGCTCAGGTTCCTGAATCTACAGGCACAAGTTTCCAGGACACCTAAAGCACTGCTAAAGAGCACACTGGGTCTCATCCTAGCCTTGGAGAGCCAAGGAAGCAGGCCTGGCAATCAGGAAAAGCTGCATCAATCCCTGGGTGATTTCTGTGCACACAGGAGTTCAGGCACAAGAGATCTCTACCAAGAGATAGTGATGGTCACCCACACCCTCCTCAGCCTGGGGTGGGAGCCAGAGGTTGAGCCTGTGACTCATGAAAGCATCAACATCGCACAGGAGGAACAGCTATAAATACCAGCCTTAATTCAGTGTCTATACAGTCTAATCTAAGTCACGGGAATACAGAGAAAATGGTTAAAGGGCACTTCAGAGAAACCTGGCTGGAGGTGCCAGCCCAGCCCCGGAGCCCGCACGGTGCTGAGGACAGGCAGGATCCCCCCAACCCAGCACCTGCAGTGTTTGCACACTCACATTCATACACAACAGGCCTGATCTTACAAGCTTTGTTCTCCTCCTGCAGCTCTCCCAAACTGTGCTGAAGTCGAGACTTTCCCCTTCCCTGCAGCACCTGGCTACAGTTAATCCTTAGCCAATGCACAGAGCAAACCGGAGCTGCTTGCACAGCTCTGTCCCCATCCATGCTCTCCTCCTCTGGTCCCTGCTCGCTGCCAGGGCAGCAGAACACCACACCTGACTGCAGCAGCTCAGGGGCTCCACACAAGAGGGGCTGGAGGGGCTCCAGCCTCCTGCTGCTCCAAGGAGCTGAGCAAAGAGCGATGACCTGCATGAGAGGGAAGAGACCCATCCCTGCTCCAGCTGTGGGCACCACATCTCTGCCATGAGAGAAACCAGACTTCTCCCCAGTGCCAGGATGTCAGATTTCAAGATGGCAGTAAGATGAAACCCACACAATTTTATTGGTTATTCCCAGGGAAACTTCTCTGCTAGGACCTATTGAAAGATAGGAGTATTTTTGTAGCATTGCATATGCTGGGAAATTTCTCCTCCAACTGCTGTTTCAACTGTTAAGTACCAACAGCAACGCTTGCAAATTGCCCAAAACACCAGAATCTTGGCTGTTTTCATGACTGAGGTCCTTCCCAAGCTGTGCTCCAAAAGATGCGAGCACACAGTGTATCCCATGGCAATGCAGGATGAGATCATTATGGCACTTGAGGAGAATAGTGGAAAATTTTAAGCCACACTTTGCAAACATGAACCTTTTTTATCAGCACTGCCCAGGAACCCTGGCCACAGGAGCCAGGTCCCTGCTGTGCTGGGCGCTGTGCAGACACGGGATGAAAGGACAGTCCTGGATGCAAAAGAGCCTCAGCAGACAAAAGATACAGATGGTGGGACAGAAGGAAAACACATGGCAAGTCCTCCAACAGTGCTGTTGCATAAGGGGCACCATTTTTCAGGAGATTTTAGACAAGCACTGCTCAGGCACTGGTGCTGCCCCAAGGCAGCAGATGGGCAATAGGGAGAGGCCCTGCTGCCTGTGCCCAGCAGGAATGCTGTTAGGAAAACACCAGTAAGAACAAATACCACCTGGAAACGTCATCAGCGTGCTACCAGATAAACAGCTCCTGAGCTGGGCAAGGGCTGTGTGTGGAGAGCAGAGACCAGAAATGCATCCATGCGCTATGCCTCTCCCTGTGTCCCACAGCTCCAAAGTGTACAGACATCCCTGGCACCTCCAGCAGGCTGCTGGCCCTGTGGCTTCTCCCTGCCATCCACACAACACCCTGCCAGCCAGCCCGGAGAGGAATCTGCCTAGGATTTGAGGCAGATGCAAAAATGAACATGTTTCTTCAAGAAGCTGCTGTGGTCAGTCCCAGGGCAGAGTGCTGCTAGAGCATGGACTTCTCTCCAAGAGATTTTCTGCCAGGCGAGGAGGAATTGGATGGTTTGAAATCAGGATATGTGTGGGATGAGCTGGCAAGTCCTGGAGACACAGGCCAGTTATGCAGGTCATTCCAGATGAACATCAATGACTATTTCTGTAATATCACACCACCCTAAGGCCAGACACCTCTAACCACCAGGAAACACCCAAATTTGTGAGTGTGTCATGCCTCACGCAGCACCTGACCTGACCTGTCCTTGCCCAGTGCTCCTTCTCAGGCCAGTGGTGCTGTGGCAGGAGTGAGAGGAGACCCCCACGTTCAGGAAGGAAGGAGGTTGTGCCCAGGGCAGGTGTCCTCAGAGCCCCAGAGGGTGCTTGTCCCAGGCTACACAGGACAGCAGCACTGCAGAGTCCTGACAGTGCTTCTGACTGTCAGGTTGATTTTTGTCTGTCTGCAAAGCTGGGTGCTCCAGACAGGACAAAATGACTCAGGATCAAACCTACACTGCTCTGAACCTAAACGCTTTGAACTGATAAAAACATTATCTCTGCATCACAGAATAGGTAGAGCCAGAAGCTCCACTGTCCCTGGAAGTTATTACCAGCAGAAACATGGAGCAGTGGATGCTCTGTCTTCACGACTCTCCATCGCATCACTACAGCTGCAATACCAGATGTGCAGTGTCTGGGAGGATTTCAGAATGCCAGGTTCTTGGGGCCCTGTCACTGCAGAAGGATCTCAGCAACCTTATTCATTTGCGAAAATTCCCAATCTTCCTGGCTCCAGAACAGAGCTTGAAAATGGATTTTTAAACACAAAGAGGAAACACCTTCATTTTTCTTAGCAGTTTAAAAATGTAACAGGAGTAACAATAAAAAATGTAACAGTATGATTTTGAGCCTGACTCCAGGAATGAGCATTTGCATCTGGCAAATCATGAAAAGGGCTCAGCTCGTGATCAAGCAGAGCCACACCACAACTGTGAACTCTAAATACATGTCAAGACACTTGTCCTCTGGCTGTGCAGTACCCACTGGAGTGACAGGACAAGGCGGAATGGCATTAAACTGCCAGAGGGCAGGGTTAGATGGGATACTGGGAAGGAATTCTTGGCTGTGAGGGTGGGGAGGCCCTGGCACAGGGTGCCCAGAGAAGCTGTGGCTGCCCCTGGATCCCTGGCAGTGTCCAAGGCCAGGTTGGACAGGGCTTGGAGCAGCCTGGGACAGTGGAAGGTGTCCCTGCCCATGGCAGGGGTGGAATGGGATGGACTTTCAGGACCCTTCCAAACAAAAGCATTCTGGGATTCTGTGATCCACCCCTGCACTGCCATGGGCCGTGTAGGATGAGCACTGGACCTCCAATCATCCAAACAGCTTAAAACTCACTGCACCCTCTGAGCATGAGGGGGAAACAGGCAGCACCTTCCGTGTCATGTCAGGATAGCAAACAGAGTATTCACATCACAGTTTCAGATAAGGAACTGGTTTTTTGCTCAACATTTAATCACAGTTTCACTATCCTTGGTAAAGGAACAGCAAGTTCCCTCTGTACAAGCCCTCGGGAGGTTGCTGTGCCAGAGTTTCCCTCTGCCTGCTGCGTGACCTTCCACCTGGACAACCTTCCCATCCATCTCCAAGACAGCAGAAACACACTCAGATTTCTCAGAACAACTCAGGACACTTCCAACTGCTCAAAGAAAGACCTGGCACTGCTGGCAGGACTGTATTTGGTGCAGCCCACTGTGCACCTGCAAGCAGCCAGGGCCTTTGCCCAGCACAGTTCACTGCTATTTGTGCACAAACAGGCCTGGACATGCACAGATGCTTTGGGGACATGTGCCAGACACCAGAGTCTTGAATTCATTCCTGCATTTTCTCTCACAGCCTTAAACCACCTTCTGAGGACAAAAGGCAGCAAACAACAGCATGACAGAGCTAGTAGTGTTTACACACTGCCAGTCGACCACAGATTGTCACTGGAGCAGGTGACACACTGTGAGACTTCCCAAGTGACTCTCATGACTGTGATCCCTGCTGGGACTGACCACAGAAGGGACACCAAAGCCAAGGGACATGACTTATCCATGGCTCATGGCTACTCAATGACAGAGGTGGCAAGGGCCTACCACCCTGACAGCCCCTGGATTCACCAGTCTCTACCCTTCTGGCTCAAAGGAAGATCTGAAGTTTTTATAGTGAAAAAAAAAAAAAAAAGTAATGAACAAAACACACAAGTTTTATTATTCCTGGCTGCCAGTCGGGACCTTGTGTTTTATAAAAGAATAATAATAAAAACATCAAAATTTGTGGTCTACATGTCAGTCTGGCTTTTGTTCTGGAAGCCTGTTCAGTTCTTCAACGTTGATAATTACCCCCACATCCAGTCAAGTCACAGAATGTCCTCAGTAACTAATCCAAGACACAGGCAGCTAAGCAGCAGCTTGGAGCAGCATCCTCCTCTCAAGGAATCCCAGCTCTCAAAGCACAACTGCCAGAGCACAGACACCCAAGAACCAGCGAGGGCTCACAGACCGACCTCACATCAATATCCAGATGTTTTTCCAAGCCACCAACGAGCAGAACTGTTGTGATAAGCACAGGATGGTGTGTGAGGCAGACAATTCAGCCACTACTGGTCTCTCAGTGGGTACAGGCACGGCTGGCTCATGCTGGATGAGTCCCCAGGGATGCCGATCCCCAGAGCCAACAGGGGATTTGCTCCACACCCACCACTGCGTTTCCTCTGAAGAGGAGTGGCTTCCCACAACCAAAGGCAGATCTCCCAGAGGATAGAACCTGGGACGGGAACATTCTGTCCACAGAGGCTGAGGTCAAACCTCTGTGTTTGTCACCAAGCCAGGGGCTCCAGCTGAGCCAGCAGGCACACGTAGGTGTGTTCCTGCCTCTGCTCCTGCTGGACACGAGGGCACGGGACCGAGGTGCTCTGGGTCACCTGGCCAGTCCAGGATCCAGGCCCGTGTCCATCACCACGCTGGTTTTGTGCTGCACTGAGAACACAGCTGGCAGCTGCTGCCAGCCCAGTGCAAAACCCGCTTCAGGAGCAGTGGGACAACGCTCCCAAGGACTCGTGTTCCTTTCGGGAAGTGCAACGGTGTCGTCAGGCTGCTGCACGCTCTCACTACTGCCAGGACAGCCTGTTCCTCTGACACAGACCACAGCTTTGTTCTGGGAATTGTTTTGGACTCCTGCAACAGATCTGAACATGGCTCAGCCTCTGGGTTCAGCACATGGATGCAGAGGGTGCTGCCACATCTTACCCCCTGCACCCACAGCAAGGACGTTGTGCTGCCAAGGACCAGCTCACAGACCTCACCTGCCCACCAGGGACAGCACCTGAGAGCACGGGAGGAGTCACTGCTCCGTGCCCTCCACACACCTTGGATCAAACCCCTGGTGTTTCCCAGCCAGTCCCCTTCTCAAGTCTTCAACGATGATGAGGAAAAATCAGGAAATTTTACTCAGAAGAGACCCAAGACCAAGCAGTTGAACAAACATAAGAAATTCACAGAAAAATTCCAAAAATACAAGAAGGGGGAGCACAAGCATTGAGGAAAGTAGAATCTTCACTGAGGAGCAGCAGCCCAAGACCTAAGGCAGCCACTTGCCATGAAACTGGAGCCTGTGTGCCTTTTGTAAACAGCCACAGCCCTGACTCTGCCTTTTCACTGCTCTTTTGGAACTATTCCATTTCTGTAAAGTTTTGAAGCCTTAAAAATTAAACCATTCTGAGGGTACAGAATCACTGGAGATGTTTTCCACTAGCCCTCTCCAACTGCATTGTAAACAATTGCTTCCTGCTCCTGTTGTGTAATGATTCAAAGACAAAAACAAGCCGTATTTACTTTCTCCAACAGAGTAATTCCAGCCCTGACCCAAAGCAACTGCGGGGGCTGCCAGGCGTCCTCCTCCTCCTCCTCCCCTCCTCCTGGCTCAGCTCTGCAGCCCAGTCAGCTGAGAGAGCAAAAGGGCAGAGGAAAGTACAGAGAAACAAGGAGCACTTGCAGTTGCCGGCACCAAACTCCCTCACCCCCTCTGTCCCTCCTGGGCTATTTTAATCCTGCTTTCTTTCAACTACTCTGAGCCTCAGATTTTCTTTTCCTTCTGGCTCAAAGAAATTCTGAGCAATCCACAAAGGCAAACCAGTCTCCTCTTAACCATAATAAGCAGATTCTCACCAATTTAACAGTAGGTAGTTACTAAGGGGCCGATTTAGGACTTTACTGGTTTTAATACATAGCTTAGGAGAACACAGCAGGGTCCCAGCAAGGATCCCAAGGCTTTGGCTCGTTCTTGTTTGTGCGTGTTCCATTGGCTCGGTCCTGTGGCAGGGGAGGGCTGGGTAAGCATTCAAGGCCAGAAGGGTTGTGCCAATAAAATACCAAATATTTACAGTTTCCGAGAGAGCAGCAAGGGGCTGGATCAGCGGTTTTCTGTAGGCCAAAGCTCCAATTTTTAAAACTCATGTAGGAAACGCCCTCACCTGCGTTTGGACAGTCTTTGGCACAATATGAGGTTTTTTTATGGCATGAAAACACTGATTTCAGCATTATACAGCGAGTAAAGTTCAACTGCTACCCCCTCCCCAGGAATTTAACCTGCCAGAAACACACACCTCTCCCTGCGCCAGCTGGCAAAGGTCAAGGGAAACAGCAGTTGGTGTTTCCTCGGATTCCGCTATCGCATCAGGAGATAAAAATCTGGGACTTTCTACAGTCACCTCGCTCACCTACTGAGCCTCCCCACCACGGACCTCTGACAAAGAGGTGGGGAGGATGTGAGCATCGACTCCTGTGTGTCTCCACAACCAGCACAGAGGGCGTGCGACACCCTGGAACAACAGCCGCCCCAACGCCGACGAGATGGGGAGCGCGGAAGGCGGTTTTTGGGGATGTCTTTGTGTTCTGACAGCCAAAAGGGACAACCTGGCCACCACCGCCGTCCCGGGCATTCCACGGCCCTTTGCGGCCGCCACCGCGCCCCAGTGACCCCGGTCCCCGGGAGAAGCGGCGCCACAGCGGGGATGGCCCGGGGACACGGCAGCGCTCGGGCCGGGCGCGGTGCGGCCCCCCCGGTGCGGGGCCGCCGGGATGACATCACCGCGCGGCGGCTGCGGCACCGCCGCCCCCGGCCCGGGCCCCGCTGCTCCCGCGGCCGCGCCCGGCGGGGACCCGCGGCGGCCGAGCCCCGGCCCGGGCGGGGCCGCCCCGCGGGGCAGCACGGCGGGGGCGGCGCAGGGCAGATCCCCACGTCCGTCCGTCCCTCCCTCCCGCGCGGCCGCTCCCGGCCGGTCCCGGCTCACCGAAGGTGCGGCGCTGCTTGAAGGGCCGGTCCGAGGGCATCGCGGCGGGACCGGAACGGCACCGGGACCCGAACGGCACCGGGACCGGGCGGCTCCGTCTGCGCTGGGGCTGCGGCGGAGCGGCGGTGACGTCACAGTGCACCTCCCGTGGGGGCGGGGCTTGACCCGCCCGGGGCCCCGCCCACTCCCGCGACCCCGGAGCTCGCCCCCGACGGGCCCGCGGTGACCCGGGGGCCGCGGAAAGCGCGGAGCCACACCCGGGCTTGGGCTGGAAAGGGCCGTACAGCCCAGCCCGTGCCACCCCCTGCCATGGCAGGGACACCTTCCACTGTCCCAGGGTGCTCCAAGCCCTGCCCCACCTGGCCTTGGACACTGCCAAGGATGGGACAGCCACAGCTGCTCTGGGCACCCTGCGCCAGGGCCTCACCACCTCACAGGGAAGAATTCCTTCCCAATATCCAATCGAAACCTCACCTCTTTTAGTCTAAAACTATTCCCTCTTGTCCTATTACTATCTGCCCCTCTCTTTTATAAGCCCCAACATGGGAGAGAGCAGCTGGTGACACGAGGACGGCCGTGACACAAGGAACACCATGGCAGAGCATCTCCATTTCCTGATGGGACATAATGGTTTATTCAGAGGTGACCCCAAACACAAGCATTTTTCCAGTTCTGATGGAGCAGAGTACCTGAGGGCCTTGCTTAAGGCAGCAGAAGAACACCTGGGCTGGGATTTCCAGAGGTGCTCCAAGGACAGAGGTGTCCATGACTCCGGCCTGCAGTGGCATCTTCTGGACATCTTGGCTCAAACATCTTCCAAGCGTCACTGCCAGCTTTGGGCAGCAAATGTGGCTGTTGTGAGAAGGGTGGAGGAGAGGGAAGGATTGTGTGGGGATGAAGCCACAACAGCTCAGACCACAGATTGCAGCCAACAAACCTGGATGTAAATGACTCTCTCACAGATACTCTGACATTTGCAATTCCCACATCTACCCCAATCATCTCCCCGCTAATGAGCCCGTTGTTTTCCCTCCTGCATTCACAGCCATGGCTATGCTGAATATATTAAAGCCTGCAGCATGACTACAAATAGGGCAGCTATTTCTGGAGCTGGTAAATGAATCAAAAACAACTGCAAACAGAGCATCAGTGTTTCACCAGGTCTAATATCCCTCCTCGCTGCACGCCACAACAGGAGCTGTATCGTGTGGAGCAATGTCTCATTGTTACAGGGAATTGGCACAAAACAGGAGCAAACACAAAATGTTACAGGATTAAGTACAACCTTGGTAAAAAATATATACATGAAAAATGCAGTTTTGAAAGAACTGCTCCGATTATTGTGTCACCAATTTAAACAAATATGTTTAACTAGAATTGAAAAAAATTCTTGTTTCCTTGTTGAGTTTACCCAAGAAAGAAAACACTTCCATGCCCAATATAATGGATTTTCTTTGACCAAGCAGTAGTTAAACAAGCACATACTGGTAAGGAAGTATAAACTCTTCAGATTCACTTTCATAATTAAGATACAAATAGAGATATTAATCTCTGATATAGGTCCTGTTAATCAGAGAATACTGAAGGGAAAGCAGGAATGTTGAATCAGACATGGCAAGTGATGACCTTTACAGACTTCATCCTCAGCAATGGGACTTGTTACTGTTGCTATAAAGTGTGAACCTCTTTTTGATGAGAGGAATGTGAAAGTCTTTCCAATTTCGTGATGCGGCCCCTGGTTTTATCCATGCAGACCTCATTGCAGGACTGGGCCATAATTCTGCAGAATATTATTCGGACACCTGGAAAGGGAGAAAAAACTCCATTTAATAGGAGCTCTGGAGTTTCTCAGCATGTTAGTGTACCTCCAGAAATGGGATGTGGATCAAATAAGTTTGATTTAATTTATACGCATCTTCCTTCAGCCCTCAGCTTCCTGAACAGTTCTGCACACATTAATGCCTTTCTTGCCTGGTCTTACTGATGTCCCTGGCAAAACTCCTTATTTATGGAGGTGCATTTGAGATCCAACCCCCTTCTCCCACAATCAGTCAAAGGTTAAAGGCACTAGCAAGCTGTCCTAACACCCAGACTTATCAAGGAGCTTCCCGCATGCCAGCATTCCACAGTGTAGCACCACTGAAAATGAGCACTCCTGGACCTTGTGAAACCACGGCAATGAGGGAAATCTCCCTGAAGGAATCCTGCAATCCTGGTAAAGGAAGTGTATTTTTGCCAACAGAATTGTGTTGATGCCCAGGCTCCTGCTGGCCAAGGCAGTGTCCAAGCTCCTGCCCCTGTACCCCCAGCTGCTTCTGCTTCTCTTGCAGCTGGTGGGTCCCAGGAGCTGCTGTAGCTCTGCTCACTTTAGCCCAGCCTCTCTTGGTATGAGCTCTTTGCCTTTGTTCTCTAGAGAAGTAGCTAAGACAAGGTCAAACATAAATCACAGACTGGTTTGTGTTGGAAGGGACCTTAAGTCTCATCCAGTCCCACCCCTGCCCACACCTTCCACTGTCCCAGGTTGCTCCAAGCCCTGTCCAACCTGGTCTTGGACACTGCCAGGGATGGAGCAGCCACAGCTTCTCCGTGTCCTATATGTGAAGGACACTGTCATCAGCCACCTTAGGCAGGGGAGGAGTTACTTGGGAGGGCTCTGGAGCTAACACAAATCCACAGAAGGTGTCTACAAGCTCAGCTTTTATTGTTACCACCACTCCTCTGTCAGAGCCTTATCTCAGCACAGAGGCAGCACATCCTTGGGTCTCAAGTGCTGCCCTTCCCAGCCCGGAGCCATGCCCCAAACTCCCTTTCATTACCTTGTTAATCCATCAGGGTTTGTTTTCCCAGCAGCAGTTGTTTCCTCAGCCTTCGACAGGGATCCACCAAAACCAGAACTGACTTTTCCAAGACAGCAAACCAGGCCAGTCTCCAGCCCTAGCACAGAGCAGCTCCAAGGTGCAGGTGGTATAGGCTGCTCAGGCTTCCCGTGATCCTGGCTAGGAAAAAGGACTAGAACCGTAACGCTCATTTTTCTACTCTTCCTCAGTTTGGCAGTAGTTTTACCACACAAATAACCAGGCCCAGACTCACGAAGCACAGGAGCAGACACTGAGCTCCATCCATCCTTTTTTTTTGACCCTGTTTATGATAACGTAGGAAAGTGAAACCCTCCCCTAACTTTCATACATGGAAATTGCTGACAGCTCTGTGACCCTCTAATGGTCCTGATCCAAATAAACTTCAGTTTAATTTATTAGTTTAATTACTATTTAGTTTAGTTATTTTGTTCCATATTAAGTAAATGGAAGTTGTTGTTCTTCCTTCACCTCTTGCCAGTTTTAAAAAATAAATCTGAATTAATTTTGGGTGCTGGTGTAAAGGCAGTACTACATGGCCTAAGTAAGGCCCTGCCCAGATGGATCTGACAAACTCTTTGACTCCAAACCCAGCTTAAGAGCCTTTCATTCAAATTCCCAAGTATGTTTCATGCCAGGCTGCTCTCAATCCCTGAGAAAAAAAAACCCAAACCAACCCCCAACCAACCAGCACATAGCAGGAGATCAGTCATTTCACTGCAAGTTTATGATCTCAACACAACAGAAAAGGGCCAGGATCTTTTGTTTTGCAATAGGTTATTTACTACAGCTTGTTGAAGTAAAACCAACACTCAACACTCTCTGTCCCAAGCTACTGTGACACAAAGCTACTGGTAGGACAGCTATCCTTAAGGAAGTGTCCAAAAGAATGCAGGGTGCTGCAGATTTTTCACTGTTCAGAAAAATAGCACTGCCACCAACTTGGGAAAGCCAAAATCCATAAGCAGGCCACCACCTCCAAGGAAATATTTCTCTGGGTTACAAACAACAGAGAGAAATCACTGAGGTCACATTTTTCTTCTGCCTTGCCTCACTGTTCAATTACCCAGACTTCAGCTTGCTGGAGGTAATTTTTTTGGGAGGCAGCATACAATTATTGCAGATCAAAGGCATTCTGTAAACTGCTGTGTATCAGGAGCTGCTCCAAAGGCCAAGCAGGATTCCAGACCATGTTCCCTGTTTTGATGGCATGGCTTAAACCAGTGTAAAGGGAGAAGCAGCTCATGAACAGCAACAACCAACACTGAGTCACGGGGGCAGCTGGGACACCCAAAGCACTGATGCTACAGGGCTACAGACCCCAACAGGTATTTCTGACCTTCAGGGTCATGGCCACCACCTAGAAGATTATACACAGCCCAAAAATTCATGTCCAGGTCTGAAAATGCACAGAGAAAACCCTGAACATACCTTGGCTGTTTGAGTCCCCACACACCCACCCTTCACGGGGCTCTGAAAGCCACAAGTGCCCAACTCAACACCAACATTTTTACCAAAATCTCCACAGCTGCACTTACCATAGCACTCTCCATCCCTGTTTATTTTTTTTTTTCTTTCTGAAGAAAAGCTCCACCAAAATAACCCCTTAAGCATTTTGGAGTAACTATGTTTTTTTTTTTTTAATCTTTAATGGCATCAATTAAAAAATACTAAAGGAAAATAGCAGATCAAACTGGCTACTGAGCTGAGAAAGTGTGAGATCTCCCATGGGTGGCCTCAATGGCCTTCCTTAGCCATGAAAATTCTGTCTGGAGCAGAGAGAAAGTGGCAGGAAAACACTACAACACAACAATTGTGAGTGCACTACACATGCCTTTGGGCCAAATCATTGTTCAGAGAAAGCAACAGACAAACAACAACAGTCCTAGGAAGGTTCTGGTTTTTGAAGAAAATCTCAATCAATCATGAGAAAACTTAAAATCTTCAAAAGAAAAACACGTAAGACAAAATGAGTTACATGTTGACGCTTTTTAATTTCTTATGGCCAGATTCTTTTGAAGTAAAACCAACAGAGTAAGACAGAACTAGAGGACAGGCAGTCATATTTACAGCCATTCAAAACCAAGAGTGTAAAAGCAGAGCTCAGTGGTGAAAGAAGCACAAAGGAATACAAAGAATAGTATTTTTTTGGTTATTATTAGAATTTTATTATATTATCTTAGCTATTAAAAGAATCTGTTGCATTTTTTACTGCCCAATTCCAACTCACCAGCTCCCACTCAAAATTACTTGTGATACAAAAAGCAACATTTTTTCTGTTTGTAGACAACAAAACCACCTGCTTTAATTTTCCCAAACCTTACTGAAGAGTCACAGCACAGTTAACACTAATGCTCTATCCTTTACCATTAAATAAAAAATAAAACAGGGAAAATAAAACAGGCAAAGGGAAAAACCAGACTGAGTCAGTGTAATCATTCAGTTGGATTCTGGATGACAATCAGGAAATAGTCTTTATCTGGAGAGGAAGAAAAAAAAAGAAAATTATTCTTTCACTGCTGGTATTTGTTCACAGAAACAGTAAGTTCCAGCATTTTCACATCTCTCTGATGCACTGTGGGAACTCCAGAGCCCTCACATTCATTCTCAATGAGCAAAATGGCTCCAAGTGTCAGATAATTTATTTTATGGGTTTTACTGAGAAAAACTCTCAGCTTTAGAAACTGTATGCTCCCAAGGCAGCTGAATTTAACCCAGTTTGTGCCAGGAAACTACAGTAACTGGCACGTGCCACACTGGTGCAAGGTGGCCACTGCCCTTTCTCTCACAGGTACACTGGGGGCCGCAGCTTTTTTTCTGGAGCAATGCTTATTCCTCTTTCCATCCTTCCTGTGGAAACCTGAGGCTGCCTCAGCAAGAACCAGAGCCTGTGTTAAGATCTGCCCTGACCCATGCCCGCCATGAGGAACTGCCACCCCCTTCTTGGCTTCTCCACCAGCCCCATCCCAGCAGGGAGCACGCAGGGACAAGGCTGAATTCCTGCCACATGAGCGACCTGCACTCATCTCGCTGCTTCCCAGTCTGGAATTCAACAAAATACTGAGGATATTTCCTGAAAAGAAGGAATGTATACCATGACTCATGGTATACAATGACTGCTGTATACCATGACTCATGATTACAGCTACAGTGTGCTCTATTACTTTTTCCAGAACTGGAAAGTCAGGACTCTATTGTTTTATCACTCAGTCCATAGTTCTGAATGGAAATTGCTCCCAGAATGTATTTCTTTCCAAATCCTAGGGTTTTATACTGAAAGCATGAGAGGGTGCAGCACTCTCTCAAGTATTATCTAATACTTTTTACTTTGATCTACACAGAATGAGCGAAGGGATTTGCCACATTCAAACATGACAAAGGAAACTTAGATCAGTGATAAAGCTTTCAACTCTCCAGAAAGTAGAACAGCTTCCTGGAGAGAAGGGATTATCCATTGTGAACACAAGCAGCAGGCAGACTCCTTCCAGGCTGACAGTATCAGTCTCAAGTCAAAGCAATCCTGCTGGATTCCCAGATTCCTGCTTTTGCCCTGCTCTCTCCTACCTGGAGCGACCATGATTTCATTTTTCTTGGAGCGGATCCGCAGGAACGTGAGGTCGTTCTGGGGATCGATGTCCCGCACGGTGCTCCTGGCCTTCATGATGAAGCTGTGCATGAGGCCGGCGTACTGAATGGTGGTGGAGTTGTCTATGGTGCTCTTGATGGGAATACCTGCAGGAGAGGGACAGCAAGGCTCAGTGACAAACCACCAGAACCAACCCCACACTCGGCATCACCAGGTCCAACCTCGGTTGTCATCCACCAGGGGTTAGGAGTGTTCTCTTTGAAGGCAAGAGGAAAACATGAAGAAAAACAAGATACAAAAAAGCTGAGATGTGGGACCACAGGTGAGAACTGTTTACCTCTGGTAGCACCAGTGCTTTACTTTTTCATTTTGAGAATTAGAAATATAAATAAATTAAACAAAAATAATCATCTGTAGAGAAGAGAAGAAATACCAATGTTGCAGTTTTTTCTCCTGACTGGGGACACTTTTTTTACTTCAGAAAGGATCCCCAACACCAGTTAAATGATACTGAGCTACACCAGGCTGGGATCAATGATTATGGAGGACATCAGCTGCTGCATCACACAGCTCCAAGGCTGAAGCTCCAACATTCAGCCATAACAGGAGGTGCAGTCCTGGGAGGTCCCTGGTTCAGTGATAACCAGCCTGGAGGGCAGACACACTGTTCAGCCAGAGCTTTACAGAGCTCCCTTGCACTTCAGCCACCCATTAGATGTGTTCTCCCACAAAAGCCAGTTAAACCCCAGCTCCTGGATCAGAACACAGCAGCCAAGTACCAAATTCTGCAGGGCAGAACCAGGTGTGTGTTCCAGTAACTGCAGCTGCAGCACAGAGAGCACAAACCACTCAACCATCGTAGAAAAGCAGTGAGCAGGAGCCAAGCTGCATGATTGATCCTCAGTATATTCACATGCAGCTACTGTCAATTGTTCTAAGGATTACTTCTAGGAAATATTCCATTTTCTGCTCACAGTGTATTGAGAGTCCTCTGAAGAACTTAGTCTGTTGAACTCTTCAGAGACTCCAAAAAGAGACAACTTGCTGATGAGATCCATGAGACCACAAGCACTAGACAGTGCTAAAGAACTGGAGTCTGCCAGGCCAGGAGTGTTCTGGACAGACCCAGCAGCAAGATTTCCATCTTGTGAGAGCCTCAGTGCTACTGATGAAAGTTTTCACAGACCCAGTTTCAAACACTGCCATAACTAAAATATTTCAACGCTTTTGCAAATTATTTTATTTCCTAAAATAATAATGTGAGTTTCCAGAAATTGGAAACCAATTTTCTTTTGTAGCCTGACTACTGTCTGTCTCTTGAGCTGCAGGAAAACCTCTCCCAAAGCCAGACTCTAAGCTAAGTGCAAGTGCTACAAGCAGCAGCCCTCAAAGCGGGTGGTTGGAGTAAGTGATAGGTCAGAAAAGTGAGGCTGACACAGCACCTTCCGAATTAACCACAATGATTCCCTGCACTCCCTTCTGGCTCTGGATTCGCTTCAGTGTTTCCTCCACCTCAGCCTGCAAGACAAAGCACAAATCAATACAGGGTTACAGGGTTACAGCTGCTCTTTGCCTCCCACCAAAGCTTTGGGATAACGTGGCTGAACACAAAGCTGCACAGGGATGATTAAAAAGCCACTGCCTACACTGGTTTATACAGCCAAGTGTCTGTACTTTGGTGCCACCTTTTCTGCATGACCTTTCCAGTTATTTTCCATCTGCCTGTCTTCTTCACTCATTTGTGATTATCATCCTGGAACTCCCCTCTCTCCTCCTCCCCAAGCCTCCTGCTGAAGGCTTGCAGCTGGAAGCTGCAGTCAGACTGCTGCAATTTAAGTGTCAAACAAAAATAATCTTTGAAAATGGACATGGAATTTATGAAAAAAAGTAGGAAAAGATACATTGTGGTTGCAAGATGACCTTCCATTTTAGGAAATGAATGCCAAAAGCAATTACAAATAAGAGAAGTGAGGGGAAAAACAATGAATGAACACTCTTTGTTTGTAAATCTGATTTGTGCTGGGATGGCTGCAAGGCTGTAACCACTGCCAATAATTTACAACTTAAAAAAGGAAAAATGTAAACGCAGGCCAAGGCAATAGTCCTTTGTCTGCTCTATAAAAACCATCAAAGGAGGTTTCAGTACCTTCTGCACAACTTTCCTGCTACAAGACACCCATCTAAATATAACTATGGCATCTGTAGTAGGGTGGGAAACCCTCGCACCTGAGATGATTTCCACAGCTGGATGAGTATTTGGCATTTTTTATTCCCATCACAGGAAACAGAAACAATTAGCATCTTTCAGATCCTGCAAGGCAGAGTCCCCCAGAAAAGGTTTAGGAAGGGAGACCGGAATCACCCGAACCAGGACAGGTGAGACCTACAAGGGGCATTTCTGTGTTCCAAGGCTGTGTTCCCTGGACACCCTGAACAACTCTCTCCACTTCCTCCCACAGCACACGGGCACAAAGATGTCACACGTTCCCTGGGAAGAGACCTTGTCCAACAACAAACACAACACAGCACAATGCAACACCAGCTCAGCCCCTGCACCACCAGCACTTCCCTCAGGGTGCTGTTGGTAACACAGCCTGTGGCTCATAAGAGATGAGAACCCCGAGCTGGTCTTTATAAAGCAGAAGTTTTTCTGTGTGATCCAGCACAGAAAAATTCAAGTATTTTCAACAAAACTCTTGATTCTGAATGCTGGACTGTTCTCAAATGGAAAACAAGCGAAATTAAACAAAGAACAAACAAAAGGGTGGACAAATGCTGCGAAAATATAGTGGCAAAATATTAAATCTATATAAGAAATTAAGATCTGATTTCCTGCCTTCTTACTAGCACTACTGAAGTCCTGATTAAATACTTTCCTTCACAGGACCTTAACAAACCTTTTCAGATGCAAAGCAGCATCCATAAAGAATGATACCAGTTCTTAATTTCTTCTTAACACCTTCAGCAGATCTAACTCACAGGTGGGTGATCTGCTCTGACAGTTCACTGCTGTCGATGTGGGAAGGTCCTGCTCCTCCTATTCCTACTCTGGGGCTTGATCAGCACCTCCACAAGTCAATGCAGCTCACCAGACCAACAAAAATAGTACTGAGAACAAAATTACATATTTAATTCATGAAACACACAAATCCCATTTTAATGAAGGGGTGAATAACTACAAGAGATAGCACATGGAGGAGGAGATGCACTCTATAAAAGGAGAATAAAGATACTCTCAACACCATTTTGCTGCTAAATACCCTTTGCTATATGTACAACAGCAGCCTTTATCTTCATGTTTTCATCTAGAATAATTGAACTCCTAGGTTTGCCTAAAAAATACATCTTATTAGATAATTTCAATTTTCCTTCTGCAACTGTGGTCAGCATTTATTTTTTTAAAAATTTTGACATACATTTGTCCCCAATTTCATCAACATGCAATAGGCAGCAACACATCTGAGCACGGAGAAGCCTCCAATACAATCAGAACAGAACAAACACAGCCCCGGTTATTAAACATCCCAAACCAGTCTCTTTTTCCTGACTGCTTCCAGGTTTAGGGATGTGCCCTGGCAGCCGTAGGAAATGCAGGTTTCGCTGCGAGCGTTTCCCTGGCACAGGGCTAGGCTGGACCGGGTGAAGGTTCGGCCTCTCCCCGCAGTGACTCAGGGCCGGGCAGAGCCGGTGAAGCCCCTCGGAGGCAGCGCCGGGACCCGCAGCGCTCCCGGCCCGGTGCTGGGGGGGCCCGCCCCGCACAAACACGAGCCCGCCCGGGGGCCTGACACAGGACACGACACGCAACCCAACACGAACCGAACCGGGCCGGGCCGGGCACTCCCAGCCCCCGCAGTCCGCAGCGGGGTCTCGCCTTTACCCGGGCCCCGCCCGCGGGGCAGCGCCTGTGCCTGAGGGGAGCCGGGACCGGCAGCGGGACCGCCCCGCCCTGCGCCGGCCGCAGGAGCCCCCGAGGGCCGGGGAGGCACAGAGACCCCCGAGGGCGGCACAGGGGCCCCGAGCGGCCTCCGGACCGGCCTCACCCACCATGATCGAGCCGCCGCCTCCGCCCCGTCTCGGCCCCGGCGCTGCCCCGGAAGCGCTTGGAGCGCGGGGCGGGGCCGCTCCGGAGACACCGCCCGAACCCTCGGACCCCTCGGACCCCTCGGAGCCTGCACAAGTTTTCCCCAAGCTCCCGAGGCCGCTCCCGGGAACGCGGTGTGTCCCTAATCCCGCTTTAGGGACATCAGCGTGAAACCCCATCCTTCCAGTACCTGAAAGGGACTTACAGGAAAGGTGGGACGAGTGTATTTACAAGAGCCTGGAGTGACAGGACAAGGGGGGATTGGTTCACATTGAAAGAGAGGAGGTCTAGATTAGATATTAGGAAGAAATCCTTCCCTGTGAGGATGGGCAGACCGTGGCACAGGGTGCCCAGAGAAGCTGTGCCTACCCCTGGATCCCTGGAAGTGTCCAGGGCCGTGTTGGACAGGGCTTGGAGCAACCTGGGCAAGTGGAAGATGTCCCTGGCCCAGGGCAGGGGGTGAAATGAGACTGCTTTTAAAGGTCACTCCCCACCCAAACCATTCTGCGATTCCATGATAACAGATGTGGGGAGTTCTTTTTCCCCCAAATGGCCGCAACCCCTCAGCTGCTGCTGGAGCCCCCCCGGGACAGAGGCAGAGCCACTCCAAGGCATGGTGCACTCTAAAGCCCTGAGACCTCCCTGCCACAGCCCCGGGGATCCGTGTCCTGAGGGTAAAGGTGAGTGCTGCCCCTGCCAGCGAGAAAGGGAGAGCTCTCCGCTCCCTTGGGGGAAGGACTGGGGATGACCCACAGTCTGATGGCAAAACAAAGTAACTCATCCAAGAACTGCATCCCCATAACCCCAGCTCTGTTCTACACACACAACAGCAACAGCTGGGACTTTTCCCTCTGACCTCAGGCTCTGCTAGAAGGGAAACAGAGAGTCCCAAAATGGTCCAAATGGACCTTAAAGGCCATCTCATGCCCCCCCCCCCCCCTGCCAGAGGTAGGGACAGCTACTATTCCAGGTTGCTCCAAGCCCCATCCAAGCTGGCCTTGGACACTCCAGGGATCCAGGGTCAGCCATAAATTCTCTGGGCAATTTGTGCCAGAGCCTCACAACCTTTACAGGGAAGAATTTCTTACCAATATCCAATCTAAACCTACTCCCCCATCAGTTTGAATTCTCCTCCTTTTGGGACCACAACCCTGGAATCAGCAAACAGACACTGGGCTCATACTGAGCTCCTACAGCAGTCACACAGAGCTGGTATTGGGTGAAATGTAAAACATGCCCTCATAAATAGATTTTTTTTTCCCCCTTCTTAAAGTCAGGATTTGACACAGCAGGTAAACTCACTGGCCTCTCCAATCTGTCAGAGTCTGCTTCTCCTCAGAGAAAACAAGATTTCTCCAATGAGCCCTGTCATTTGTGCACTGCTGGGCTGACAGGTTGAGAATCGAAATTGGATCAGGCATTGCCAGAGATCAGGAAAAAATCCTTCTTTAGGATCCAAGAGATATGGCTATTTCCTCTTCTAGTGGCTATTTACAGCTCTGCAACCTAATTCAGTTAAATTCTAATCTCTCTTACCAGTGCAGCAGTGAGTTTTACAGCTTGGCTACAAGAAGTCACTGTGCCATGGATTGATTTCATTTCTGGTCTGTGCAGTGGCAAGATTTGGGCAATAGTAAGGATCTGGTGGATAATTTGGGCAATAATAAGCAGCGCACAGCTGCCATCAGACACCCAACCAAACACGGGTTTGTTTAAACAACCATTCCCATCCTGCCATGAACAAAACCTTCAACACTCCCACCCAGGGCTGGTGCTGACATTAGCACCCTCATCATTAAAGGAAATAGAAAAAAAAAAGGTGCAACATTGGAGACATACAAAATGGAGATGTACATTTAACATACATTGCATTGTGATTAATTTTTGCCTTTTAACAATAAACTTCAGGTGTATGTGAAATACCCTTGTAGCTGTACTCATAAAGCTCTCAAAGCAGTGTCAAATTTTGGGTTTAGACAACTTACTAGGATGCTTTTAAGTGGTTCCATTCAAAGCTTGGAGGAAGCAACTCCACACCAACCTCCCTGCTGCAGAAAAAGGCAGTTGTTACTGCATGTATTTCCCTGGCACAGAAAATCATCCTTGGGATTTGCTGCCCCTGACAAAATTGAGTTCACCAAGCTTGTGGGAACACCTGGGAAAGTCAGCAGAGGGAGAATCCAGTGGGAAGGTCTGCAGCAGGGAATATCAGGGAAGGATCAGTTTAGGGACCATTTGACCAAACTGGACAGAATCACATCCCTGAGACAGAATGAGAAAATTAACTAGGTTGGAAGAGACCTTTGAGATCATCAAGTTCAGTATTCTGTGACCCTAAGACCTGACGGGACATCCCTGTGAGCACTGAGGAAACTGGAACCTCACTGCAAAGCCCATCTCAATTATCTGGGAAAGCTTATGGCCATCAGGAGAGGTTTTCACAGCAGGAAGAATCTAAATGCCACCTCCCCATTCAAGGAAGATGAGGGACACTACCAGGCTGGTTGGCCTCACTGGAGCTTTTCCCCCCTCCTTTGTGGCACTCTACCAATCCTAACCACTTGCAGTGTCATTCCTCATTGTTGGTATCCCTGCACCAGTGTTGCAAGGAGATGTTACAGCTGTGGCTCCTGCAGGACCTCCCTCCACACCATCTCCCTCAGGCCTCAGCAGCCTCACAGCCATCACTGGCTCCTCAGGGCAGCATCCACAAGCACTAAAAATCCACAAATTGTGTCCAAAATCTCCAATATCCAATGCAATCAACAAGGGTGGACAAGGTCTTGGGAACGAACTATTCCTGAAGAATCCTAGTGGAAGGACAAGTCCAGGCAGCCTGACCCTTGCCCCCAGGAGCACACAGACAATTCATTTCCACTTGGATATTCTGTCACACATGAGGAATAAGGACCAGACCACCAGCTCTTTAAGTAGTTTTATAAAAGTATTTGACTTACTGAGATACTGTTACAGTTACCTGAGTATTTGGAATTACAATGCAAGGAAATATTGACAATGAATTTCAGTACAGTATTTTACAATCCAGTGCTGCTGATCCCAGTTTCTACATGAGTTCACTAGAGCACATATACACAAACAGTGATTCTTGGAGAAGATTAAAAGACACCACAAAAAAGGGGGCTGGAGATACCAATATAACAGAGTTGAGATTACAAACCAGTGCAGCATGTATTAAAATAAAATTAAAAAAAAAAAATAAAAAAGAAAACCCTAACCCCCCCCAAACAATTTTTTATTTTTCTCAAAATAATAAAAAAGGTTGTTTTTTTTAAACACAAGCAACTGGATTAAAAAACCCCAAACTTCCATACTAGATAAAGAATGTATTTACTGTGCATGTCATTAATAAATGAACAGTTCCTGAGCTACTTATAACAGTAAGGCTTTGTTAATTCTCAGTATTTCATTTTCTCATGTCATTCTCATGAGGGAAAACTCTAAATAAAATTTCTTTTAATACTTGGTAATTAGGATCAACTGACAGTTGCATATGAATGTACATTTGTGACATACTAGGAATTTATGCAGCTCAGGTTGCTAAAACAGTTGAAGCAGTGGGAGACAAATTAATTAATCTCTGCTGAAAATCTCACTTGTAAATCCAATCCACAAAAACCTGTTATCTGGGATAGCAGCTGCTCTGGGCTCATCCCTGTATTGCTTCACCAGATCCTCAAAAAGAACTGAAAAATGCACCAGTGACTTGTATAATTCCTTTTAACTTCTACACAACTTGCTGTAAAAATGTAACAGATTTGTTATTATTCACAAGTCAAATGCCTAAGGAATCTGAACTGGTGCCTTCAGAAATATGGTCAATGTAATGCTGTAAAGTTGCTTTAAACTTTTTCTATTTGGCCAAATCCGATGTTTCACTGATTGTTTTCCCCCCTCAATGAATTCTTTATTTGCAATATTTTTAAATCATTATCTGGTGCTTGGAATATCCAGCCCCCTTTCTCCCATCCTGGTACAGCAGAAAAGACATATAAACATGCCATTTAAATTAAAGAAACAATGGGATAAGTAGAATCCTAGACATCAAAAATATATACAAGCAGGTATGTTTTTCCTGAACTAAACATTTCAGCCATAAAAATATTCAACAGCCAAACCCTATAGAACTAGGGCTAAGGCTATTTCAATTATAACTACTCTTTATTTTAAAAATATAGGGCTGACAGCCTTTTGGGTGATATTTATACATGAACAATAGTTCTAGGTTCCCTACACGAATTGTAAAGCAATATGCAGAACATAGACTATTTTTCATAGCTTAACCTTGCATTATCTTGCTTAATTTAATCTCTCTTGTAAATATGTTAGATAACTACATTTCACTGTAAGAATTAATATAAACAGAAAATATATATAAGGCTTTTTTTTTCTCATGAGCTGTATACTGTCATAGATCCAAATGTTGTGGAAGTTGGCAAGTCTCCTCCCAGTCACACCTGAAGGTGAATTCTCACCATCAATGAACTTTAGATGAGGGGCATTTCTGTATCATCAGCACCTCTCCCCAGGCCTTCCTTCAATTAAGCCTGACAAGTCCCACCCTCTTGCCTTCCCAAAGCATTTATCTCTAAGTCCCGACACACCTGTGAAGTCAGTTAAAACCTGTAGTGTCTTGGTTCTTAGGCCTGAATTGGTTTTTCCCTCTTGCAGTTTAGATGGATAAGACAGCAGGAAAGAAATACTGTTTTCCAGACTGAATGTTCAGCTTTACACTTCCCCACTTCCTGTTTCAGCTCTGTCATCTGAGAGAGTCTTAAATGCAGCTCCTGCCCCAGCGCTCTGAGCTGCAGGTTTGCTTTAGTATGTGCTACATGTTATTTCAAGTGTCACGTCTCTTACTGTGGCTACAGCTCATTTCACTGGTGTCTGACTTCCTCCCTTCGGGGGAAGGGAAAGGGCTGACCAGACCCAAAAAGTGCATTCAGTCTAAAGGAGCAGTAAAATGCAAAATGTTATTGTAAACCAGAAAAGAATGAAGAGATTCTGAAAGGAAATAATAGATGTTAATTCAACAGGAACTTGCTACAAAAGTTACTAGCTATAAGCAGCTAAGTGGGTGAATTAGCTTAGAAACCTCCTCAAAAACTTTAGTTTCAAACTTTATAGAACTATTTACTGATGCTCCAGCTTCCCAAAAACCTGTAATCCGTGTCTGAACTTTCTAATCCTCTTGCCTCAGCCAGTCTCACACATCAGTTCATCCACAGAAATGATGAGTAGGATCATTTTCTGAATCCAGTTGTTTTGTGCTTCTTCCTGAGAGCCGAACGAACTCTTCGGAGCAAACTGACTGCAACATGTAGGAAAAACACCGAGGGTAATGTCCATTAACACTGCTGACAAACAGCCTACAAACAGGAACCTCAATGGAATCAGTGCAATCCCAGCTAGGCTTGTCTTTTGCAAAACAAGTGAAGTACCACAGTGTTAATATTGATTTCAAAGTTAAAATGTGTTACACAGCAAAAGCTCTGAACCCTTCAGAGGGCACAGAGCAGTGTTCCAACCACTTTGGGCAGGTGTCTCTTTTGCTCACAGGCGCAGGATTGGGATAAACCAAAGCAAAGCCATGCCCTGGATTTGTGCCACAGTTTGACATCCCCTTAAGAGCAGTTTCAGTCCAGCTGGTGCATGAGCAGACTCCAGGCAAGGAAGAACAGTCTGGCCACACTGGAGTTAGAAAAAGGAGCTTAAGGATTAGAGCTGCTCACAGCACGGAGGTGGATCCAGGCTGGCTCTGACACTGCTGTTAGGAGGCTCAGGATGCTGCTGCAGCATTGCAGCTACCAATGAACTTCCCAGTGCATCAGTAGCAAAAATGCTACTAAAAAGGAAAGACAAAACTATTGTTAAAAATCTGTCAGTCATTAAGGACACATTCTAATTAATGAATGGTAAAACAAAGCAGAGCCCAAAGCTGTATTAAACCTCTACTCTGGTCATTAGTCACTTGTAGCCGTATCGGATTGCGCATTTGATTTCTGAAAGTGCTCAGCAGAAATCCAGAGTTAAGGTGGATAACCTCAGGATAACATCCATTTATTTACACATTAGTACTGTTAAATAAATCCAAGTCATGTCTACTTTACAAGGAAGTGTGCAACAAGCAGAAGAAGTGAAGCACATACATCATGTTGGGTTCACATTCTTCAAGGTGCAAATTTCAGCTACTCTTGCCCAAATCCTTCTGTTTCTTCAATTGCAAATAACAGCTTTTCCTTTAACTGCTCATAATTTTTATATGGTGGAAGGTCTAAGCGATTGAAACTGCAAAATAAAAAAAATTAAGTACTGATGAAGAATTCAATAGGAACAAAAAATCCATTATGAATATGAGTGATTGGAATTTTTGCTGTGGAGATGGATACTGGGATTTATACCCTGAAAAAACCTGACTACTGATATAAATGTATGTATTTCTGAGGGCAGAGGTTAGTATTCAAGTGCTCATACAGTGATAATTTTCATTAACTTTTCCTAGTTGGAGGAAAACCAACTTCTAGGTGGTTAATTAGAGTCATCATTCTGATACAAAATTTTCAATTTGTGTGGTTTTGCCTACCCAAAGAAAAGAGTAGAAGTGACCTTTTCTCTGGAAGTGTGTGAAGGTGGCTATTCTACTAAGGAGTACAGTGATAACAAAAGATAGTCCCAACCTTGTTAAACACTACTGGTAATGACTTTAATTGTTCAGTAATATATTACACAAATCCATGGAATTCCCAGTGGAATCTATTCCATGCCACAAGAGCTTTTCAGAAGTTCAGCTATCATTCAACAACATAGTTCATTGGTGTAATTTGTGTTTGCTTTCACAGAGTCTCAACCATTTCAGCATATTAGCCATTTACTAAAATGTCACAGCAGACTGTGGTCACCAAAACCAGAGCATTAGCAATATTCTGATTTGTTATGTACTCACCAGGTATGACTTCTGGGTAACCAGTTTTCCTTTCCAACTTTTTCGATACAGAATTTTTGAGGTCCATTGCTCCCTGTAACAAATTCCAATAGACAAGGCATAATCCAGCTACCTTTCTATCACTGTAACACACCTGAAGCATGCAAGGCTAAAATAAAGACAGGATTTCCATTATTTGCATGGAGAAGGGACATTTGTCTCACTCTACAGCTCTGCCTAGATCAAAGTATACATGTGGAGAAATGCATCAATTTGAAGTGATTTTAAAGTGCAATAAATAGGTGAAAACATTCCTTCCATCTTTTTCCATCATAGCTCAAGTATATGCATGGCTTACAAAACAGCATTTAATATAAAACTCATTTAAAATGCTGTAAATGTATTATTAGGTTCTTTTTAGAAGTATCTCCTGCATTAGAAGGGTTATCAATACATACCCATAAGGTCAGCAAATCCTCCCACTGGCAATCTGCATGTTCCAGTCACAAACTGCAAGAGTCTCATCCTCTTCTCATTATCTATTTCTTTCACAAACTGAAAAACAGTAATTGAAATAAACATTTAGGGATAGATTCAATCTTCAAACTTTTACATCATCACCATCCACAGATGAACAGTAATGTGGCTGTTGGGAACAGATGGGTTAGCAGTAACAGTTTCTATCTGCACTCTGCAGGTGTGCTCAGTGTTCTGACCACTGTCCACTGAGCTGTGCTCTGTAACTTCTGCTGGTCTGAGAATAAAGCAAAATCTGCAAACCTGCCAGAACCACACAATCTGCCTGCTGGTCCTGGTGTAGTGCCTGTAGATGGTGTGTCTCTGCCAGTCATTCAGGTCAATTTCTTGCATTCCACAGAGAAGCACCTTTGGGGCAGAAAAAGGGAAATAAGCAGAGGAGTACAAATTTCCACTTTCCTTCTCTGACCTCGCACACAGCAAAAGAGAACAACTGGACCCCCACTTAGCAGCACCTGCAATAACAGTGCACCTGGTTTTAATTTTAAACTTCATCCAAAACTTCTATAAACAAAGACTGATGATGAAGTGGTTCAAAGACTGGTTCATGAAGTGTATTTGGAGAGGCCACAAATTAGAGAGCATCTGTGTTGTGAAAAATGGAGTAATTGTTTGCAATTTTAGGAATAAATTCTCCCCTGTGAGGATGGGCAGGCCCTGGCACAGGGTGCCCAGAGAAGCTGTGGCTGCCCCTGGATCCCTGGAAGTGTCCAAGGCCAGGATGGACAGGGCTGGGAGCAACCTGGGCTAGTGGATGGTGTCTCTGCACATGAAAGGGGGCTGGAGCAAGATTATTTAAGATCCCAATCTAAACCATTCTGGGATTCTATGTAGACATTCCAGCCAGTTTATCTTTGCCTAGCCATACAATTCTTCACTAGGGATGGGATGTTTTGTTTTGATGGTTTTACTTTTCAAACTGAACAGATGATTCAGAAAGTGTAATTTTGAGAGATCAAACCCAAACCAAGAACTTGGCCCAGTCTATATGCAACCATCCACTAAATATCTATCTGGCTTTATCTCTCATTCTGTCAAGTTACTCATTCTTTGAACACAGGCAAATCAAAGAATCACAAAGACAAAGTAAGAAATTTCTGCTGACAGAATCTGGGCATTTAGAAATATCTAAGTTGGCTGCAAAAAGGAAAGTTAAGGAAAGCACATTAATCTAATACTATTCCATGAAGTTTCCCCCATATTCCCTATAAAACAGTTGTTAGCCTCAGTGAGTTCTGTTCTTCAGATGCACTGACTGGAGTTTATTTTATGTGTAATGACCTGGATCCAGCAATAGCCAAGCAATCCTTTACCTCCAGTTCCTTTGCATCAAAATACTGCAAATACTGTTGTGGCAGTATTTCATTGAAGCCTTCAAAGAAAGCCTGTGTCTGCTCCTCAACACCTCGGGACAGTCTCCATTCTGCTACTAGCCTGGAAAAGAAGACACACCAAGATCATTTAAATGGCTCATGCTAACCCAAGTCCACATCTTTACCTATTTTGAGATGAACTGTAAGCTAAGTTAAAAAAACATGGAAAGTCTGGAAAGTTCTGGGGACAGAGCACCGTATAATTTTATCAGCAGCCTTTACTCTGTGCAAATGATTGCATTTTTTCTCTAAATTACCCGAAGTGTTAAACCCTTCTGCTACAGAAGTATTTTGGACTCAAAGAGGAGGCAGCATCTCTTCACTGATTACATTAATGAGAGCACAGCAGTCCTAAGGTGTTTGAAGATTTTGTCTGATGTTCTCCCCAGAAATCTCAGTTGTTATCCATGACAAGGTAAAAAACAAGTCAAGTTGTACTGGTGAAGAGCAGCAGGACTGCCAGCTTACCAAGCAGTGACTATGTCCATTTGGAAAGTTCCATATTTGTTTCTGTTAATCATGAAACTGCTCTGTGGCAGAAACTCCACTCTCCATTAATAAAAGGGTGAAAAGCAGGCAGGAGACCCGGAGAACCTGAACCCAGGGAGAAGCAGATATTATGCTGAATTCAAGCCTAACCTGTCAGGAGTGCTGGAGTCTAAAGGAGAGGTGGCTATTTCTCATTTCAGTCCTAGAAACTTGGGGGACTTAAAGCAGGACTTGGAGTAAGGCAAAAGAATCTGAATGAAACTGTTAATTCGAGCTCTCCCTGGGTTCCTAGGAACTAGAGAAGAATGACTTTCTGCAGAACCTCCCTCCTGCCAAATGCCAGTATGTTTCTGGTGCAAACACCACCTCTTTTGTGAATCACTGAAATGTCTGCAGATTTCTCATATGATGAAAATAGAGCCCACTCCCAACTCCCTCCCCCTGCCTATGGAAAAATCCTTCACAGAACATATCATAACAAAGAGGAAAATTCTCTGTGATTCAGTTTAGTTTGTGCCTGCAATGTGTGATGATGTTTTTTGCAAGCACATTCTCCAAGCTTCTATGTTGAAGTTCACACCTTAAATCAGAGCTGCTGTACTGCTGCACACTGAGGAAGGAGGGGACATTTCAGGACAAAGCAGGTCACTGTTCACATGTTTATTCTTTAATCACTCCTAGGCTCCTTCACTCAATCTATTGCTTTAAAACATTTTGGTGCTGCAAATATGATCCTTATTTTATGACAATACAACCTATGACAAAATTCAAAACACTGTTACACCTACAAGACCAGTTCATATAAAACTAACAGCAATTCCAAGTATCTTTGAAAAATAAGAATCTTCAGAAAAACATCCAGAAATGTTCTCAAAAAAACCCACACAAAAAACAACCCCTCAAAACCCCATATGAACCAGAAATGGCTGGCTAGAACACCAGCAGGCTATAAAGCAATATAATTAGAGTAATAAACAGATGTAACATTTCATTAAATATATGACAGTCACAATTCTTGTCATGGTATTCTGCTAAACTGAGATAACTCTAGGAAAAAAGTGGACTTTCTTCTAACCATGATCTTTAGGAAAAGTGGACTTTAGAAACTTAGGTCTATCAATATTCCTGTTTCAAATATGAGATCCAAACACTTGCCACTTGTTGCCAGCATCAGCAATTGTTCAGCAATGCTTTAGATGACACAGACAGTCTTTTGTTGCTAGAACTCAAAGAAAGAAAATAACAGAGTATTTTAAAGTCTTCACTTATTCTTACCTAATGTAGTCTTCTTTATTTTCTTCTGTGACCAGAATGTTGCTACCATTTGGCTTCAAGTCATGGCTTTTGATTTCACCTAGTATTTCTTTATCAACAGAAAAAAACATTTCCAAGCCACATTCTTCAATATCATTCTCTCTGGAAGGAAAAAAATACAGTTTTAAAATAACTTTGTTGAGAACTTGCACACAGCAGAAGAGATGAGTATGAAGAACCTTAAGGTAGAAAGTTTGGAGTTAAATAGTCAAGATAAGGAAATGTTCCTTACACAGTAATTATGGCCTTGCCAGAAGTCCTGGAGTTTATATGTTGATTTATGCTTTTGGAAAGTGAAGAACTGCCTGTATATACAGAGGTTTTGATGATCGTTTTCCTCCAAAATCAAGTGCAAAATCCAGACCCATAACACAGCAATGCCAGTCTTGAAAACATGGCTATGGTTTATTGAGCCCCATGATGCAACTGCACTTCTGAACTTCATCTTTCCAAAATATATGGTACTGCATGAAACCTTGGATGAGGAGGGAAGGCTTCAGATGAAAGGCTGATTTTATTTCATCATCTATCCCTTTTAAAATGAAAGCTCCAGCTCAGTTTGGGCACCGAGGTTTGGTGGATGACCTCTGAAAGTCCCCCTCCAAACTCAGTCAATTTGTGAAATCCTCAAACTTGTGGGAATGAGAAAAACAGCCCTCTGATTCAAGTGCCAAGGAATGCTGCCTGCAAAGTTATAAAATTTTCTTTTTTGTGAGGAACAAAATTATGTCTGTCCTGACAGACATGGCTCTTCTCCCCTGTAAATGTGCAGTCCTTTCCTCAAGGGTACCTCCAGCAGCACTGCAGAAAAGCAGGCTCAGCTACACTAAAGTTTGGGTCTGGATTGAGAGGACTCTGCAGCCCTGGAGGTCTGAAGCCTTTTCTCCAATTTTCACATCCTTAAGTGATTTTTCAAAGGGGCAAAGCCTTTTCTGTGCTTCAGCCTAGAAGATTTCTATCACTACAGAAATTGCTTTGAATTAAAATGAAGGCACATTAGCAGCATATCCATGGAGTGCAGAACATACTACTCTGAAAACCAAATAAAATTCCTTTCTCAATTCTTAATCATCTCATGCTGCTTTCTCTGCTCCTCAGTATTTAATATGAACCTCCCAAGAATCACCACTACAGATTAAAATCTTGGCTTATATATTTAGTTTTGCATTTCAAAACCCAATCTATTCTCACACCTCCGATGAAGTTCTCAAACCATGTTTAAAACCATTCTTAGTGTGATTCGTAAGTGAAATGTTTTGTCTCTAGTCACAAGAAAGACTAATTTTTCTGCAAAATTGTTTTTATTATAGCTGAAGAAAAAAATTTACTCAGTTTGTCTTTCTTTTTCTTCTAATATATTTGTTAACGTTTTTAACTGAAAGAAAAAAAAATCTGTGTTACTGAAACAAATGGTGCACATCAACCATGGACGAAAACATGTGGCATCCTCCTATGACAAAATCAGTACAAAATTACAGTGCTTTAGAAAAAAGAGGTTTTAAAAATTATTTCTTAAAATATCTCTAATATATAATTCCAAAATAACTGTGGTCTAGAAACTCCACATCCTTTTTACTTGCTAGTCTCTGGAGAGGAATTTGCAAAAGAGTGGAAGAGAAGGACTCCACAAGAGCATGGACAGAGAGGTGCCTGACCATGCAGACACAGAAGGCTGCAGGTAGGAATGGTCTGGAATCATTAAGCTTGGGGTAAAAATACCAGGACAGCTAGAACTTCTTTAAAGCATTAAATCTTCAATACCAACCTTGAAGTCAAATTGCAAGTGTGACTAACAGAAGAATTATGTGGTAGTAAATAATAAACTACATTTGTTAACTTTGTGGTCTTGTAGCACTAAACATTTTGTTTTCTAACTAAACCAGTACTAGAGAAACATTAAATGGGTTTTTGCTGATTTCTTTTAATCAGTTATCTGAAAAGTCTCAGTTGAATTTACTCAAGCCATTTTATTTGTAACCATGTTCAACACTGTCACATCTGTATGTCTAACTAGAATTAGTAACAGCCAATAAAAACACAACACAAGATGCTGCACGGAATATTCAATGAACCAGAAAGGCTCTGCATTAGCAAATCATTCTTTGTGTATCTAAAGTCACAGTAAAAATTCCATACTGCTCTGCAACGTTAGATTATACTTTTCGGTGGGGTTGTTAGTAATAGATTTACACCTACTTCTTGGCAGAAGTGAAAACCAAAAACATTGTATTGCTATTTCAAGAACAAAATGAAGTCAAACTCACTTTACCCAGATGAGAGAGTTGTAAAACTCTGGATCAACAGATTCTAAATCCTTGAGTCCTACTGCCTTGTTTAGGATACGTTTATAGAATGGCAGAGAGAAACCAGTGTCGATGAACTTCCCATGGAACAAAGCCTGAGGAACACAAAAACAGACAAAATAATGCAAAGGATGCTTCAGTACTTAATACGACAACATTCTGTTCTCTGGGCCCATGAAATCTGACAGCCAAAGAATTAAACCAACCTGAGTACCATCACTGCCAATATGCTGAAGTAGCTTATACCAACAGGAGTTATAGCCAAAACACCTGATACTGTCAGTTCAAAAATGGATTTTTTTCATTATCCATCTGATGGCACAGTATTTATTCATAGGAAAATTACAGGACAGACCCGCTTCCTGCTTTAGGACTTACCATGGCAATGAACCTCCCGATGAATCTGAAGTATTTCAGGTGGTCTGGGTTGATGTAAGAGGCTGGGTTTATCTGCAAGCAGTAGTTATCTTTCCCTGCATATTCAAACAGGCAATACATGGGGTTCAAGACTTCGTGTGACAATAGAAAGAACCACTCCCTGAAATCACACAAACAATAAAAACACTTTTCAAAATAAATCACAGCAGAAATTACTGTAGTAATTGTAACTGTAGTACTGTAGTACTGTAACTCATGTTGACTCAGGCCCCTGTTGGGCCTCTTTCCCCAGAGAGCAGCTGGCCCACACTGACACCAGAGGGAAACTACAGCAAATTACAAATTAAAATGAGAAGTTACAATGATACACAACTGTCAGTGGCTTGGATAAAACCCACTCTTATCTAAATGAGCACATTACAAGTCTACCACTGATCTAAACATCCAGGGTTAGGGAATGCCAATTAACGTATGCACTTCACAGTCACATTCCAGTCAAGACTTTGGATTTAAATGTAGGTTTCTGTTCACTTTTTCAATAAACTCTACTTTGACATTAACAGTTGGGTCACAGGCTTATGTTAGTTCAGTAAATTGCATCTCTTTAATTGTGGAGTTGATTAAAGTAACTCCTAATGCAAGCTGAAAATCATTTTACACAGTTTTAAGACATGCTAACATCTTGCAGAACTGTCTTCCTCAGATGTTCCAAGCTAAGGAATAAACTTCACTCCTACTGTGAAAGCACTGCAATTAAGTACTTTGGGGAAGCCATCACATCACCACTAGCAGAACAAGTTATTATCTACCATTTCAGTGTAGTTTACCTTGCCACACCTCCATAATCTAAACCTTCTTCACCAGGGAAAATAACCCATAAACGTCTCCGGAGATCCTGAGGGCTGAAGCTCATTATCTTAGTGAAAGAAAAACAATCGATTTTTTAAATGAAAACGGCTATAAACACTGCTTAGAATTATTACTATTTTCTGACAAGCATTAGAGCATTTAATAATTTGGAAAAATTTTAATCAGGGTCTACAGACTTTAACAAAACCTTAACATTTTAACCTTAGGTCTACAAAGGTTAATAAGAATGGCACTCAATGCAAATAGAATTAATAATTTTTGTTTTAAAAAAATTGCTCATTTCAAGACAACTAGACTAAGATCAACTTAATATATTTTTTTGCACATAGCCCATGCTAGTACAACACATTGTGAGGAAAATGCACACACATAAGCACAACACAAAAATATCCTGAGAATGGGGTGCTGCTCTGCCCCAGCAGTCTCCTCAAAATCAACTCAGATTTTAAATCATTCTGAGGAAAAAAAATTACCTTTGTCAGATAAATGAGTGCCAGAACTACATATTTTAGCATGATCATGTAAGTGTGAATGCAGCCTATTAATTTTTTTTTGTTAGTCTGACTTAAAGTAACATTAGCAAGATATCAAAGGTTCAAAAATGACATGTGAGAATAAATTTAACAACACTATTTTTCATGCCCATTACTCCCATGTTTTAACACAATACCTGCTGAAATGAGTCCTCAAATAATGTTTTTCTGCTCACTGTGATCTTTATGTGCTGTGGCATTGCCAGTTGCTGAAACGAAATTTTTTAGATGTGAAGGGTACAATCACTTAAAGTTTCCACTACTCAGTTTGGACTGCTATTTGTTGTATATATTAAAAGGTACAGTTGAATTTCATTAATCAATATAAAACAAACCCAGCAATCAAGGTATCTGAATTGTAATTTAATCCAAGAAAAATTGGTTCCAACATTGCTAACTACAGTGACATGAACACAGCTCCAGATGCTGCTCAGAACAGGAGCACTCCTACAACATACTGGAAAACATGAAGATCAATAACATATTCCAACTGAGGAAGACTTTCTACCCCAGAATTAATGAGACACATGAAGAACCTCTCCTGTAAGAAAAGGCTGAAAGAATTGGGATTGTTCAGCCTGGAGAAACTTCAGGGTGACCTAATTGTGGCCTCCTAGTACCTGGAAGGGACCAACAAGAAAGATGGAGAGAGATTATTGACAAAGGCCTGGAGCAACAGGACACAGGGAACAGCTTCCCACTGCCAGAGGCAGGGTTAGGAGGGATATTGGGAAGGAATTCCCAGCACCTGTGAGGGTGGGGAGGCCCTGGCACAGGGTGCCCAGAGAAGCTGTGGCTGCCCCTGGATCCCTGGAAGTGTCCAAGGCTGGATGGGGCTTGGAGCAACCTGGGCTAGTGGAAGGTGTCCCTGCCCATGGCAAGGGGTTGGAATGAGATGATCTTTAAAGTCCTTTACAACTCAAACTAGTCTGTGATTCTTTCAATTTAATAAAAAAATTAGAATATCCAGGCTATACTGCACAAAATTCCAAGTGAAAAACAAGGCTAATCTCTCCACTATTTTCAAAGGTTAATTCAGTGACTCTTGAAAATTGGAACATTTAAACCACAGGCTTTTCCCTAAACATCAAGTTACTTCATCTCTTGATATAAGGAGCTTAGAGGACCAAGACTGACACGCTGGATCTTGATATTATGTTAGAGCAGCCCATGTGCACCACAGTATATCCCTTAGTGCTTAGACATGTCTGTTGTGTTGCAAGGGCCTTGCATTTTCTGCTAGAAGTGGGTATTCATATAGAAAGTAGATCTTGTATTAACTCTAAAAAAACTGTGCCTCCATATAGTCCTGTATTAACAGCAGCAAGAAAACACTATTCAGAAACCCACCACTTCAAAAAAAGTAGGGAAATTGATGTTTTCTTTTATTCTAAAACATTTTAAAGCCAAAAGTTACATCACTTTAAATCTTACATGGGATTATACATTTCCTGCATTTACTCCCTCCTAATTTAACTCACCTTTAACCTTAGAGTAGTTAGATTCCCTTTATTGGAAGGCACTGAAGAAGGTATTGAAAGCATGTAAGCAAAACCAAAAATGCAAGCAAATATTGCCAAAAAATGAATCCATACCTGACACCAGAATCTGAAATAATGGACCTTGGCCTTGAAATCACGCACATAAGCTATCTGGGGTCCGTTGTCTCTGCAACCGAAAAGGAGGAAAAGAATGAATTTCCAAGTGTTTTTGTAACTGAAGCAAAAGCCTGCAAATGAATTAGTTATACAGCTGTATGGTTTAGCTGGCTATCTAGTCACATTTTTTGATTTTGGGGTGTAATTTCTTGTTTTAAAACTAAAAAGAAAAATCTTCCTTTGTAAACTGTGGAATGCTTAACAGTACATTTAAAACACTACCTGAACATTAACTGTAAAAAAAGATTATAACAATATAGAAGGGATGACATTCAGTTAACTTGGGAGGTAAATTCTGGTTTCAACTTCATTCTGGTTCCTAAAAAAAAAAAAAATAACCAAAAAAAAAGAGAGACTAGTAATGCTAGGAAAGGGATTTGGTCATCAACAGGAGAGATGCAGCTCCTCCATTACTCTCAAATCTCATACACTATGTGGCAAGAAGGATTCTGCAGTGTTCAGAACTCTGCCTTCTTCAGGGACTTTCAGTGAATGAGAAATCCCAGGTAATTAAGCAGCATTGCTCCATGTAGAACCTTCCTGCCTAATAATGTAGTAAGAGGAAAAAAATAAGGATTTCAAAAATTACGTGTGCTAAACTTGACTTTTGAAATCTTAGTAAGATGTTAAGAACACTTACAGAGCAGACTTGCCCGTGCGGGGATCTATGTATGTAGTGGTTCTTCTATTGTGATCCACAAAATAGGGAATTCCATCCACAGTAAATCGCATTTCCCAGCCCTCTGGCAAGGGCTTCTCATTTAACTGACTATGGATACAAGAAAATACATGGGAACTGATCAACTTAATCCATTATGTCAATTGAGTAATACCTGAGACAGTAAGCATCTTGGAAAATCTAGAAAGTCTACAAACTGAGAAAGTTTCTTTTCGGATTTATTTTAGCTTCCCCCCCCCCCCCCCCCCCCCCAAAATTTGCAGTCAGCTCTCAATTAGATGAAAAGGACTGGTGAAGTAAACATTAGCTAATTTGCTTGCAATACCTTAAATAAAGGCAAGAAAAAACCTTAAGGGAAAAGTGTAAGCAAGGTTTATTGTTTTCTTCACAAACAGAATTTTATCTTCTAACTATGAGGCTTTTACTCAAAAACTGATATAATTTTAATAAGCAGCTTTTGGTACCTCATAAGCAGCTTTTGGTACCTCATGCATAATCACAGCAGCCAATAATGTTTCAGAATGACAAAAATAGAAGAAAATGCAAATACTGATCATGTAGAATGTTTTGCCCATTTCCAACTCAGTTTTGCTATACACAAAAGTAGATCTCAATATATCTGGGAGACCTGAGTAGTATCACTGTGAAGTACTCCCCAGTGGCTTCCCTCCATAGATACCATGTTCTGGCTGTGCAGCCCAAACATTCTGTTGCTGGGCTGCTCCAAGAGTAACTGCTCTCCACAGCTGGCTGCTGCAGAGGTGAGTGGCTACAGCTGTGATCCCTCTCACACAGCCTTGGCTGTCCCCCTTCCCCTCCTCCATGGAGGACAGGTGAGGTTGCTTCACCAAACAGATGTTTTCAGCTCAAACAGCAGTTGAGACTGAATACATTTCACCAACACCTTCCTGCCTCTATTCCTTACCTCAAAGACTTTGCAGTGACAGAGCCCAAAATAAACAGAACTGTAGTGTTTCTAGTAGTGCCTCAAATTCTCTGTCTTCTTTATTCCTCCTTTTTTAAAGAGGTGTGAGGAAAGGTGCTACAGTTTTTTGGGGTATGTCTTCTTTCTGTCTCCTATCCATCCCCAGATGTGTCCAAGGCCAGGTTGGACGTGGCTTGGAGCAACATGGGATAGTGGAAGGTGTCCCTGCCCATGTCAGGAGGGTGGAAGGAGATGGGCTTTAAAGTCCCTTCCAACCCAAACCATTCTGCAATTCTATGACTGTGCGGGAAACAACCAAAGTCTTACTCAAGACTCTGCACTATCCCATCATCATACAAAGGAAATCTCTTCTTCCTCCAATGACACAAATGTTTAGACAAATGTAGTTGATTACCTATGAAAAGCAGAAGCTGTCCTGGGGAATGAGTTTATTGCTTACTGTTGACCAAGGCTTTCCTGGTAATTGTAGGATGACACAGTAATATTGTGACAGTTTCCATTTTGGCCAATATCTGAACTTTTTATTGAGCTCTCTGATGTTTGCATAGCACAACCCATGCCTCACCTGTGGGCAGCAATTCCCAGCTCACTCTACTCTCACTTACTTGGCTACATTTTAATTTCGTTTACATTTTCATCATACATGCGGCTTCAACTGATTTCTTACCCCTGACTCCTGGGGTCTTCCCACTGAGTGATTCGTGTGTTGTGATTGACAAAATACACTCTGCCATTGCTGTCAGTTCTCTTTTCTGAAAAGATGTAAAAGGAGAACAAATTCAATTCCCTCTTTAATATATTGCTGAGACTACATCAAATATATAATATCAATCACCAGACCCAGCCTCTCCTGCTGTCAGGTTTCTCTATACCTCCTCTGACCCAACATATTTTCACTTTCATTGACATTACTCCTTACTATGTAATTTATTTTTCAATTGTAGGAGAAATTAATTTGAAACAGGGAAAACTGTGAGTTGTTTTGTCCACAGAAAACTTCAGCTCTGTCAAATACTGTGATGTGCCTGACAAGCAACACAGAAAGCAAACACAGAGGAGGGAACAGATGTACACAGAAGTATCAAGGAAGTACAAGGGGGCTTCAAGTGCAAATTATAGCAGGGAATAAAACACAATCAATGCAGTTTCCAAGAAAACCCACTTATATTTTCTCTCAGATGAACCATGGGCGTACACTGACCTAACACTGCCTATGAGAAATGCCCTGACTTGCTCCTCTGTACCATTCTGCAGCTCTTCATACCGTTTTTATTTAGTGTTGCAAGAGAAACAAGTTACAAAAATGGATCAAAATCTGGCTACCACAGCTCAAAAGCTTCAGTTTCCAAGAGAAGTCTGTAAGTGGGCATTTGCCTATGAGCCTGACAGCAGAATTCCACACGATGTGAAGACTCAGTTTGCCATTTCCTGGACACTGCCAGCCTAGAGACCTTTCTGTGAAATGTTTTATGTACCTAAGCACAAATGTGGGGAATGACTGTTCCATGGCATGAAGTTGCATCAATACCAGGACTAAAAATCCAAATAGTTTGGTTTGAAAAGCAGATGAACCCAAAAACTCAGGTCCAATTCTGACAAGTAATTACTTGCTCCAAATTCCACAAGAGAATTCTGAGAGCTCTGCCTACGTATCATAAAACTTGAATTTTTTTATCTGCTTTATAGTCACACCAGAATGCAGTTTTACACTTCTATTTTTTACTACACCCTGCCAAAATTTGTATTAATTGTAAATTCTCAAGCCTGTAAAGTACAAGAACAAATTTATTCCAGGTAGAGGGCCAAATCAAGAAGCAGTTAATTGTCACGATAAAAAAACATTTCCAGACCAACAGAACTCTTCAACAGTTGTCTTGGAGAAAGAATTTAGCAGTTTGATTTAGAGAGGATTTGGAGCCTGATTTAGCAGGAACAGGATGGTGGGGGGGAATGAAAAAGTCTCAAAAGGATGACAGAAAGCAGATAGTAAAAGCAGATAGTACAGTTGTTATCAGTGGAGTAAACCAGAACACTTGATAGTTTCTAAACCATTTTGAAATAGCATAGTCTACTCAGAATTCTGTTTTAATAGCACATTTGATTAGATCTAATTTTATAATAATTTTAATGTAGATTTTAATTTTTAAAAACTAGCTTAGAACAGCTGACAAATAATTTGGCAGAAGTATGCTTTAATGTTTAATTACATTGCTTTACAAAACACATTCAAGTTAGTCTTACCCCATCCATGTGGCAGAGGGCCAAGAGGATCAAACTCTTTGTTCTGTGTGGATGAAAAGTCCTGGTTCTGCAAGTCACATGAACAAAGGAGGCATTAATGACTAGTCATTTGCTTTCCAGATGTTCTACCATAGCCATCCTGAATTATTGAAGTAAATGCATTTTTGTTAATGTTACACATTAGCAAAGATGCCAACTATTTCTTTTTCTCCACAGAGAAGGCCCATTTTACTGACTTTGGCATGCTTAATTAACTACAGTGCCAAGAAATAATTATTCTTTGTTTAGTACCCCTGCCTACCAGGAGGAAATTAGTACAGTAGCACCCAAAGCAATCAGAAACTTCATTCCTGCACTCAGTACAGTTCTCCCTACCACCACTTACAGGCTCCATTTTATTCTCACATGTACAGCAAATCAGAACCTACATCATTGTTAATGAGCATGAGTAGCATGAGTTGGAGTGACCTAATGTCTGCTACTCAGAGACAAACAATGGAATAAAAATGCTGGAAGGATTATTTTCAATTTCCCTGCTCTCCTAACATCCATTGTGCATAATTTATTTTACCTAGAGCAGAAATGCATTGCTTTCCTCCCATGTTTTTGGCCAGGGTAACACAAGATCCTATACAAATAAACCAGCTTATTACTAAGCTGTAGCTTGTTTTGAGCCAAAGGCTTTATCGATATTGTATATAAATTTTATCCAAAAAGCCCCATATTGAGGTGACAACTAAACCCCATGTGCTGAATACAAGGAGATGAACTAACATTACAATGAGCCCTCCCTGCCATGCTACACACAGAGATACATTATCATAAACCATAACGGAGTCTGCTGCCTTTATGGGGAAAGGTCACCCACAGGCATGGCCAAACCCCAAAACCACCCTAACCCTCAGTCACCCACGTATTCCTTACCCCATATATGAACCTCTGGTTGAACTGCTGCATGGCTCCCTGGAGCTGGCTGCGCTGGAGCTGCCACTGCTCGTAATTCCGGACAGACTCCAGCGTCGGCCTCTGCCATGTCGTCGTTCTGGTGAAGTGGTCAACGTAATAAATCCTCCCCATGTTGTCGACTCGGCGCTCCCAGCTTTGGGGAAAAAGACAAGCCACAGTTGTCAATAGCTGGCAATTTAAGGGCTCAGAGGCACCTGGAGGCCAATGTGGTGGAAGGGAACAGAAAGCATGGGTTCATCAGCAGCTTTTTTCTCCTTGTACCTTCTGCTAAAATTATGCAAGAGCTAGGCTTTTTCATGAGAATCACTTTTATTTGTTGCATACTATACAAAGTCAGACCCATTCAATTTATTGTATTTTTAGAGTTTTTTGAAATAGTTATCAAAAGCTTTCTAGACCACTGTCCATTCTGTGCTAGCATCACTGCAGTTATCCCACCCAGCCCGTAACACAACCCTGCTGGTTTCTCCTACAACACAGCAAACCCACTGACATTTTAAGCTATTCAACACAAGATTTCCTCATACTCTGATCTGGCAGAAAATAAAGGTTTGGGCATGGGGTTTGGTGTTTTGATTTTCTTTGGGTTTTTTTCCCCCTAATTTTCAGTTCATATGAGATCAGTACTACTTACAAAACTTGAAAGAAAACATTCCTATTCTAAGTAAGCTTAAGCAACATACAAGTTCATCTGCACAAAAAGTTCAAAATCACTTGGAACATGACAGGTGGGCTCCATTTATGAGACTGCCAGTTTTTGTTCTTTAATAACAAGCTCTCTTTACCATCCCACATTTTCACTTTGTAATTCTTTATAGTGTGTGAACCATTTGAGGATGAAAAAGTGCAACAGAACAACTCTGGTGCTTTTCTTATATTGTTAAAAAATAAGAAACAGCAACTGTGAGCTAACATCACTGGCTGTTCTTATGCCAAGAGCTGAAGAAGTTTAATAACAAAAGTTGGTTTCTATGTGCATAATAAATTGGCAGCTGGGAGCCCTGAGACAAGATCAAAGGCCTGCAAAGAGTATCCTTGGGATAAGAGGTAACCAAGAGCATTCCTGCTCAAGCTGATAGTTACCTCAGTGCCAAAATACTTTTCTGTGGTTTTTGTTCTCTTTTACTCTTGGGGGTGTCTACTGTCTTTAACTGAAATCTGTTTCTCAGTCAGTAAAGATGCACTTGCCTAATCTTTGACATTCAACTCTTTTCCATATGCATTCCTTGGAGACTACCTGGAGCAACTGGGTGCACATTTCTGTTTTCAAATATTTGTTCCAGCTTTAGCAAACTGTCAGGCAATTAATTCCTGAAAAACCCAGACATGTGAGATGATTGTATGGCTGATCTGGCTCACCTTGGAGGAAGAGGCTCTGGCCGATCCCATGTTGTTCTTTTTTCAACATGATCCACGTAGTACACTCGACCATGCTGGTCTACTCTTTGCTCCCAACTGAAAATAGGTCAAAAAGTTTAATCTTCCTCCAGATCAAACTACTGCAACCATTCATCTACAGCATAAAGATGTGAAACATCTGTTTTCATAAAATGCTTATTTCTAAACAAAATGCTTGAAACTAATCCTTGGCTAATGAGATGCACCAGAACAGTGTGCAGCACACAGCGGTACCATTCATATTAACAGTGATTCTATGCCAACTAAAATAAAAAAAACATTGTACATGACCACCTTTCTGGGCAACACAAGCTCAAATTCATGCCTAGGTGTAAAATTTTAGCACAATTTTGTATTCAATATCAAGTGTATCAATAACTTGCTGAACACAACCAACTACAGATCATAATCCCCTTTTAGAGTAGCTTTAATCCAATATATGCACATTTTTTCAGTGATCAAGTATATGCAGAGATCACCATAAGGGCATTGGTCACATTTTCTGCACATGTAGTATTAGGGATAATGACTTACCCCTGTATCTGCATCAGATGTAACATCACAGGGGGAAAAAAAAAGCTATTTGCCATTTCTGTTGAAATCAAAATAATAAAGCAACAATTGCTGTTTTCAAGACCACTTATTTATTTCCGTTATGCTGTGAGGTAATTCAGATCACTCCTACCTTTTGGTTCCACTACCTGCCAATCAAGGCAGGTAATGCACTAATTTCACCATTGGGAAGCTTTTGATTTCCCTCACTCAGAGAGTCCAGAAATGTTTTTGCTGCTGTTTTTTTAAAGTTGAGAGCTCTGAGGCAAGAGGTCAACCATCTGACAAATTCCACATGTACCCAAAGCACAGCAGCATGTCCATGCTACTCTCAGGAGCTGCAGTATGAAATCCAAACATTCAGGACTGCAATAGCAACTTTTTGTCTACTTATCTGTACCAATATTTTCCTACCTGACTTTATTTTAATTTGAAGACAACAAGCTGTCACACTATTTTAAACTTATGTTTCACTGACATGGGAACGTATGACAAGTATCAGAAGTAATTCTTTCCTTGAATGCCTGAAGACCGACCATACAAAACAGTTACAAACCCTCCAAATTCATATTGGGGGATCTTTGTCAGGCAGCAGAAGGCAGATGTTATCTATATTTTCTTACACCTACTGTAAGTAAAATAAAGTAAGACCAGAAAAGTCAGCACACATGGAGAGAAAGAAGTCATTAAACCCATACCCAGGTGGAAGAGGGCCTTGGCTGACTGTAGTAAGAGCCTGAGGTGAAGGATTTACTGGCTGGACTTGTCTTGACACTGGAGGAGTGGTGAGTGCAGGAGTGGCAGGAGCTGTGGCTGCGGCTGTTGCCCCCTCAGGGCTCTGCTCTGAAGGTGTATTTGAGGCTGTACCTGCCAGTGATCCTGCACTGGCCCCATCACTTTCTGTGGATGTGGATGAAGGACCATTTGCACTTGCTATGACGTCAGAGAGAGAAGAGAAAAAGCCTTTAACTGATATTTATCACCAATCTATTGTAGAAGTTAAACATTACAAAAGCAAACCTGCCAGAACTGCTGCTTCCACAGCCACATCTTGTAGCTCAAACAAAAACTGAACAGCAATTCTGTCTCACTGTAAAAATGCTTTAATTCAAGAACTGCCATCAACAGCATTTTGGTATTTCTGATAAGTATTTACCTTGTCTACATTCTGTAAACATTAAATGATGATTAAAAACTACTTCTTTGTACTAATGAATTAATTATTTTCCATTTATTGTTTGGAATAATAATTTAAGTGATGATAAGCATAAAATTTTCAAGAAGAGATTTGATATTGCATGGAAAGTAACAATCAAAATGGGAACAGGAACACAGACATTCTTTAAATGTTTTCAGTTTTATCTTAATGCCTTTTGGTGGGTGGGGTTAAAAGTTGAACACAGGTCAAGTTCTCATTAACTAACTGCACTGGATTAATCTTTTAAAGTAATTACTGTATTGCAGGGCCCATCCAGACCTAGCATTTATCAATTGTAATAATGAGACTACAGAAACACTGCATCATATGGGGGTAAGGGAATTACCCAAAAAACATCAAGTAACTTTTCAGAATTAGTGGCCTTCAGGTAGTTTTTAAATAACTAGATTTAAAAAGTCTATCAATTTCAGCAGAGAAGAATAATGAATGTTTTAAGTGCTGCAGCTTCACAGAATCTAACTGCAATTGCAGAAACCAATAACTCGTATCTCAGAACGTAGTATTATCAACCTGAGGCAATTCCGTGAGACTTCAGTGGATTTCATGTCACCCTCAGTGGGTGCCCTGGTGCAGCAGCAGCACTCACTTATGTTCTCCTGGTCCCAGCTCTGCTCTCTGTAGCACCACCACTGGCTCCCACCACCCCTGAGCAGACGTGGAAACAAGAAATTTCCAGTAACAGGAACAACGACTAAACAACTTGTACCAAATGCAAGCTAAAAAATACTCCTTCAGAAATGACCTGCCGAAGAATTTACCATCCAAAGTGCAGTTAAACATCAGGAACAGAAACAGTTACATTCACTCAAGGAGTGCCCAGCCGATGGACGTACCGGCGACTGACGTGGGTCTGCGGGGCGTGGGGGGCGGGGGCCTGGCAGGCCTGGGAGGTCTGACAGGTTTGCAGTTTCCATTTGTGAGTAACGGAGAGTCACTGCCATTAACAGTCTTGTTTTCACTGGAAGCAGCATCCTCACCGTTTTCAAGGCCATTTGAGTTAGTCCTTTTGCAGGAAAAGACACAGAGAACTGTTCTAGTAGGGCACGGGTGACATGAAACTTTGCAGATCACAGAATCACGGAAGAGTTTGGGTTAGGACAGGCCTTAAAGATCATCTCGTTCCAGCCCCCTTCCACTAGATCAGGTTGCTCCAAGACCCATCCAGCCTGGCCTGGGACACTTTCAGGGGGGTTAAAAAGACATGTGAAAGACACTAGAATGCAATAGTTAGAACTAGGTGAGATTTATAACACTCACAATAATTCCAAATATATATACAGCTGTATAAACACACTCAGAGTTTATCTCCTGAGGTACTTGAAACCTCAGCTGATGGAAAGGTGGTGAAATAGATGTATTTAACATCTGTCATCAAAATCTCCTCTTTCATTTCCCAATTTGATACACTTGCCCTTGGGTCCAGGTTCTGGATTTTGCTGCTTAGCTATTTCTGCCCACGAGTCCCTAATGGGATGAGAAGCTAACACCTGAGAACAGCCTGCATGCCTTTACTCCACAGGGCTGGCATATGCTCAGAACACACAAAATGCTACAAATTTTTAGAAAACTTATGCATACATATTTTTTCCTCTAAACTCAATTTTGGAACAGACTGGAGAATTTAGCATTAAAGTTTTGACCAGCACCTATGAATATAAACTGCTCAACCTTACAAGAATTAAGAAACTACACAGCAGTACTGACCCATGCTGTGCTATTCACTTACACCTAGCAGAGTATTATTCTGATATATATGTAGCTCCTTAAGCAGAGTTAGAGGTATCTACATCTTTAGTCTAAAGCATTTTATTTTCAGAATATGTTGGGCAAAACAAAAAGGTTGTCAACTAAAATTCTAGTGCATTTACAGGTCAAGGTAATGGCTTTACATAAGGCATCACAAATGAAGGAAGAGGTTACAGTTTCAACCCAGTACCTCTAAAATTACATTCCTTCAAATGTACACAAACTAAAACCCAGTAGGTAAGGCTAAGTAAATCCCAAGTCATAAAGGACCAAGTAAAATCATGTTGATTTAACCTCTGTATCATGGTCAAACACACTTTTGCTCTATTCCAGGTGTGGTGCACGTAATTCATATTACACCAACCACAAAATAAATGGGTCCAAATCATTAGTGACCTCAAATCCATAGGAGGTTTAGCCCCAGTTTTTCAGCCATTCCTCCTTGTCCTTTCACATCATGCCCTTGTAGAAAGTCACTTTCTTGATCATTTACATGACCCTCACAATGACCACTAGGAGCCCCTGGTTGATACCAAAACTAAATAATTATAATTATTATTGTTATTATTCTATAAAATTCAGGCGTTCTGAATATCCAGGCATCTAAAAATGCAAACAGAAACACAAAATTCAAACACAAAAAGAAAACAGAACAAAAACAAACTTTCAAGGGAAGACTTCAGACAACATAGCCAAGAATACAAACTACTGAAAAAAAATGAAATATAGCTTGGTTACTCCAGATGTCATCCAGAGTGCTGTGTTTTGTACAGATCCTTAAAATACTCATAGTACTGGGAATTAATTAAAGTAACATGGTACTGGGCACACTCTTATCCTACCAGGCAGCAAGATTCATAATCTGGTATCAGCCTTAGTGCACTATAAGTGCCAGACAGATTTTGGGATCTTCTTAACAAAGCTAAATATAATTCTGATACCCCCATACTATAAAGCAAACCAGTGTAAAAACAACCAGTGTCATTTGTTTTCAGAGTTTTTAAATATATATTTTACTTTGGGTAATCACTGGGAGAAGGATGAGGAACACAAAGGGAAAAAACAAAAAGCTCAGTCAGGTATGGAGGCAAAATTGAGGCCAGACAATGGAGCTGAGCAACAGCTCAGTACTTTTGTTTAGGGCATGCTTAGATCTTAACAGATACTGCTGCAGGGCATATTCATAAATTTTTCATTGTCTTCTTTACAAAACACACAATTCCTCTCTTTCAAAACTGCGAATACTGAAAGACAGAATAAAAAAACAAAACAAAACCACCACAAAACAACAACAACAAAAAAACTACAACCCCCCCCCAAAAAAAACCAAAACAAACAAAAAAAAAACAAACAAAAAGAAAAAAAAAAAGAAAAAACAAAAAAAAAAAACCCAAAAAAAACCCCAAAAAGAAACCCTCTTACCGTGTATCACTTCTTATTCTGGAGCTTTCACTCTGTGTAGGACCTTAAATACCAGGAAGAAAAAGACAACAGAAGCATAAGCAACACATTTAATAATTTCCAAGGAAAGCAGCAGCATTTAATGCTCACACTTAGTTCAAGTGTGGAGGTGAGACATTATGTGATGCTTATCTACTGGGTTACAAAGCTGTACGTATTTTGCATGTCTCTATTTGTGTGTGTGAATACAATTTTTTAAATCACTGCCAGTGTAATACTTCCACCTAATGGAAAATGTAACAGGACATCATTTGACTGTGTGAATATTCCCAAACACACACACACACTGTCTTTCTAGCAGTATAAAGCAGTGTTCATTCTTTTAAGTGGAGCTGGCTTTTCATACTCTCTCAGTGATGGCAGGCAGAGCAGAAAGGGCAAAAACTTCACTGAAATCTCCTCTCTGATTGGCTGGAGCCTTTGTTTTCTGGGGCTCTCTAGCCCAGACCCTTCCCCTTCTCAGTAAATTATTTAATATAAAGGCATTGAAGCAGGTACAAAATATGGCTGCACTCCAAAAGCATTACAGCAGCTCAGCCTAGATTTGCAAATGTTTTGCAACTGCTTATTCAGCCAGGTTGGAAATATTTGTGTTTTGTGACAGCATTTGCAAACCTTGAATATGCAGCACAGAACTGCTCATTCATGTAGATAGCACCAATACTTTATTTCCATAGAGTTAAACAAATGTCATTAATAAAGAAATCAGTTTTCAGTTCTGATGGGAACTGTGGACAGATCTAGGCCAAAGACAAGGATGTAGTCACAGAAAGATTTAGGATAATGAGCTGTTAGTGGACTGTGCATGGAAGGAATTAAATCCCAGCAAGAGAAAACTTAAAAGCAACTCCATAAACAATGTATTTGCCTGAAGTGCCTTTAGTCTGTACAGTGTGCTAGACTACTTTAACATTTAACTCCTTCCTTATGTGCTCCAGTTCCTTGATTATCTGGGAACCTTCTGCTGAGCTTAGGTCTTGCTGTGTCAAGCCCAACCCTGTAAAAAGTACTCAATTCCACGACCTGCATGACTTCCCCACCTTTTTCTCAGTAGGTGAACTTTGGGAAATCCAAGAAAGCACAGATGAAAATCGAGTATTGCATAAAAGGAAAATTTGGTACTTTCACTAGATATTTCTATCCCTACGCCTCAGCCCTGCTCTCTAAGTTCCACAAAATCCCAGCATCTGGCTTATACTTACAAAAAAGATTCCACACAATCAGTCCATGCAATTGACCCTTTTAACAAGATGCAAAGAAAATGGACTAAAAGCTCTAATAAATAGGCATTACAGTATTTGTGTATTAATTCCATTTTTCTATGATACTCAGATGAAATTTCAAAGCAACTTCCTCTAGGACTTTAACAACCCCCACCCAGCCCAGAAACCTAGAATTTGCCAATTAAATGTTCAGCTGGTCACTACTGCAGACAGTCTCTTGTCCCATGCACCACAGGAGCCCCAGGAACTAGACCTTGGGTATGGTTCAGACTGGAGCCCAGTGTCTCTCTTGTTCCTTTCTAGGAAAATAACTCTTACCTAGTTCTACTTCTCATTGTACAATATTTCAGAAATGCTCCACTGTCCTGCTCCAACGGAATTAAAATTACCTTTTTATTTTACTGTAATTAGATATTTTACATGTATTCAACTTTTCAGTTTAAAAAACTGTACACACCAACTAAACAGAAAGTGGATCCCTCTTCTGCAGCTCTCCACAGGGAAATAAATCTATGAATACATTTAAATGATCTATTTTAAGAAAAATTAATATAAACCCATGTCTCCTAGTAAGCAGAATACTTATTACTAGGATGATGATGAGATCAAACCAACTTTGCATTTCTTCTGTTTATGATGTTATTAAAATTCAGGGAAGCTAGAGGCTTTCATTAACATTTGGGATTGCTAGATGAAAGTTTGCGAGGTGCAGAAAATAAAGATGCTGATCTGGTTTTTTTGCAATAAGGCTGAAGGTCTGCCCTGTGAACTGTGACTCCACCTCAAAAATGCACGAGATTTCTGATCTCTATAAACAGAAATTTACAGAAATTGCTGTTATTGGGCTTATTTAAAGACTGTGTTAAAGCTTCTCCAAAAATGGCTTTGCATAGCAGATATACGTAGATTTGGACTTTAAGTTACTTACTTCTTGTACTTGAGGCTTCCCCATTGGTCAGCAGCTCAGGGTCAACCTGCATCCCATCCAGACAGACTGACAGATCTCCCACCACTTCTGCTGGCTCCCTGTCACCGACAAGGTGCAACGTCACCACTACCTGCTCCACTGGAAAAGAACAAAGAACAAAGGGAGCTTATCTTACTGCGTGAGAAAAAAGGGCCTTTTATTCAAGAAGCCAATTGCAAACCTCAGTGATCAAGGGGAGGAAAAAAACCCCAAAACACCCCACAGAACTACAGCTCCACCTCTCCATTATTTTTTTGTGTGGTAAAACCGAGCATTTTCATACATCATTAGAAAGTTATTGTTTCTACAAAAAGGGCAAAACTGGAGCATAATCTTGTTGCTGCCTAGAAAGGATTATCATTACAGCAGAAATTGACTCTCACATTTTTATAGCAATTAAACAATATTATTATATAGCATTTTTATAGCACCTGCCCTGAATATAGAGTTAGGAAGTGTAATTCACTTTATTCTTGATTAAGAGCAGGTACAATTTCTGTCTTCTGACTAAAAAGCTTAACATTTACCTAACGACATCCAGATTCACATTCAGAACATTTTTCATCATATCCCCAGACCAATGGTATATTCAAAGTTTTCAGTGAAAGAGAACTGTAAATAAACATTCTTGCTGAAAGGGTTTGAAACATACCCCAGTGAGCTCCAACAGGTGCCTGGTGTCAGATGCAAATGCACTGACCCACAGGGATTTTCACCCAGATTCACCCAGGACAGATACTGCCAGGAGAGCAGCTCTCACTGCTGTCAACATTCTCCTTCTGCAACACCCATGTGTGACAGTTGGGAAGCCAACACTTCCTTAAAGGACAGAACAAAAGCAGAACAGCACAGAGCTCTGTGCTGCAGCCCTCTGAGTGCTGGAATGGGTCTGTAGAATTCTGTATTCCTCTTTCAAGCTGCCCAGGATGCACACAGTGCCCAAAGCCTAACTAGATCCAAGATTAATGAAATAATACCCCTGTAGCAGTATTCAGAACAAAAATAACTTTACACATTTCCTGTCTAGCACCAGAATCCCCACCACGGTTTGAATTTTTAAGCTATATAAAAGAAACTCTTTTCTTTCACTCAGTCTTGCACAAACTAGCAAAGCAAAAACCATCTTGTTTCCAGGGACACGATGGCAGCCTGTGTGTAACCAAAAAAGATGAAACTAACTGAAAAAGTAGTAGGAAGCTCATAAAAGCAACCAGTAGCACCACAAGGAACCCTTAAGGGCCATTTCCAGAGGTGCACACAGCATTCATGTTCACTAACAGACATTTCGAGGTACCCTCCATCTCGGACTTACGTTTCATACTGTTGGATTTCAATGTCTCCTGAATATCCAAAGCAGCACTTCCCAGAAGGACATCAGACTTTAATGTTTGATGGCTCCAGACTCGAAAGTTTAATTTACTTACAGGAGTGACAATTCTGAAAAGAAAAAGTTGAGCACTATAAGGGCATTTTTTGGTGGGGAAGGGGGGTGAACTGAGCCATCTACTTCCACTGTCACTAGAAGTAATTCAAGAACAAAAATAATGGTGGTAACATCAAACCATTTCCAATTATCACATTCTCATGTCACCTGGATATGTCATGTCAATCAAGACTGTTCATAGACCTAATACATTTTTTATTATTACTATTTTAAGGGAAATATAGAAAAACTACCAGCATATAGAACACAGTAATACACAGTAAGTTCTGTGACAACAACTTCAAAGTAATTTTTAATGCTGATATTCTTTTTCTATAAGGAATACTCTAACATTTATACAGTTTAAAATTATTTTCATTGTGAGAAATGGGTACAAATGACTGTTTATTTTCTCAGTGGATAATTTCAGCTGTACATGGTCGATAAATCCAGACTTTCATAGTCAGCCAATCCCTCCAGAAGATCCACCTAACAAACTCCATGGAGAGGAACCCCAAGAGGGCCTACCCTCATTTGCAGAAGCCACTGCACTTTTCCTTTTTATCCTGGATCTGAATATAGGCAGCTGTGCCAATATATTTCCTAAAAACCAATTTACTTCACTAAGCTCCATGTAGCTTTAGTGTAATTTGCAACGAAGTTGATATACAGGGGGGTGTCTGTGCTCAGCTCTTACTCAACAAGTGCAATAACGGCCCATGTATTATTGTGTGGATTTGCACAGCACAAACCACAAACATTCCCATTAAAAAAATGAAAGAGAAAAAGGAAAGCTTTAAAAGGTACAAGAAAATTCTGCTCTTCTACACTTACATGCACATAAAGTGCAAGATTTTCTTTTTCTTAATATATCTCAGTGCAAAGTAAGGTAGTAAATAGTAGCAACTAAAACTTCACAATAATCTAAAGTACAATAAAAGTACAGATACAAAAGCAGTTTTCCTCAGGCAACATTCCACATGCTTCAAGAAGAATAATCTACAATTTAAGTACGAGCAAATCACAGAATCACTGAATGGTTTGCATTGAAGGGACATTACAGCCCATCTCATTCCACCCCACTTTCCACTATCCCAGGTTGCTCCAAACCCCATCCACCCCGGCCTTGAATGCTCCCAGAGATAGGGGAGCCACAGCTTCTCTGGGCAACCTGTGCCAAGGCCCCAGCACCCTCCCAGGGAAGAATTTCTTCCTAAAATCCCATCCAGCAGGCCCTTGTGAAAAGTCCCTGTCCAATGTGCAAGTGCAGACTGATCTTTATCCCAGAGTTCCATGTGACATTAAGAAAACCTTAATGTTATAGAACTTGTGTATCTTCTTTATTCACAACACAAATGTCGGGCCAAGCAAACACCAACAGCTGTATTCATCTTGAATCTGATGTTAGTTTTGTACTAACAATTTGCAGAAATTAATTGGGAATTTTGGATTTGTCCTTGAATTTGGAAGTGCACAAGAGAGAGCCAGCTACCTGTGTTATGGCATGGTACACCACAGTGGGACACAAAGAACAGCTACACTTTTTAGCAACAGAACTTCTGAAAGCTGTAACTTTAAATAAGACAACAAAATTGTGTATGGGACCATCAGTTTTAATATTAAATTACTTTCCTGTCCTTACTACTCACAGAATTAGAGCTCCTTTGATATGCCACACATAGCAATACAAAATATAAGCACAAGCAGTGTAATAGTTTGTAAATATCTATTTCAGACTGTACTATATTCACTCTAAAAATTATACAAATGTCATCACCTCATGCAGCACTTGACTCCTTGCTTAAAATAAAAACACAATCTTCAAGCCCACTGTCAATTGCTTTAATTTAGCTGAAATAAATTGGAAAATAAAACCAAACTTACACTGTAAGATGCTGTTTCCACTTTGGACTATTTGTATTGTTGCATTTTTCTGTCTTCTTTGACTGTCCATCTACTGAGACTTCCACATAAGGGCTAGGTCCAAACCATTTATTCTTTTCTTTTAGTTTTGCTGAAATAACTGTTAAGAAAGAGAAAAACCAGTAATTTACTCAGGAAGATTTCAATTACAAATAGTATTTTTCAGTTGGGTGCTTGGGTATTCAAGTGTCAGATCACTGATGCCTGACAGTAACACTCAAGGAAAAAAAACACATTAGATGGATAAAAACCCTCTTGCATTCCAGCTCATTTATACAATGCCACAGCTCACACAAATGCCTAAAACATGCAACAGTACTTTTGCAACATCAGACACTCTTATGAATCATAACTAGTACAAGTTCCACAGAAGTGCTTAGGTGTTGAAAGCAGAAAATATCCTCTACAACCGTCTCCTGTCTATCACCAGCCAAGAGAATTCCTGGAGTTTATTACACTGCTTGTTAAAAAGCTCAACACATGATCTGCCTCTCATCAAGGCACTGTGGAAAATTGCCACAACTTCTCATGGACAGAACATCACTGAGAAAATGCATTTTGTGTGAAGCTTTCTGTACCTAAGCAAACTTACTGAAAAGCTGAATCCAACCCCTAGGTTCCAGTAGCTACCTCCTGTTCTAGCAACAACAAATTTGGACAAGACTTGTAGCTCTAGAGCCTTAATTCTGGTGGGGAGGGGGTGTGGTGGGTGGGGTTTTTTTCTGGTGTTTGGATTTTTTTTAAGCATTCAGTACTACTGACTGCAGCATTCCCATCTTTCCAAACACCACTGCTATGCTGCCTCCTTTACGATGTGTGTCTACCCTGATATTTGAGTCCCAGGTGTTCTTGGATTCACTGGCAACACTGAACTCACAAAACAGTACTGAAGACAAGGATATTATCGTTTCCAGTTGGCCCCTGAATTCACTGTTCTAGCAAAAACCAACTTGCTCTTCTGTGTGTTTGTCACCCACCACAGCCTCACTACATCCTTAAAAAGAAATGACTAATTCAGGCCCATCTGGCTAATCTCCCCAGATTCCCTTTATAGCCTATGCTCCTTTAGAGATTTAGAGAAGTAGCTTAGTATAAACTGCTCTGAACTGCTCCCAAGAAAAACTCTTTCTCTGTGTATTACAGACATCTCACAGAATTCAACTCATTAATTTTCACAAACACCTCCCCATCCTTCCCCTCCTGTCTCCAGTACTTCTATGCTGGAGCACCTCATACCTGAACATCTCTAATTATCTCTAAGACCTGCTTTGGAGCAGCAGAAATCATCAGACTTGTACCTACTTTCTAAGTTTGTTCTTACCCAGACCGCCTGAAACTTCATTTAAAACTAATGAGGGCAGCAGAATGGAGCACTGAGGCTAGGGCAGTTGGGAGGTAACACCAGCAACAGTCTGCTGCAGATCATGGCTGAACAT